>NW_027069522.1:836054-1175357 GCF_002906115.3 Quercus suber | reverse complement strand
TTTCTGGAAATTTGTTTTCGCGATTTTCGATCGATCGATCACTTCGATCGATCGAAAATCACTTTCGATGATCAATGAACAGTGATCAGACTTTTCAGATAGATTGATTTTCGATTGCTGGTCGATCGAATCGAATGTTTTCGATCGATCGAAAGTCAATCGAGTATCAATCGAAAAAGTCAGAAGATCAAGTTCGAATATTTAATTTTTTCGATCAATCGAGGGCACATTCGATCGATCGAAAGAAAAAAATTAGAAATTTTTCTAAGTGTTTTCACATGTAAAAGTACTAAGACTATGTGTAATTAAATTATGCATGTTTTAAAACTAAAAACCTTTCTTTTTAAAACATCTAGTGGGAGAGAGATACAAGGGTTGGTTTCACGGCCTCCATTGTCGGTTCATAGTAGTATGGAATAAATACTTTGTCTTTGCCTTGAGCTTAGCATTCCATGCGGAGAGTATTTATTCATGGTCCTACAAGATTGAATTTCTTGATTATAGTGGTTGATCAAACACTTGTCTTAGCCTCGAGCTTTGCATTCCATGCGGAGGGTGTTTTGTATCATGGTACTACAAAATAAGCCTGTTAAGGGGAAATGTGGCTACACATGATTCTAGACAATGGTATACACTAGACTAAATATTATAGTATCCTCTATGCTGAGTTCTTACAATAATTATTTAGAGGCCAAATGTATAACGGCATATTATTAGTGTTTGATAAGAGTTATCATGATAGCACTAATGATGAGAATAGTTCTCAATCAATCATAGTATTTTATATTCACTCTATGCTGAAGGATATTGAATATGGATTGAGTTGTCGTTGCATATATTATATTATGGTTTTATTAAGGTTCCATACTATATGTTTATATGCTAAATAGATAATGTCCAATTTATTGATTATATTCATGTTTATTGTTTTCAGATTTAGAACATGGCATCATTTAGCCCACTTGTAACTATTCTTAATCAAAACAAACTGACTGGATCCAACTATGTTGATGGAAAAGAAATTTGGACATGTTCTTACTGCTAAAGAGCATAAGTATGTTCTTACTAAACCATGTCCTAGCTTTCCTTCATTAGATGCTCCTTCTGAGGAAAAAAAACGATATGATCGTTGTAGAAATCTAATGAGATGGCCAAGTGCTACATCCTAGCATCTATCTCAAATATTCTACAGCATCAAATGCAGGATGTAGAACTAGCTTCAGACATCATGCTAAGTCTGAAGGAGATGTTTGGTGAGCAAGGCCGTTCTGCAAGGCAAGAGACCATGAGGCAAATTTATAATACCAAAATGGCTGAAGGTACTTCAGTGAGGGAGCATTGTCTAACAATGATCTCTAATCTGAATACATTGGAAGTTTTAGGTGCCGATATTGATGGAGAATCCCAAGTGGATATGATACTCCAGTCACTACCAGAATCATTCAAGGAATTCAAACTTAACTATAATATGAACAAAAGATTTATACCTTTTGAATTAATGAATGAATTGGTAGCAGCAGAAGGCATTCTTGGCACTTCCAATGTTGAAGCCAATGTTGGTGAAGCTTCTACTTCTCAACCTAAGCCGAAGGCAAGGGTAAAAAGAAGAAGAAGAAGAAGAAGGACTTCACCAAGCAAGAGGGTAAACAAATTGCCTTAGGGGTTGCTGATAAAGAAAGAAGATCAAAGGAAAAGTTTCCATTGTGGTGAGAAAGGACATTGGAAGAGAAATTGTCCAATATTCAAGGCTGCCAAGAATAAGGTATGAATAATACATTCCTTCTTGAAATATGTTGGTACAGAATCCCACGGATTCCTGGTGTGTGGATTCAGGTTGTACTAATCATATCTGCAATTCCTTGCAGGGGTTCCAGGAGACCAGAAAGCTTAAAGAAGGGGAGTTGTTTCTTACTTTGGCTGATGGGAGCAAGATTCCATTGTAGCTGTTGGTGTTTGTAATTTATGTTTTGAATCTAGAGTTTTAATATTAGAAGACTGTTTGTATGTACCTAATGTTCGTAGGAATTTAATTTCTGCTACTTACTTAGGTAAACATGGATATTGTGTTATCCTAAAGACAATGTTGTAATAAAGAGGATAAAGTGTTTATCTGTTCTGGCAATATTGTGGATGGTCTTTATATTTTAACTCCTGATAAGCATGAATTATATAATTCTGAATTAGATAATAACTCTCATGTAAAATCATTAAAGAGAAAATTTCCTTCTACTAGTGATGCATATCTTTGGCACTTGCGTTTGGGTCATATTAATTCAAATAGATTCAAAGACTGATCAAAGATGGACTTAGAGCCCATGAACTTTGATGAATTTCCAGTTTGTGAATCTTGTTTGGAAGGTAAAATGACCAAACGACCTTTTAATGCAAAAGGTAGAAGAGTCCAAGATTTGCTAGAGCTAGTGCATTCTGATGTTTGTGGTCCTATGTCAATCCAAGCAAGAGGTGGCTATGAGTATTTCATTACTTTCACTGATGATTACTCAAGATTTGGTTATGTGTACCTAATGAAACGAAAGTCTGAAACCTTTGAAAAGTTCAAAGAGTTTAGGGCTGAAGTTGAGAATCAATTAGGTAAACACATAAAAGCCATTCGATCTGATCGTGGTGGTGAATACCTTCTTGGGGATTTTAAGGATTACTTAACTAAGAATGGGATTGTATCCCAATTGACTGCACCTGAACTCCACAACAAAATGGTGTAGCAGAAGAAGGAATAGGACTCTTTTAGATATGGTTAGGTCCATGATGAGTTATTCAACTCTACCTATTTCTTTTTGGGGATATGCACTAAACACAGCAATGTATCTTTTGAATTTAGTACCTTCGAAGTCTGTTCCTAAAACACCTGTGGAGTTGTGGAATGGGCGTAAGCCTAGTATGAGACATCTCCATATTGGGGTTGTCCAGCACATGTGTTAAAAGGAAAGTCTGACAAGTTACAGTCTAAAACAGAAGTGGTTTTCTTTGTTGGGTATCCAAAAGGAATTGTTGGAGGTTTATTCTATAGTCATAAAGATAATAAAGTGTTTGTTAGCACAAATGCCAAATTCTTGGAAAATGACTATATGAATAATTTTACTCCTAGAAGTAGAGTTGTGTTGTTGAAATGAATGAACCTGTAAATGAACAACAATAGATGAACTAGGGATGATGTGGCTGTATTAGATACACCACAAGATACTATCATGACATGTCTAGTACTCAGGTGCCTCGTCGTAGTGGGAGAATTGTTCGGCCTCCTATAAGATTCATAGGTTTGGGAGAAACTTATGAAACTATCTCAAAAGAGGTTGAATCGGATCCCTACACATATGATGAAGCAATAATGATATAGATGCACATCATTGGGTCCAAGCTATGAAATCTGAATTAGATTCCATGTATTCCAATCAAGTTGGGATCTTGTAAAGATGCCTATAGGCATTAAACCTGTTGGTTGCAAATGGGTTTACAAGAGGAAGAGAGGGATAGATGGAAAGGTTGAACCTTTAAAGCAATGCTAGTGGCAAAAGGGTATACACAAAAGAAGGTATTGATTATGATGAAACCTTTTCTCTAGTAGCAATGCTTAAATCTATCAGAATTCTCTTATCCATTGCTGCTCATTTTGATTATGAGATTTGGCAAATGGATGTCAAGACTGCATTTCTTAATGGCAATCTTGAAGAGAAAATCTATATGATGCAACGGAAGGTTTCATAGCAAGAACCAAGAGCATATGGTATGCAAGTTGCAAAGGTCCATTTATGGACTTAAGCAAGCATCTAGGTCATGGAACATCAGATTTGATCAAGCAATCAAGACATTTGGTTTTGACAAATCTTGATGAACCATGTGTGTACAAGACATCAAGATAAAGTAGTAATGTTCCTAGTGCTTTATGTTGATGATATTCTACTCATTGGAAATGATGTAGGGTAATGTCATCGGTAAAGGTTGGTTGTCAAGCCAATTTGATATGAAGGACTTGGGTGAGGCTAACTTTATTCTAGGGATCAAGCTTTGGCGAGATCGCAAGAATAAAATGTTAGGCTTATCACAAGCTGGATATATAGATAAGGTTCTAGAACGGTTTAGCATGCAAAACTCCAAGAGGATTGCCTTCCTTTCAGACATGGAGTTCCTCTGTCTGATGACCAAAGGCCGAGACTCAGAGGAAGAAAAATGATGAGACAAGTTCCTTATGCTTCTGCAGTGAAGTCTCATGTATGCTCATGCTTTGTACTAGACCAGGTATTTGTTATTCAGTTGGCATGGTCAGTCGATATCAAATCAAATCCAGGACCTAAAACATTGGCAAGCTGTAAAGCATATTCTCAAGTATCTACGGAGAAACGAGAGATTATATGCTTGTTTACCGAAGTGAGGATGTCTGATGACCAAAGGCCTAAGACTTAAGAGGAAAGAAAACATTGATGAGACAAGTTCTTATGCTTCTTGCAGTGGGAATCTCATGTATGCCATGCTTTGTACTAGACCAGATATTTCATTTTCAGTTGGCGTCAGTCAATAGACTTCCCAAATCAACCATGCTTTTCAGTCCATGAAAATGTCTTGAATGGTATGGTAAATTGAAATGTGAATATATGTAAAGCATTTTTTTTTAATTGTTTTGGATTTTCATAATCAACAATTGACAACAACTTTCAGAATCCTCGTAGTTCAGTCATTTAGAGTTACCAAGATGTGGCCGTAGGTGATCTTCTGTCTTTTCCTCTCTACTTCTTGGTCACGGGGAGTTTTATGAAGAATTGGAGAATTATGTTACATAGTTTTCAATTTGCTTCATCAGCTAGTTGATTATCCTATCTATTACGTTATTTACTTGGTTTTTTTAAAAATTTTTGGTAAAACTTTGTGTGTCCATATCAGGCTACCATTCTGGCCTCCCATGAAGCTGATGATCATGTGCTGGTTGATGATTTCTCACTTCAGCGGTGCTCTCTATTTCTATGAACTCCTTGTCCAACCCTGTCTCTCTTGGAACCACAAATGGTCATCAACTTGTTCAATGAGTGGAAGGAAGCTTATCTAAAGAGAGATGACTTTCCTACTGAGGCAGAGAGATACAGAATGAATCTGACGCTTCAAAGGAACTTCTTTCTAGTGAGGTATGTTAGGGGTAGTAATTAGGCTGGTCAATGTGCCTGAGATTGGCTAGTTAATCTCTGACTATAGGATTTTTTACAGGATCAATTTGAATGAAAGTTGCCCGTGGGCTTTAGGTTAAATGAACGATTAGTATTTGTGTGTCTTCATTATAATAAATAATTAAATTCATAAACTTTCTGATGTGCTTCTCTTCTCATTTATCTTAATTCAGTCTAAGTTCATCGAGCATAATGTCGAACAGAAAGAAATCAAAGTTGTTGAAGTAGTAGAGAAGGAAGTCGCTGCAATTGAGAGGGTAAGTTCTCCTATTGTATCTTCTTGGAAGGTCACTATGCAAATTCTTTCTCCTCTGTCAACCTTAATAATGAGCACACACCTCAGGCCAATGTTGCACAACGTGGTTCTCCGTCCTCCAACAGAGGCCGTGGCCATCGTGGACATGGCCGTGGCCGTGGCCGTGGACGTGGTCATTCTGACTCCCGTGGTGGCCAATATTTTCAAGGAGACTCTCACAGTTGCTGTCAAATCTGCAACAGCTTCAATCACACTGCCAACACCTGCCATCAACGCTACTCAAATGCTACACCTTCATTATCTGTACATATGGCTTCCATAGATGCTCCTTCGCGTTGGTAATGGTAAGGCCCTTCCTAAATCTTCTTCTTTTCGTCTTTTTTAATGTGCTCCATGTTCCTTCCATTACCAATGGTGTTTTCTTTGAATTCCATCTTTTCTATTTCTTCATTAAGGATATCATTTCACCAAGAAAATTTTACTTCTCTGGCGGAATGAATTTGGCCTTTACAGGCTCTCCTCCGCACCTCGTCCGTGCCTTCCAGTCCTAGTGCTCATGTCTCTGAGTATGTTGATTCAATTTGCTGGCATTGTCGTCTGTGTCATCCTCATGAACGTGTGCTGCGTCAGACTCTATCTTCTAACAATCTTCTTTACTCTTCATGCTTGTCAACTAGGAAAGTCGGTGTCGTCTGTCTTTACTTGTAAATCGGTCTATTAGTACTGACTGTACTGTACCATTGGATTTAATTTTTAGTGATGTTTAGGTTCTTCTCCGGTGCCCTCTAGTGATGGTCATCGCTATTTTGTATTATATCTTGACACTTATTCGAACTATATGTGGTATTTTTCAATTTCCTTGAAATCAGACGTGTTTGCCATTTTTATTCAATTTCAATGTATGGATAAACGCCAATTTTCCACCAAAATAAAATGCATCCACCTATTGGGGTGGTGAATTTCATAAATTGAATACATTCTTTACCAAATGTGTTATTGTTCATCGTCTGGAATGATGCTAATAACACCTTAGCATATTTTTAGAACCCCATAGACCATTTTCTAGGCTGAATCACTTCTAATCTAAAACTAACAACTAGGTCAATGTACGTGATTAACCAAATTTCATATAGCAATCACTTGCAAATAAGAGCTAAAGCAAGTACATAGCAATATGAAAATACAAAAATAAAAGAAAATCAAGGCTAAAAAGAACTGTTGGCAACCACCAAGCGGCGTCTCTAGTGACCAGAGTGCTAGCACCGGTGGCCAAAATGGCGTCTCTGGCCAGCAAACTGCCTACACTGGAGGACAAAATGATGACTTCAGTTATTAGACTTCCAGCACCAGACGCCTTGGCGATGTCTTCAAACCGCCAGCTCCTATCATCAGAACAATGACTCCAATGACCATCTATCGGCACATGTCGTCGAAACGGTGACAATGGCAAACCCCTAATACCGGTAGCCAAAATGGCAACTCTGGCCACCAGACCACTATCACTTGTCACCGAAACTGGGGGGCAGCTCTAAGTGTTGGTGAGGGTGGTCATGTGACCACCCTCACTTGGGAAAAAAAATTATATACCTTAAAATATATATCTAATTTTAAATTACTATGGGTTGTTACCACCCTAAAAAAAAATAAAAAAATAAAAAAAATAAAAAACTTGACAACCCTAAAAAAACCTTTGAACACCCTAAATAAAATTTGATTCTATTAAAAAAATTTGACCTCTCCAAAATTGTGATCTATTGAAGGTTAATTTTAGTAATTTGCATTGAAACAACAATTTTAGAGCAATAGCTCAATTGTCAAACTACAATTTTATCAAATGTTTAATTATGATTTTTAAAAAGAATATTTTAAAATTGCTATATATATATATATAATGCACTTTTTCAAATAACTAGTTTGTTAGTACTTGCTTTAGTTTTTACTTAAAACTTGTTGGATTTATGTGATAAATTTTGTACATACACATGTGCACTAAAATAATGTCTAAATGTTTTATTGAACATAATTAATGTAATAGTTAAATGTCTAAGATGGTAACAAATTGTGGAGTAGAATGGGTCTCGTGCCTTTGTTTCTCTTCCTTGTGAAGTCTCTGTTTTCTCCTCGTGAGGTTATACCTTCTTCCGAGTGAAGCCTGGTCCCTCATCCTTATCTACATCTATCTTCTCTTTTGAACTACAAGCCAAGTATGTACTATTTATAAATCTTTTTCTCCCTTGTTTCTTTTCTCGAATACTTTCTGGCATGGTAGAAGATTCAGTTGACACAAAAACTTCACAAGCGGCCAAACTCAGTTGGCTGAAAAGCAAAATCAACCTTGAGGTGGTCCCTACTTCTAATGAAGACTCAAAAAAACTTCTTATTGGCAAGATCCTTTCCAGCAAAGCTTTTTCAAAGTCACTAGTCAAGGAAATATTGATTAAAGCCTGGAATGTTGATGTGCATGAAATATATACGATAAAGTACTCACATATCTACATATTTGGCCTACTTTTATGTTATTTTGTGACTGATTATATAATATCTTTGTATTGCAGATAACAAGGGCTTTACATGCAAAGTGGGGCTAGGCCAATTGAATCAAGCCAACTTACATCCAACCAGGCATAAATATTAAATTTAAGTCCAATTGGAGTAAGGAATCAAAAGAAATTTGCACCAAATCCAAGTCCAATTCGGATTAGGATTTCAGCCTGCACATCAGTTAGTTTTTTTGGCATAACTTTCGGCTCAAATGTCCAATCGAGATGATTCAAGTTGGGCTGGAAAGTTAACTTAAAGGGCTACAACTTTGTAGTCTACCAGAAGCCCTAATTCTGAAGTTAAGTGGGCCTAAATAGTCGGTTAAGTAAAGCCTAAAAGTTTGGGATTTTCTCCAAACGGAAATTCAACTTGTAATAGGATTCATTAACCTATTTAAAGGCTTTTTAGGGCAAAATTCAGGGAGGAGGCTAGTGCTAGGGCTGAGATGCAAAACAGAAAATTGGAGCAAGAGGCAGTGCCGCATGTGGCTTCTCTGTAGCTTTTCTCCATGATAGCATTGTGACTATTTCTTTCTCTATTTTATTTGTCTAGTTTAATGTTTAATATTTTATTCTTTTGTTTTATTTCAATTACCATGAGTAGCTAAATTTATAATTAGGGTTGAAGATGAAACCTTGTTAAGGATTATCAGTAATATTTATGTGATTTAATTTTTCCCACAATAGTTGTTCTTTAATGATTTAAATTGTTCTTGCTTCATATCAATTGGCTAAGATGAGATTCTAGATATGAGTTCAATCATGTTTTTCTCATGATTTAGGATTTGTCTTAATTAATTGAATGTTTGGTTTATTAATTCTTGATTATAGAATTGGATATCGTTTGTGATTTGTCTGTCAATGGATACAAGTTATGATTTGATTTTTAGAATTGGATATATCTTGTGATTTGTTTGGCTACGGATACAATTGATGATTTGGTTTTATACTTAAGAAGCGAAGAAGAATATGCTTTTGATTTTTACAATAAGGATTTTAATGAGGATATTTTCCATGATAGCAAGATTGATTTCTAGATTATCATGTAGTGAGTTGAGAAAAATTAATGATCATAAATATATGCTGATATGACTTACAAGTTTGGTTTATTAATTCTTGATTATAGAATTGGATATCGTTTGTGATTTGTCTGTCAATGGATACAAGTTATGATTTGATTTTTAGAATTGGATATATCTTGTGATTTGTTTGGCTACGGATACAATTGATGATTTGGTTTTATACTTAAGAAGCGAAGAAGAATATGCTTTTGATTTTTACAATAAGGATTTTAATGAGGATATTTTCCATGATAGCAAGATTGATTTCTAGATTATCATGTAGTGAGTTGAGAAAAATTAATGATCATAAATATATGCTGATATGACTTACAAGATGGATTCTAAAACCTTAATTCCTTTCCCTTGATTATTTACATCTTTTTATTGCTTTATATCTTTTGCTTAGTTTAACTATTTGCTTAGTTTATTTAATTTCAAAACAACCAATTTTTATTAAACTAGATTAGGATTAATTTGGTTAAGGTTTAATTAATTTTCCTACGTTCATTCAAGTCCCTGTGGGTTCGACCTCGTTCTTGTCAAACTATACTTCGGTACGGTTCGTACACTTACGAGTATTTTAAAATTTCACAACAAATGTTATAAATGATGTGGAGGTGTCTGCAGTAGATAATAATATATTTATGTTCTCCTTTAAACATGAGCTGATGTGAGACGGGCATGGGATAGAAGACCCTGGACAGTCAAAGGAGAACACTTAGTGCTTAAACGCTTCAATCCAGATATTAGTGTCCCAGAAGTAGACTTTTCTTTCACGGAGTTCTGGATCCAAATCCATGGGCTTCCTCTCAACAGGAGAAGTAGGGAAAATGTGCTTAAAATTGGAAGCATGGCAGGCAGAGCACTAGATACAGATCTGGTTGGCCCTGGGTCAGTGGTATGGAGTAGGAATGTTAGAGTTAGAGTTGAAATAGATGTGAGTTGCCCTTTGGTTCCAGGTTTTCCTTTGGAAAGAGACCAACTTCCTGACTTGTGGATCCCATTCAAGTTTGAAAAGTTGAGAAATTTCTGTTATGGATGTGGAAGGCTTGGCCATGATCAGTGTGATTGTCCTGATAAAGAAGTTATCTCTGGTTTTTATGGGAAATGGTTGAAAGCAGACAATGACGAGTTTAGACTAGGGATTAATTTGGAGAATTTGCTCAACCCAAACCGATTAGAGATGGAAGCCACAACTTCAGATTTACAATCCTTAGTTCCAAACAACCGATCCAACTAGATTCAAAATGCCATGGATTCGTGGGATGCCATTATTGCTAGAGAGGCAAGTGGCACTAGAGACGAGACGGTGGAGACGCTTGAGCAGTGTGAGATGGTGACCACACTTCAGGCTGATGGGACAAACATGGAAAAGGCAACAGAAGATTTGTCTAAGTCACAAGTAAGTCTTAATGCTAGTTCATTTCTAACTACCACCCAACTTCCTCGTTGGAACATTGACCACAAGATAATGGGCTCCCCTAAACACTTTCACTCTGACCCAGCTCCATCTAAGCCCAATAATAGGATACAAAAGGAAATTCACTCCCTTAAGCCAGCCAGAAAACCCAAGTACCTCACCCAAAAAAACGAAAATTACCCCAATCTACTCACTGCCTAATCCCATTTACACAATTCCCCATTCCTCACTGAAACACTCCAGCTCTCACAGAAAGAAATCTCTCAAATCTCTTACAAAAGCAAAAGTGGTCTCAAGGGCGCAGAATGATAAAAATAGCAAGGATGGTTATATCACAGCACCCTATTCTTCAGCTACTCTTTCCACAAGCACATCCACGACGGCAGAGGAGGCGGGCCTTATCATGGCCCCCACTTCGCCATGAGGACCATAGCGTGGAACTGTCGAGGTGCTAGCAGAGCCTCGACAATGAGAGCTCTTAAGGAGCTGATTCGTGGTACCAATTCGGATATTATCTTTTTATCAAAAAAAAATTAAATCTCCAAAGGTAAGAAAAATTTGTGATAGATTAAAGTTTGTAGATTCTTGGTGCGTTGATTCTGTTGGGATTTCTGGTGGTCTTGCTCTTTTTTGGAGAATGGGTGTGGATATAGAAGTGGTCTTCTCTAATAAGAATATGATAGTTGCTTTGGTGTATTCGGACCCCCCCTGAAGCCCCTTGGCTTCTTTTTGCCATCTATGGTCCGTATCAGAGGTCCAAAAGGAGGAATTTTTAGGTATTGCTTGAAAGCATGGTGGCTGCCTTTTTAGGCCCCTGGGTTATGATTAGGGATTTTAACTGCATAAAATGGGCTAGGGAAAAATGTGGTGGGAGAATAGTAGCAGAAAGCTCAACTAATTGCCTTAGAGATTTCATGATGAATTCAGGTGCTATTGATTTAGGATTCATTGGTCCTTCCTTTACTTGGTCAAACAGAAGAGAAGGTCTGGCCAACATAAGAGAAAGATTGAATCAGTGTTTGTGTGATCAAGCTTGGCAGTCCTTATTCCCCAAGGTTGGGGTTAGACATCTTTGTAACTTAAATTCGGACCATAATCCGATTATGCTAGATACCAATTTGGAAACTGAGATGGGCTCTCAACCTTTTCGGTTTGAAGCAATATGGACCAAAAAAGAGGGAAGCAATGTGGAAAATGCCTGGCAGACTAGGGTGGAAGGTTCTCATGGAATTAGGCTAGCAAAAAAAACTATCAGTAACTAGTAGGGAGTTAGTGAGGTGGAACAAAAACTCCTTTGGGAATACAAAGGAGAAAATTAAAGACCTTGAAGACGAGCTATTGAAGATCCAACAAGCAATGCCCACGAAAGAGAATTTGAACTTTGATGCATCTCTAAGTATAGAGCTTGATTAATGGCTAGCCAGAGAAGATTTGCAATTGCGGCAAAATTCTAGAGAGTTGTGGGTAAAAGAAGGTGATTGTAATTCTAGATTCTTCCACCTTTCAACCATCATTAGAAGGAGAAGAAACTACATTTCTGAAATCAAGCTTGAAAATGGGTCTTGGATCAGAGACAGGGAGGATATTCAAAGTTATTTTCTAGATAATTTTTCATCCTTATACAATATGAGCCATCCTCAATTTCCAGAGAACTTTGGGAATCTCATACAACCTTGTGTGACTGACCAAGATAATTTGGAGCTTTGTAGAGTACCCTCTAGAGAGGAGATTAAAAAGGTAGTGTTTGGAATGAAGGCTCCTAAAGCCCCTGGGCCAGTTGGCTTTCCAGTGCTCTTTTATAAGCACTACTAGGATATTGTTGGTGATCAGCTAATGCTTGCTGTCCAGGACTTTTTCTGCAATGGCTAGCTGCTGAAGGAATTCAACAAAACCTTTATTTTTCTCTTATTCTTAAAAAGAAAGGTGTGCACAATTTTAATCATTTTCGCCCTATCAGTCTTTGCAATGTGTGTTATAAGGTGATATCTAAAATTATTGTGAATAGGCTGAGACCTTTGTTAATCAAAATGATAGATCCAACTCAGGTAGCCTTTGTGCCAAATAGGTGGATTAATGAGAATGTGGTACTAACCCATGAGATTGTGCATACTTTCAAACATACAGGGAAGAAAAAAGGTTACCTTGGTATTAAATTAGACTTCCAAAAAGCCTATGATAGAATGGAATGGAGTTTCTTGATAGCGATTCTTAAGGCCTTTGGGTTTAGCAGCAGTTTTACCAAGCTCATCCACCAATGCTTATCGTTAGTATAGTTCACCTTGTTGTTAAATGGGGGACAATGTCCTAGCTTCTCTCCTTCTTGGGGTCTTAGACAGGGCGATCCTTTATCGCCTTATCTCTTCATCCTAGGAAGTGAGGTGCTTTTGAGGCTCTTAAACAGGGAAGTATCACAAAAAAGGCTGTCGGGGGTTAAAGTGTCTAACACTGCTCCGCCCATCTCCAAGTTATGCTATGCGGATGACATTATCTTGTTCTGTAAAGCTAAATCTGTTGAGATTGCCATCCTCAAATCCTGCCTGGAAAAATTTTGCTCTTGGTCGGGTCAGCTTATTAGCGTCGAGAAATCTGGTTGTTTCCCTTCTAAAGGGGTAAGTTCCCAATTCATTAGTCAAGTTAAGCATACTTGGGGTCTCAATACATTGCCTCAAAACTCCACCTATCTTCGGGTCCCCCTCTTTCTTTCCAAGAGCAAAAATAAAGATTTTAGATTTATTAAAGAGAAGCTGGACAACAAGTTATGTGGCTAGAAAAGCAAAAATTTATCTTGGTCAGGTAGAGCTACTCTCATCAAATCGGTTGCTCAAGCGATTCCGATCTATGCCATGTCCGCTATTTTGCTCCCTAAAGGCTTATGTGACCAACTTGATGCTTCAATCCGTAGATTTTGGTGGAATCCAAAAGCAAAATCAGGTCCCTATTGGACTCCGATGTCATGGTCGTCTTTGTGTTGGTCCCAAAAGGAGGGAGGCTTGGGTTTCAGAAACTTCTGGGACTTCAATCAAGCTCTCCTCTCCAAATTTGGCTGGTGGATAGTATTAGGAAAGGATTTCCTCTGTGTTTAGGTGTTGAAAGCAAAATACAAGGTTCGAAATAATTTGCTTTCCCTCTCCTTTTCGGGTAAAGCTTCTCCTTTTTGGAAAGGTTTAATGGGCATTAGACACCTTGTAGCTAAGGCAGCCTGCTTGCAAGTTGGGAACGGTGCTTCAATTCGAATCTGGTCTGATCCTTGGATTTCCAACCTCCCAGGCTTTATCCATTTTCCTAAAGAGGGTGCTAACTCATATGCAGCCTTGGTGGTTTCGCAACTATTAATGCCAGAGCAAAGAAATTGGGACATGGCCAAACTAAATTATTTTTTTAAACAATTAGTGGTTGAGCTAATTCTAAACATTCCCATCCCTGTTTTCCAAAAGGAAGATTGCTGGGCTTGGACAGCTTCAAACTCCGGGTTGTTCTCTATTAAATCTGCCTATTGGCTCTCGAGAGTGGAATCTCCTCCCTCTAATATTGATGCTGTTAGGGGTCAGATTTGGAAGACAAAAATACATGAACGATTCAAGATGCTTCTTTGGAGAATTGCTGCTAACTTGCTGCCATCTAAAGATATAATTAGCAGATTTAATGAGAGTATGGATATGCGCTGCCCTCTTTGCAGTTCAGCACTGGAGACAACCTTGCATCTTTTCACGGTTTGTCCCTTTTCTAAATCTTTGTGGTATCAAAGTCAATGGGGGTTGAGAATGGAAGTTTTGAATTTTGAATCCCCTTCAAAGTTTGTCAATTTTCTTTTAACTCCGAATTTTGCAAGTAATATGTTGCCTAGCCATAGAGAGGACTTTTTGTTATTTGGTGCCATCCTCTGTGATGTTGTTTGGAAGCAAAGAAACAGTTCCATATTTGATAACATGGACATAAACTTGGATGGTGTGGCAGCCAGAATTTTCAGCCTTTTTGTTGAGCATAAAAGTGCTAAACCCCCTCTTATGAGATTTCAAGTTTCTGCATCAGCCTTGGGTTGGGTTGCTCCACCGAGGCTTGGCTTAAAAATAAATGTTGACACTGCGGTAGGTCCAAGATTCTCTGTCATTGCTACGGTCACAAGAGATTGGAGAGGGAATGTGGTATTTGCTGGTTCAAGGAAAGTGAACACCATCTTCCCTCTTCAAGCTGAAGCGGAAGCAGTGAGATGGGTGCTCTCTTTAGTTCTAAACTTGAGGTGTGGTTCTATCACGGTTGAAATGGACTCTCAAGTTGTGGCCAATCTTAGCTCAAACCTAGCAGCGCCTTCCCCTTGGAGAATCAGGTTTTTATGCTTTGATTTGAGGTCCTTTTTATTTAGTTATAGTAATGTAGTAGTTAGATGGGTTCCTAGGATATGTAATGAGGCTGCCCACATTTTAGCCAAATGGTCTTTGTTTTGCAATTTTTTTGGCTCTTTTGATGTCAGCTTTAGCCCGGACTGTTTCTCTTCTGTTGTGTTGAGAGAGTCCAATGGCTTGTTGTAGTTTGTTTCCTTCTTAATAAAAGTTTATGTTTATCAAAAAAAAAAAAAGAGTATATTAAATGACCTTATAGTTTATTTTTTATTCTTTTGTTTGCATTATGGACAAGCTTCTTATAAGGAAATCATTTGCATTGCAAGGTTCACCTTCTAAGAGAATTTGTATTGACTTGAACAATCTTCTTTCAAATCCTAAGATATAAGAAAAATGTCTCATATTTTCATCTTATTGATCAGGATGAAATAAGAAGAGCATATTTACAAAGAAGTTTTTGTGAACCTCTTAGCTATAATGAGGTTACCCTTAAAAGAATAATTCATAACTACCATAACCATAGCTATTGCAAATTTTCCAGTTAGTTTCAAAAAATCAGTTAGTATACAAAATAATGATATCTAAAATCAAATAAATCTCAATATAAATGTCTAAAAAGAACTCAACTTTTCAAAGTATATGACAACAAAACAGAAAAATATAAAAGAAAAATGAAGTTACCCTTAAAAGAATAAATCATGGCTATAGCTATTGCAAATCTCTACTAATCAGTTTTAGAAAACCAATTAATCCACGAAAGAATGATAAATAGCAATAGTTATGCAAGATCAAAGCAATATAATGCCTAAATTTTACCCAAAAGCCAAAAAAGCGTGGTAGATTGATGGCAATAGTTCCGCCGAAGTACTAGGTAGGTGCCACCGTACTAGCTAGCACAAGCATGGGAACATGTGTAGTTACTAGTTGCGTACGATTGAGCGTCAATTCCACATGCAACCTGCTTTAATGTCACATGGCCCACATCCTAGAACATGGGTCCCATGTTCAATTCACGGCCCAGATTCAACTTGGACCACAAGTTGGCCGGAGGCAATCCTAGTCCACTGTTGGACTTTCCTTACCTCCGAGGAAACAACTTTATTTATGCTTATTTTGTTTTGTTGTAGAAATTTCCACTCTCCAGCTCTACTTGCTTTCTCTTTCCTCTCATCTTCACTTCTCTTGGAGATTCAGGTTGAGAAAATCAGATAGATTGATTCATTTTCAAGATGAGTCTATTGGGTATTCTCAATTTTGCACTCAAATCCCTTGATGTCCTTACATTATGGTATGCGTTATTTAAATATTTTAGTTTTTGAAAATTCAATGTCCCAGGATTCATGAAGTTGGTTTTCTCAAGTGTTCTCTGCTTTTTTTGTTTTTGTTTTTTACTTGCAGGTATTTCTTTGCTTTGGGGTATCCTCTGTAAGTATCTCTCTCTCTCTCTCATAAGTGGTACTTTTGTTGCATGAACATGATGTGGATACCATATGTTTTCTTAACAGTTGTGCTTCCATCCGGGCAATTGAGAACAATTCAAGTTCGGACACTCAAAAGTTGGTCACATATTGGATTGCCTTCTCTTTGATTTCACTCTTTGAGAATGCTTTCTTGATGCTTCTGGAAAGGTAAATTTGTTACCCTCAATAGTCTAGCCCTGCATTGAGTGCCAAGAAAACAAAAGAGAAAATGATGTGCAATCATCATTTATGTGAAATAAATGCTCATAGAAATCCTTTTTTCGTGATGTGGATTTAAATTTGTTTGCACTTTGTGTTCTAGCCAACACTCTGTATCTACTGGGATTTTGTGAGTTTGGTTGCTCATACCATACCTTTAACCTTCAAAAGCATTAGTGAAAGGAAAGAGAAATGCTCAATTGTTTTATTGTCCACGTGCACACTTTTTGAGTACCTAAATTATAATCTGATCACTAATAACAGTCACATTTGTTAGGATGGTGCTTAGCACATGGCCAAAAAAAAAATAAGTCTTTTGATTTATATTTTCATTATTTAAAGGGCAAATTACAATTTATCCTTGTGGTTTGACCGAAATTTAAGTTGTCTATCAGTAGTTTAAAATTTTACGTTTTATCCACATATGGTTAGCTCAATTAGATTTCTGTAATCCACCTTTGTTAAAAACAGGGCTGAATATGTAATTTTACTCCATTTTTATGTCTCTTTGCTTCAAAAACACAAAAATCATAAAAATACAAAATCAAATAAGATTAAAAAAAAATCTAGCGAAACACTTGCATCATGGGATTTCAAACCACAAATAGGTAACTTAACTTTCAATCAAACCTCACATGAGTAAAGTGTCAAATTTTAAATCACATGTAGATAACTTAAATTTCAGCCAAGCCACAGATGGATAAGTTGTAATTTGCTGTTATTTAAATCATATGCAAGTTGAATTGAATGTTAAATGTTTGCTAAACTTAAAATTCTAAATGTTTCACACGTGAAAAAATTTCATGTGTGGATTTATATAGATTTCAAGCTTATCATTTTTCTCGTATTGAAATTTCAGAATTTTATACGTTTCAAGATGCACACATACGCTCATCACTTGAGTCCACTTGCATTCAATACTTCTCTGAGTACTTGTGAAAGGAAGGAACTTCATTTACCTAAACATTGTGCATATCATGAGGGTGTTATACACATATTGGTTCCATATTCATTTTGCTGGCAAAGATTCCTCTATTTAGGGGGAAAAAAATGTAAACTACACAGATAAATACAGTATATGTTTTAGTAGTGACTTTAGAAAGAAACACATATATGGCTATGTCCCTGTCTCTAAATTTTTTAAAAGTTGTGGTCTGTGATACCCTTTGTCTGCATGATACTCTGTCCATGTCAATAGAAATCTAAGTAAAATAGAAGTTTTTGAAAATTCTATATTCTTTTCATGTCCTTGGAAACTGCTTGAAGCTCACAAATATATAGGCCGCAGGATGGGCTTCCTGAATTTTAAATTTTTGTCATCTTGTGTTTTGCCTTCTCATCAAGATGAGGCTACTAAATCTAAGGCCTTTCTTTCACTATGCTATATGTCAATGCATAACTTGACTAGATTATTGTTTTAGCCTTTTCTTGATGTGTGAGAATATATGTCTTTTATATTTCTTGTTTATGTTTAAATTTACTATCTTTAATTATCAGGTTATGGTTTTGGCCTCACATGAAGCTAATGATCATCTGCTGGCTGGTTGTACCTCACTTCGATGGTGCTTTTTATGTCTATAATCACCTTGTTCGTCCATGCCTCTCCATAAACCCATTAGTAGTCATTGATGAATTCAATAGGTGGAAGGAATTCTTACTTAAGAGAGACCACTTTCTATCTGAGGCAGAGAGATATATAAATGAGAACGGACCTGAAGCTCTAGAGGAGCTCATTGCCTCCAAGGTATGTCAATTCGTGGTAATTAGTTTGTCAAAGTTTTAGTGTTCAGCTAAGATCAAATGTTATATCAAACTTTTATATAATAATTGAGTTTGAAAACTGCTTTCTTTGTTAGATATGTTGGAATTGACATTCAAATAAATGGGTATTTATAATTGGAATTATCACAACTAAGGATGCACTACTCATATTTGCATGATATCCTAAATGGATTGGTCACCATTATAGCTTCTCATAATCACTTGTATAATCCAAATGGACTTGGTACACATCTATTCTGGAACACAACACACTTTCGTTACACTTCACAATCTGTATGCACTTATAAAAGTTTGCAAGATGACACAGGTCTGATACCAAAACTTGTTGAACAAAATTTGTACTAGATTTGTGTTCTTTTATTTTATTTCTTTAGGATCCCATTGCAGGTAATAAATGGACTACTGAGACGCTCTCTCTTACTTTTTCTTCTGTTTATTTTTTTGTTTTTGTTTTTTGCTTCTTCTTTTTTTCAGATTAAAAGTAAAAAGCCTAATCAAGACATGGAGAAGATCGAAGCAATTGCAGTTATGGAGAAGAAAGAAGTGGAGGTAAAGCTTTAAATGTCACTCATGCAACGCTAAGATTAACTATAATTCTATAAATATACTCATATGTCCAACAGTTTTTGGTTTAAGTTAGATGAATAAAATGACATTTGCTATGATTCTTTTAATATATTCTTATTCCCAACAATTGTTGGTATTATTTAGATAAATAAAATGACAAATTCCAACAAGTGTTGGAAGAATCTTATCGATAGAATGTTCACTATTTCAGCAATCATATGACAGTTTGCTTTTTTCCTAATATAAATTATTGAAGAAAAAGAGCTTTGAAGTATGTTCTAATGAGAAATAACAATTTTATTTACTTCTTTCTAGATGAGCTAATCTCCACTCCTATCTATTGATGCAGTCAAATTGCAAAGAGCCTAACATTGAGCAGAAAGGCAATAGAGTTGTGGAAGTAACAGAGAAAAAGGAAGTGCCTGCAGCCAAATGTGTAAGATTTCTTATTATATTTACAATGAAGTTTATTGGTGGATTTTATGCAAATTTTGTGTGGAAAACCCAATCTTTTTGAGAAGGATATCAAAATGAGTATTTTGCAAGGGGAATTGTTCGTTGAATGTGAAAAATTGTTGGTTAATGATGTGAGTGGTTGGCGATCTTGGAAGCTGTCAGACTAGAAAATGGCATGACAGTTTTGGTGCCTCACATTTTAACCAAGTTTAAAATACTGTTGGGTGGTCAGAATCATAATCTTTTTATAAATCTTGCCTCAAAAGGGATGGCATTTTTCCTGTCATAGGTTGTTACTGAGTTCCCATCATTATTTGGTTTTGAACTGTGCATGTTTATGCTTCAGTCTAGTTCTCTTTTTAGCGGTGAAATTCTCATGCTTTTCCCACAAATAAGGGTGGAAATTACAAAACCACAGTTTTTCTTCTAATTTATATCTTCACTACATTTTTCAGGTAGTTTCAGCAGAGCCTAACTCTGATCAAACTGAGAACAAAATATCCGCCAGTAAGGAGATTAAAGGACCAGCAGAGGCAGTTGCAGCGGCTAGAGAGCTTCCTGATTCACCCATACCGAAGGAAGTCCAAAATGAGTGGACTTGTGATATATGTCAACTAACTACTCAAAGTGAGAAAATCTTAAATTCACACCTTCAAGGAAAGAAACACAAGGCTGCTTATGAGGCATTCATAGCAAAGAACCAGCCAAATATGGTCCCAGCATCAACTGCAAAGAAAACTGAGCATCCAGTTGAGGAGCTAGAAAAGATTATATCGACCAATGGAGTACAGATAACTACTGTAAATCATGAAGAAAAACAGAAATGCCAGCCAAAGAGTGTTTTGGCTTCAACTGCAAAGAAATCTGATCAGCTCACAAAAGAGGAGCCAGAAAGAGTTTCAAACAGTGGACCAGAACAGAAGAAAGAAGTTGTTAGTGTGAAAGAATCCACTTTCAGGTGCAACATTTGTAATATAAGCTGCACTGGAGAAAACAACTTGGTTTCTCACTTTAATGGGAGGAAGCACTTGGCTCAGATTCGGTTACTCAGTGAACAATTTTTTGGTGGTGGACATGTCTGACCAATTTTTGTTGTTCATTTCACTGACACAGAAACCATTGTGCTTGTTATGAACTTGAAGATGTTAGCTTAAAATGAGTGTGTTTGTTTTACTCTTAAATTTTAGCTGATTGCATTCACTGTAGTTGAAATGTGGAACCCAACACCAGTACTAGATTGTGAAATTCAGTGCAATAGAATTTTCTTGTGATTTATCTACAATTAGTTTAGTAGCCCCTTCATGTGTTGTACCATGATTATTTCTGTTGTTTTCCTTTATGTTTACCTGAAAGTTTCTTGTAATTTTTTTTTATAAAAAAATCCCTAATAAAATAAATACAACCTATTGATTGATTTATGATGAAAATACTAATTATACTCTAATTTTCTGTTAAATATTTCACTACATAGCATAATACTAACGCCTATATCTAAATGTCATGGGAAATATGATATTATGTAAGAAAAATTTTATTTTATAAAGTACGTTACAAATTTTTTAACACTTGAAATTTAACATCTCAATGATTTTAGGGTTAATTGGAAAAGGAAAAAAAAAATAAAGCAAAGAAAAGCCCTAAAAAAAATATATATATATATATATATTTTTTTTCCCTTAAGAATAAAATTGGTATAATTGTTTTCATCCATCATAATTATAACAGGAAGCAGAAGTAGAAGCAAAAGAAAGTAAGTGGATTGTTGAAGAAAAGGGGTCGTTGAAGGCCGCTTGAAAGTCGTCGGAGAAGGAAGTGGTGGAGAGAAAAGAGAAAAGATAAGTTTTTTAGAGTTCTAACGAAATAATAACAAAAAAGGAGCCTAAAATAGGGTTTGGGGTCTCCCTTATAGAGGAAAAGTGAGGGAGAGGAAGGGACAGATGAGACCTTTCCTTTCCTACCCATTTTCTGTTTTCCAAAAGGCCCATCTGGCTGTCCATTCAGCAACACGCGCTAATGATCGTGGGGCGAGAAGCATGGGCGTGTCTGCAACATTTATTGCTTGACGCCGCCACTGTTCATAAATGCTAGTTAATGATTGCCGCGTTTTTTCTCGAACCGCGATCCCCATGTCAGTTATGATGACCTAGAGATCGTGGGGGGCTATTGTGGGGAGTGGAACAGTCACTACTCAGGCCTTAAGCCCAAGAAGTAATTAGGCCACAGGGAAAGAATTGGGCCTGGCCTAGGTATTGAAAGGAAGGCTTAATGGGTAATAAACTATGAAAGGAGGAAAGCCGGGTCATCTCAAGTATTAAGGAAAAGATGAGTGACATAGGAAATCAGTTCCCGTGGAAAAGGTAAGGTGCCAACTTATCCGAGGTATGGTGCACGGATGATCCATGTGTGATTTCCAGGAGATTCTTAGAACCACGGGAAACTTCTGGAACATGTAATAAGGTTGAAGATTTTTGCCTTCGCATTAATGATGGGGTTCTTACCTAACCTCTACCGCATTAAATACAAGTAAGACGGCCTGAACAGTACAAACAACCCCCAAAAGTCAAAATTCCAAGATAAAGGTGGGGAGGAAACCGATAAAATTAAGAAAAATATCCTTGAGACTCTAGCAGGTAACAAGACAATTGTAGTGATAAGATCAAGGATTGAAGCTATAAAAGGGAGAGGAGAGGCAAAAGGCAAAGGATCCAAAAATTTAAATGAGTCAGAGAGAGTAAGGGTAACACCTTGGGAACCTGGGAGTTATTTATTATAATATCTAGGTTGAAATTGTAGTATTTGAGGTAAAGAAATCAATTGCTTGAGTCTTCCATTGTGGATTGTTTATCCATTGTTGTTTACTTATATGTTGTTTGTTTGAATAGTTTGAGTGTGAATTTGTGAAGAACTCCACGAGGCCCAATTTTTGTGGCCTCACAATTGGTGTTGTCTGTAGGAAATCACTCTACTAAGCGGAAGACTCAAGAGTTGGTTTGTTTTAGACTCTGGCAAACTGATCACGGAGTGGTCCCGCTCATCTGGAGCGACCTAGCATTTCAGAAGAACCTGTTCATGTGGACTGACATGTGAGATCTGAAGTTCATAAGGAGATTCAACAATAACCTAGCCCACCTCTGCAAGGAGAAGGGACTGCTACCAATATAGAAGGTTTGTCCTACTATAATAGGGATGGGGAGGTGAAAAGGTTAAAGGAGCAAGTGACGATGTTGCAGAAGAACACTAAGAAGGATAAAGAGTTACTCCGCCTTAAAGACAAAGAGCTTCATCATCGAAGAGGACCAAGACCAGCACCCAGTCACTCTTGAGCAAATGAATGAATGCTAAATGATAGGAATAGGAAGCGAGATAGGAGATCACCCCCACTCCATGGAAAGCGAGAGTAGTCTCCACACAAGGAGAGGACAGTCTTTCCACCTCACCACAAGAATAGAAGGTAAAAGCAAGATAGGGATAATCATAAAGGACCAATTCCTCAGCGCTCGTTAGCCCCTCATTCTCAAGTCCCCGTAGTGCCACAGGTTTCCAGTGATGATGCCATGGTTAAGGCTTTGCATTAGATATCTTAGTCCCCCTTTTCAAAAGATATTGAGAAAACTGATTTACTACAAAGATTGATAATGCCAACTTTTACTATTTATGATCGCAAAACAGATCTCGTGGAACATGTTAGTCATTATAACGAAAGCATGGCCATATATTCTAAAAACGAGGCTCTGATGTGTAAAATTTTTCCTTCAAGCCTGGGGCCAATAGCTATGAGATGGTTCGATGGGCTGGAAAAAGGGCTATCTGAGGATATGATGAGCTAATCAGAGCTTTCGGGGCGAGATTTGTGACGTGCAGTAAGACCCCGAAGCCTTTCGCCTCACTCCTCTCATTGGCAATGAAAGAAAGCAAAACCCTCAGAGCTTATTTGGATCATTACTAGGAATTATACAACGAGATCGAGGGAGATAATGGGGGAATTGCTGCAAGTACCTTCAAGGTGGGGCTCCCCATTGATTCTAACTTGAGGGCTTCCCTAGCTTTGAAGCCAGTCACAAATATGAATAAATTAATGGAGCGGGTGGAGGAGTATAAGAGGTTAGAAGATAATTAGTTGCAAGATAAGGCTAAAGCAAAAGCACCTATCATAAAGAAGAAAGAGGTTAAGGTAGATCAAGTTCCCCGACCTCGAAAGGACTTTTTCTCTCAGGCTCAGAAGATGAGGCCCGAAATGTTTAGTTAGTTGTACAAAGAGCCTGTATACTGGATTGTGGAAAAAATAAAGAATGAGTCATACTTCTGCAGGCCGAACAAGATGACTAGGGATGTTAAGAGAAGAAACTAAAGCCTTTAATGTTCATATCACCAGGATTGGGGACATACAACTGAGGATTGCCGAACCCTAAAGGACCATTTGCACTAGCTTGAAAAGGCAGGTTATTTGGGAGAATTCTTAGTACGAGAAGATTCTTGTTCGCAAGACCTAAAAGGGGCAACCACTTCAAGAACTTCGACACTAGCTCTGGGGCTCATAGGGGTAATACATGCAGTTAGGAAGCAGGTGGAGACTATGAAAAATCCATCGAGGACATTGAGCATGAACTAAGCTTTTGACTCCGAATTGGAAGGCCCACACATAAAAAGAGACGTTGGGAAGACGAATGCATTGGCTTTATGGGAAAAGACCTTATGGTTATTAAATTCTGTATGTTTCTCTTTTAATAACCGATTGTCTAATTGGGCTAACTTTTTGGGCCTTTCCAATTGGGCTTTAGTATGTGGCTTGAAGTGGGACCAATACGACACTAGCTCCAATGGGCCTTGGGCTTTTCTGTCAACTCTTGACAAGTCCAAAGGTACCATTAATTATATTTAATACCACTATAAAAATATAATTGCACTCTAAACCTTATTAATAAATTATATCCCAAGACTTTATTATACATGCAACCCTTTCATAAAATATTTGTAGTAATTCAAAGTCATGAATATAGATTGTCACTTTAAAAATTACTACATCCTAATCCTTGAGTACCCAGTTTAATCTTTTAAAGTTATTCACCATATATTTATGAAATCCAATTTCATAAATATATACTTTAGTAATTTCTTACCAAAGTGGTTAGGCCTAACTCTCTAAATAACTGAACTCATTAAACTTATCTCAAGGGAATATTTTACATCTCCATTAGGAGACTATGAATTCCATCTTGAGAATATATGTTCCATCAACACTAAATGTGGTTGCCCAACATACTGAAGTTTTGACCATTACTTTAGATCTCACTCCTGATATATCAAAGCAACCTACACTTCATGATCAGGTCCATTATTTTCTCAAGATTAAGAGTTCATGTAAATATAATTCGTGAGATTTATTATTCAATTGACAGTCATTAGGAGAATAATAAATCTCACAGCGGTCTTGTTCAATATGTCTTAACTCTTAAAACATATCAACATATCAACTAGAAGTCTCCACTTCCATGATCAAGACAAATTATCCTAGTTAATATGTTATAGTCTTCGCAGATGAAATGCTCAATTTCATCACCGACTATGAACTAAAATTCTGAGTTTACAAAGAACTTGTTACTTATATCTTCTGTGACTAAATCACATAAATCACATACTATGCATCTCATGGACTATATGATAATGTCCGAATATTCATGTTACCATTATTTTAAATAATAATAAAACAACTTTATTAATTACAATATTAAGTCATACATCATGTCATACATAATATCATACAATAAGATTCTAGGGCACTAATCCCAACAATAACATCATACAATAGGATTCTAGGGCACTAATCCTAACAATCTCCCACTTGCCCTAAAGACTATTGTGCACTAATCTAACTCCCATTCCTTCCAAATGCAACTCGAAGGTCCTTTGAGGCAAGGCTTTGGTAAAGGAATCTGCTAGATTATTTGCACTTTCAATCTTTGCTACCACCACATCTCCACAAGCTATAATATCTCTAATAATGTGGTACATTCTCTCAATGTGCTTTCCTTTCTTGTGATTCCTTGGATCTTTTGATTGTGCAACTGCACCACTATTGTCGCAAAACAATGTGATGGGAACTTGTTCCATTCTCATTACACCAAGGTCAGAAAGGAATTTCTTGAGCCATACAGCTTCTTTTGCTACTTCATAAGCAGCAATATATTCTGCTTCCATGGTGGAGTCCGCAATACAAGATTGCTTGGCACTCCTCCATGTTATGGCTCCACCTCCTAAGGTGAAAACACATCTTGATGTGGACTTTCTGAAATCTAAATCCGATTGAAAATCTGAATCTGTATAGCCAATGGGAATCAAATCCTCACAACGGTAAACAAGCATATAATTTCTCGTTCTCCGTAGATATTTGAGACTATGCTTTACAGCTTGCCAATGTTTTGGTCCTGGATTTGATTAATATCGGCTGACCATGCCAACTGAATAACAAATATCTAGCCTAATACAAAGCATGGCATACATGAGACTTCCTACTGCAGAAGCATAAAGAACTTGTCTCATTATATCTACTTCCTCTTAAGTCTTAGGCCTTTGGTCATCAGACAAAGGAACTCCATGACTAAAAGGAAGTAATCCTTTCTTGGAGTTTTGCATGCTAAACCGTTTTAGAACCTTATCTATATATCCAGCTCGAGATAAGCCTAGTATTTTATTCTTGCGATCTCGCCAAAGCTTGATCCCTAGAATAAAGTTAGCCTCACCCAAGTCCTTTATATCAAATTGGCTTGACAACCAAACCTTTACAGATGACATTACCCCTCCATCATTTCCAATGAGTAGAATATCATCTACATAAAGTACTAGGAACATTACTACTTTATCTTGATGTCTTTTGTACACATATGGTTCATCAAGATTTTGTTCAAAACCAAATGATTTGATTGCTTAATCAAATCTGATGTTCCATGATCTAGATGCTTGCTTAAGTCCGTAAATAGACCTTTTCAATTTGCATACCATATGCTCTTGGTTCTTATCTATGAAACCTTCCAGTTGCATCATATAGATTTCCTCTTCAAGATTGTCATTTAGAAAAGCAGTCTTGACATCCATTTGTCAAATCTCATAATCATAATGAGCAGCAATGGATAAGAGAATTCTAATAGATTTAAGCATTGCTACTGGTGAAAAGGTTTCTTCATAATCAATACCTTCTTTTTGTGTGTACCCTTTCGCCACTAGCCTTACTTTAAAGGTTTAAACCTTTCCATATATCCCTCTCTTTCTCTTGTAAACCCATTTGCAATCAACAGGTTTAATGCCGTTAGGCGCCCTTACAAGATCTCAAACTTGATTGGAATACATGGAATCTAATTCAGATTTCATCGCTCTGACCCAATGATGTGCATCTATATTATTCATTGCTTCTTCGTAAGTGTAAGGATCGGTTTCGGCCTCTTCTGAGATAGCTTCATGAGTTTCTCCTAGACCTATAAACCTAATAGGTGGCCTAACATTCCTCCCACTACGACGAGGCACCGGTGTACTAGACATCTCATGAGTAGTATCTAAGGCCAACCCAGTTTCCTCAGAGGCAAGCAAAGCTCAAGACCACCCACTCAAGGCTCCTCCTGTAGCCAAGACTACTACAGAGAGGGTAGAGCAGGTTGAGGACACCTCAAAGACAAGAGAGGTCAATAAAGAAGCAATCCAAGGCTCTGACCTACCTCCTCTTACTCCAAGGGATACCTCCAAGGAAAAAGAAACTTCTCAAAGTATGGAGCTGGTATTGACAACCCTTACCATACCCCCGAAAGAGGATCCCAAAGATAAGGCCGAAGTGTCCACCACGGCAGCAAGTACACAACCTCCCAAGGATCCAAAAGATAAACTTGTAATAAAAATGAAGAAATAGATTGTCTTCTTCTTTTTCTTTTTCTTTTTTTTTTTTTTTTTTTNATATAAGTTTAATGGGTTTGTTATTCAAAGAGTTAGGCCTAACCACTTTGGTAAGAAATTACTAAAGTATATATTTATGAAATTGGATTTCATAAATATATGATGAATAACTTAAAATGATTAAACCGAGTACTCAAGGATTAAGACGTAGTAATCTATAAAGTGGCAGTCCACATTTATGACTTTGTATTACTACGAATATTTTATGAAGGGGTTTGCATGTACAATAAAGTCTTGGGATATAATTTGTAGACAAGACCTAGAGTGCAACTATATTTATATAATGGTATTAAATATAGTTAATGGTAACTTTAGACTTGTCAGAAGTTGACAGAAAAGCCTAAGGCCCATTGGAGCTAGTGTCTTATTGGTCCCTTTTGGTCCCACTCCAAGCCATACACTTAAGCCCAATTGGAAAGGCCCAAAAGGCCAGCCCATTTAGATAATTGGTTAGATACAAAAGGAAAAAATGTACAGAATTTTTAAATGGTGTGTATGTGAGTGTGAGTCACTCTTTAATTCTCCTTTTGTAACTGATTGAGAGTCCACACTTCTTGGGCGTTAGTGGAGTTAGAGTGAAAATTAAAAGTATTCTCAAGTGCATCGATCTTTGTTTTGAAATTCACCACTGCAAGGTACGCTCTTTTATACTCGAATTTTGAAATTTAAATAGTGCATGTTATAGATTGAGAATGAAGTAGATCTGTTAATTTTTTGCTGCATACATGCTTATTTCCATCAAAGATATGCATCATTAGTAGAAGGAAACTTTCTTTTTAATGATTTTACATGAGAGTTATTATCTAATTCAGAATTATATAATTCATGCTTCTCAGGAGTTAAAATATAAAAACCGTCCACAATATTGCTAAAATAGATAAACAATTTATCCTTCTTTATTATAACATTATCTTTTAGGATAACACAATATCCATGCTTACCTAAATAAGTTACAAAAATTAAATTCCTATGAACATTAGGTACAGAAAGATAGTCTTCCAATATTAAAACCCCAGACTCAAAGTATAAATTAAACACTCCAACAACACAGCCAGAATCCTACTCCCATCAGCCAAAGTAAGAAACAATTTCCCTTTATTAAGCTTTTGGGTCTCCTGGAACCCCTGCAAAGAATTGCAAATATGATTAGTACAACCTGATTCCACACATCAGGAATCTGTGGGATTTTATACTAAACATATTTCAAGGAGGAATGAACTTTTCGTACCCTAATTATTGGTAGCCTTGAATTTGGACAATTCCTCTTCTAATGTCTTTTCTCACCACAATGAAAACACTTTCCTTTGATCTTCTTTCCTTTGTCGGCAACTCCTAAGGCAATTTGTTTACCATCTTGCTTGGTGAAGTCCTTCTTCTTCTTCTTCTTCTCACCCTTGCCTTTCGACTTAGGTTGAGAAGTAGAAGGTTCAACCATATTAGCATCAACACTAGAAGTACCAAGAATACCTTCCGCAACTACCAATTCATTCATTAATTCAGAAAAAGAATAAATCTTTTTGTTTATATTATAATTAAGTCTGAATTCCTTGAATGATTCCAGTAGTGACTGGAGTATCATATCCACTTGGGATTCTCCATCAATATCGGCATCTAAAACCTCAAATGTATTCAGATTAGAGATCATTGTAAGATAATGCTCCTTCACTAAACTGCCTTCAGTTATTTTGGTATGATAAATTTGCCTCATGGTTTCTTGACTTACAAAACAGCCTTGCTCACCAAACATCTCCTTCAGACTTAACATAATGTCCTAAGCTAGTTCTACATCCTGCATTTGATGCTATAGAACATTTGAGATAGATGCTAGGATGTAGCACTTGACCATCTCATTAGATTTCTACCAACGATCATATCGTTGTTTTTCCTCAAGAGGAGCATCTAATGATGGAAAGCTAGGACATGGTTCAGTAAGCACATATTTGTGCTCTTCTGCTGTAAGAACAATGTCCAAATTTCTTTTCCAGTCAACATAGTTGGATCCAGTCAGTTTGTTTTGATTAAGAATAGTAACAAGTGGGCTAAATGATGCCATGTTCAAATATGAAAATAATAAACATGAATATAATAAGTGAACTGGACATTATCAATTTAGCATATAAACATGTAATATGGAACCTTATAAAACCATAAAATAATATATGCAACAACAACCCAATCCCATGTTTAAAATTCCTTGGAAGCAAGTAAATTATAAACACTATGATTGATTGAGAACTATTCTCATTATTAGTGCCATCATGATACCTCTTATCAAACACTAATAACATACCATATATTCTTTAGCCTTAAGTAATAATGACATAGCTCCGAAGGAAGGTTAACATTAAACTTAGTCTAGTGTACACCATTGACTGAATTCCATGTGAGTCATTAAGTAACTTCACGGTAGCATGGTCGTTCTTAATGTAAAAATACATATCATCCATCATTAAGAAGTTTAATTTGTAGTTCCATGTGTTAGGTTTTTAGACCCCTTAAACCAACCAGATTAACCTAGTTAATTAGCCAAGTGATTAACTTAGTTAAATTATGCAAATCTAGGTTAACACAATCAAATATCATATCAAGATATAGAGCAGCGGAAAAGAAAATAACACAAGATATGATGACCCATGAAACCACACGGTAAAAACCTGGGGATGATTTGACCTAGCTATCCTCAAGGTAAACCTGAATCCATTATATGAAAGAATCGAAGTTCATACAAAGGGACTTATAAGCTCCCCACTTGACTTCCTAATGCTACCCATTAGTAGAACTTACTAATACGACCACGTGCAAGCTCCGAATCTACGGACTCCTTCTTTCTTGGATTCTCCACAAGATACTAGCGCCTACGCTTGTTATTCTTTAATCTCTAATGGCAACAATTGAGTTGATCATTAAGATGTTGAAGTAATCTCTACCTTGAAAACCCTAAGTTTATGTGAAGGAAAGCTCCTCAATGATCTCAGAAGAGATTCACATAAACTGCAAAGTATGAGCAACAATACACCCAGAGCAACTCTCAAAAACGTGGCTAGGGTTTTCTTTATATACTAGGAGAATTAGATCTGAAACCCGAATCCTTAATGGGCTTGGACTGAGTTGGAAATTCTACAAAAAAAAAAAACATTCTGCCTGAGATTCGATTGATCGAGTCTATCTTTCGATCGATCGAGTCAGGCCGAAAGTCACTAATACTTTCTACAGCCACTCAATTCCAACTTTACATAAACGCACAACTTTGAGCAAGCCTAAACGAGACTAAACATATTGTTTTGATCATGATTTGCCAACATTACACATTAGAGTTCTAAATACATCAAATCCTAAGTCTTTAGAATCTAACAAACTCCCTCTTTGGCGATCCGTGACAAAACACAAATTAAAAAATCAAAGTTTACAAATAAAAGCCCTTTTACAAAAAAATGCCCATAAACACAAATTCAATTCTAACTACTATCCATCAATTGCAAGTGTAGACAGCAGCTCAATTGAATCAGCCTGTATTTCCTAAAGTACTCAACAAGCACATAAACGCATGTGTGACAGAAAAATAGTAAATCAACAAATAAATTATTGACTTCAAAAAAACACAAAACAAAGACATATATCATGAATAACTCATAAATATAAATCGATGAGCAGTGAACAAGAAACAGAAATAAAAACATAAGTAAACTAACTTTCCCCTAAGTTAGATACAACAAAAAGTTTTTATTTATATTTTCCCCTTTCAAAAATAATTTCAACTCCCCCTAAACAAGACAAACATGATTCTCATAAATCAATAATTTCTCCTCTTTTTTGTCACGTATTGACAAAGACACTCATATAAAGAGTAAACAGTCATCATACGCAAAAAAGGTAAGAGAAAATAGAGAATTTATGGGACACAAACCACTTCAACTCTATAGAAAATAGAGACAAATCTCCCTATGAAGAGCAACAACTCCCCCTAAGAACCACAAAGGTTAAAAAAAAGCTTCTCCCCCTATAAAAATAGGAAAAACACAACAAGTTTTGGGAAAAACATTTTGGGGAAAAATAGAGGGGGGGGGGGGGAATAAATAAAAAGACACAAACCAAGTTTTTTTTAAAAAAAAAAAAAAACTAAGTTGAGGATACACATGAAGAAAAAATATTCTCTCTTTCAATAAAATGCAAACATGGCACTATGTGACCCATAAACGGGTGCATAAGTAGAGAAAATATTTGCACATTGATTATCCATCATATCTCTTAAGAAAAATATTTTCTACAGTTCACATATAAAAAAGGCATATACTAGAAAGTACATAGCTTAAAAATTAATCAATCAATTGTTTGATCAAGTTGAGTACCCAATGTAGCAAAGTGTATGCATGTTATGTGTGAAAACAATAAGAAATATGACTGCAAAGCTGCAAGATGGATACAAAAACAATGCAATGCATGTGAATCCTAAACACAAATGATGCATAAAAAATACGTCATGATGCATGCTCTAATGCAATGAAATTAAGTTCAATATAAGTTCAAATTCACAAAATTGGCTTAAGCACAGAGTTTCTAATAAAAACCCCAAAATTGAAAACCACTTGTTAAGATTTTGGAAAAACTTGACTAATTGATCATCACACAAGCTAGAATACGTAATATAATGATCAATTACATCAATTCAACAAGCCAATTGCATCAATTGAACCCAATTTGAACAAATCCCCAATTCGGGTACATTCAAGCTCTAGAATTTCCAATTTCTCAAACTTTAAACACATTTTGCATTAAGATCAAGGAAATTTTAATCTTGGATGGCCACAACAAGATCACACACAATAAAATGTACCAAGTTTAGCAAAGAGTAACTTGTGTAGTGTGTGCAACTAGAAAAACCTTGAGATACATGTAAGGTGAGATGCGAATATTAATCAACCACAAAGTCTACAAAATTCATCACATAGCATTTGAAAGAGACTATCACCAAAAGAGTTACATCATATAACTCCCACATCTCCTAAATCAAAAGCTTGCAATCATGTAAGTTTCTTGAATTTTGCCTCATAATATACACACCAATTTTAATTTATTCAGAAACTTATCAAAAAGCCAGGATAATGTACACACCAATTTTAATTATGTGATTTGGCATCAATCCTAATAGTACACACCAATTTTAAGCATTAAGCAATTAAACCGAGGCTTCACCTTATGTTCTTTTTGTGCATGTGCTACACTTTCTCGAGCACAAAATCTTATGATATGCACTAAGGTGTTCATGATTGGCTAGTCAACAGTGGTGAGATGATTATTTATGCCTTTCTCAAAAGGATCAAGTCTGACAGTCAAATAACATGTAACTTCAAGATTAAGACAAAGTGTTAAACACCATAAACATCTTTCCCACTCAACATACACTACAAAACTTCAAGGTACATAAACTTGTTATGTAAAGATAAGGTGGCCAACCTTGATTTCAAATCCATGATATGTGATACAAAACACAAAAATCTTTTTGGTTTTAAAAAAATTTTATGACCAAAAACAAAAAGCACACATTATGCTAAATGAACAATGCAAAGCAATGCATGATAGTGCTTAACTAAGCTATAGAGGGTACACAAATAAGAAATATCAATTTCTTAATTAATCCTTGAGTACATGTACAAACTAGTACATACTCACACAAAATCAGAAATAGCTTAGCACATACTATTCAAGTTTCTCCACAATGTCAGATATGTTCTAAATCAAGAGAGAGATATCATAATTCATGTAATCCTCAAAAATAAAAACTAGACACAAAAAAAAAAATTTATTTTTGTCTTTTTGAAAATTTTCAATGTTTTTGGATTTTTTTTTTAAACAAAAAAATTAAAAAAAAAAAAAAAAAACCTAAAAAACAAAACAACCAAAAACAGAAACAAGACATGTCCACAAACAATTGAAAGAATTAAATCAGGGACAAGTCAGCAACACTCACCTTGGAGAATCTTTTCTCACCCATATAGCACGAGTCTTCAGCTTTGCAGGTGAAAAACCATGAGAAGTAGAGTGTATTTGAGAGATTATACCAATCTTCTGAGAAAGACCGAAATCCTGCAAATTCCTTTCATATTCCTTTCATAAGCCAACAAGCTTAAACTTTTCAAAAGCATATGAAACAATTTATTTGGACTTATGGTAGGAGAAATATCATCATACATCCTAGATTGAAATACAGAATGTTTAAATTTCAATTTATGACAATTAGGATGAATGTGACCACTAACACCACAAAAGTGGTAGACATGAACAAATTTAGAAACATTAGTATTCCTAGTGAGGTTTCCGATCATAGGCTTTGGTTCTTACCTCAACAAAGAACAATTTGGTCTAATATGACCAACAACACCACAAAGGCGACAAGAAGGCACAAAAGTAGATTTATTATTCTCTCTAACAATAGGTTTAGATATAGGTTTAGAAACTTCAGCGACTACATCAGAACTTTTACCTTTGTCTAACCTAGCAAAATAAGCCTTTTCTTTATTATTCCTCTTGAAAGGAGGGATATAAAATTTCTCAGTTTTAGGTTCAAGAGAAACAAAAACACTTCTATTATCAACAGCAGGCTTGGTACTAATCAAAATTTCAAATTTAGCTTTAGATTCAACTAACTCTTGTTCCAAGCTTTTCATCTTCTCACTTGAGAGGAAATTTGATTTCTCAAAAATTCATTATTTTTATTAGATTCATCTAATCTAACAAGCAATTCCTCATTTTCAAGATTAGCCAATTTTAACTATTCCTTGAATTTCTTAGCAATTTTCAAAGATTTAGATAATTCCTTACGAAGAGTTTCACAGACATCAATAAAATCAACAGAAGCAACAGTGTCCTTTTTATTCAAATTATCACAAACATGAGCAGAGAGACACTTCAAATTATCCATGATAATAGGGGTCAAAGATCAGCTCTTAGATCCAAAGATCTAAAACAAAAGAGCTACCCGCTCTGATATCACTTGTTTGGTTTTTAGACCTCTTAAACCAACCAAATTAACCTAGTTAATTAGCCAAGTGATTAACTTAGTTAAAGTATGCAAATCTAGGTTAACACAATCAAATAATCATATCAAGATATAAAGCAGCAAAAAAGTAAATAACACAAGATATGATGACCTAGGAAACCGCACGGTAAAAACCTGGGGAGGATTTGACCTAACTATCCTCAATGTAAACCTAAATCCACTTCATAAAAAAATTGAAGTTCATACAAAAGGACTTACAAGCTCCCCGCTTGACTTCCTAATGCTACCTACCAATAGAACTTACTGACACGACCACGTACAAACTCCGAATCCACGGACTCCTTCTTTCTTGGATTCTCCACAAGATACAAGCACCCACGCTTGTTATTCTTTAATCTCCAATGATAGCAACTGAGTTGATCATTAAGAAGTTGAAGTAATCTCTACCTTGAAAACCCTAAGTTTATGTGAAAGAAAGCTCCTCAATGATCTCACAAGAGATTTACATAAACTGCAAAGTATGAGCAACAATACACCCAGAGCAACTCTAAAAAACATGGCTAGGGTTTTCTTTATACACTAGGAGAATTAGATCTGAAACCCTAATCCTTAATGGGTTTGGACTGAGTTGGAAATTCTACATAAAAAAAAAAAAAAAAAACATTCTACCCGAGATTCAATCGATCAAGTCTATCCTTCGATCGATTGAGCCAGGCCGAAAGTCACTAATACTTTTTGCAACCACTTGATTCCACCTTTACATAAACACATAATTTTGAGCAAGTCTAAGCAAGACTAAACATATTATTTTGATCATGGTTTATCAACATTACACATTAGAGTTCTAAATACATCAAATCCTAAGTCTTTAGAACCTAACACCATGAATTAAACAACCTTCGAAAGGAGCAAGGCATATACGCCAAGCCAAGGTGCTTAATCATGCTACTATAAACCGATAATGGTGGCCATGAGATCCAACCCTTCTATCTCTCTCCCATTAGATGTTTTAAATTAAAGGTTTTTAATTATAAACACGTGTAATCTAATCACACACAGCCTTGGATTTTATACATTTGAAAACACATAGAAAAAATTCAAAATTCCCTTCAATGGCATTTTCGCGAGAATCTTACAATTAAGCTCTTCCCGTGAAAATGAGTTAAGGCAAAATAGTGAAAACACAAAATTCAGACAGAAACTTTTGCGACTGTCTTGCGACTATTTCGCGAGTAAAGCTTACCCGCGAAAAGTTTTATGCTTCAAAGGGATTTTTTGTGAGTAACTTTGTGAGAAGCTAATCTGCAAAAGACCCTTGTTTTCAGTTTTTAAAGGGAAGATCTGAATAATTTTCAACAATTTTCCATGAATAAACAAACACCATATGAACATGATAGATATAATTTGATATCAAAATTGAATTCCATTAATGCTATAGCCTAAAAGTTCAATTTAACATACTTAAATTCAAATTTAAATAATATCATAATATCAATATCAGTTTTCATCAAACCATAGTTTCAACAACAATACAGAAAATTAAATACATATATAATCTTCTAACATCATGAAACTATTATCTCTAATTCCAAAACTCATAAAAAATGTTATACATATTGGAAATTAAAGACCGCTCTGATACCATTTGATGGAAATATGCATGAATGCAACTGAAAATTAATGGATCTACTTCATTCACAATTGATAATGTTAGGACATATATGTTTTAACTTATTTAAGAACATATGTCACTTAGTTATGTATATTGGCTAATCCTTTGACAAAACGCACTTTGCTTGTAATTGGGTAGTTCTAAGTGTCTTTAATACTTCAAGAAACAATGTTTTAAGATCAAGTGTTGAAGTCATCAAGTCTGTCCAAGAGAAAGCGAGTAGAAGTGCAAAATTTATAAAGCTCGACACCTCTCGATAGCTACCTCGACACCTGGCTATCTGTCGAGATCTTCAGCTGATTCTTATCGCAATCTCGATAGCTTCTCGATAGCTGGTCGATTGATCGAGAAAGTTTCTGTCCCCTGGACACCTTCTCGACACCTCCTCGATAGCTGCTATCTATTGAGATTCATTAAACCTCGACACCTCTCGACACCTCTCGATCGATCGAGGTTACGGGAAATCAGAATTTTCAGCTTTTTGATTTTTGGGCCAGGCTTATGTATTTGAGTAGGGTTTCTTTTCTCACAACCCTAGACTTATATAAGGCTTATTTTAAAGGCCATCACAAAAAAGAATACAAGGAGAACATATGCAAAAAGGTGATTGATGCCTTATTCTCTCTGAAAAGAAGCTACTGCGTCTTTGCGCCTTAGGGTTTTGTAACCAAGTGCTTCTTGATCTTCATTGTTGATGAAGTGAAAAACTTTGCAGCCAACATTCTTCTTCCTTAAGTTGGTGAGTGAGTCACGTATTGGGATTCGTGCAAATGAGTTAGTCACGTACTGGGATCCGTGCAACAACAAAAAGGGTGGCGTTCATATATTGAAGAGTTCAGAGGTTCTGAAGCGGTAGAAGGTTTCTGCTGTGAGTTCATCTACGGGAATTGTAGAGTCTAGGGACAAAGGTTTTGTACTAGATCTGAAACTTCTCTTTACTATAGTGGATTGCTTTTCGGGAAGGTTTCTCCCCAGATTTTTTACTGTGAAACTGGTTGGTTTCATTGGTTTTCCTGGGTCATCATATCTTGTCTTATTTATTTTTTTCCGCTGCATGATTTTGACATGATATTGATGTTTGTTTGTTTTAACAAGTTTTATTAATAATAAGTCTAATTAACAACTTAGGTTTAAAACTTGTTAATTCTATCAACCGGGGTCTAAATTTCCCAACAGATAACATGTGCTATGTAAGTTTCAGAATATAAGAATAAGAGAGTGTACCTTGATGCAATGAAATTCAAAATCAAAGATTAGAAGCACTTGGAAACACTTTTAATCTACACTCTAATTCCACTTGATGCCCAAGAAGTATGGCCTCTCAATTAGTTATATGTGTATGTTCAAGAGAGAATGAAAAAGTGTCCCACACTCATATACATACCATTTCTTTTTTCTTTTTTTTTTTTACATAATTCTATATGTTTCTCTCCTTATAATTGATTATCTAATTGGGCTAGCCTTTTGGGCCTTTCCAATTGGGCTTTAGTATATGGCTTGGAGTGGGACCAAAAGGGAACAAGTAAGACTCTAGCTCCAACGAACCTTGGGCTTTTCCGTAAACTCTTGACAAGTCTAAAGTTACCATTAATTATATTTAATATCACTATATAAATATAATTACATTCTAGGCCTTATTAATAAATTATATCTCAAGACTTTATTGTACATGCAACCCCTTCATAAAATGTTCATAGTAATACAAAGTCATAAATGAAGTCTGCCACTTTGTAAATTACTATATCTTAATCCTTGAGTATCCAGTTTAATCCTTATAAGTTATTCACAATATATTTATGAAATCCAATTTGATAAATATATACTTTAGTAATTCCTTACTGAAGTTGTTAGGCCTAATTCTCTGAATAATTGAACCCATTAAACTTATCTTAAGGGAATATTTTATATCTTCGTTAAAAGACTATGAATTCCATTTTGAGAATATATGTTCTATCAACACTAAATGTAGCTGCCCGACATACTAAGGTTTTGACCGTTACTTTAGATCTCACTCCTGATATATCAAAGCAATCTTCACTTCATGATTAGGTCCATTATTCTCTCAAGATTAAAAGTTCATGTAGATAGAAGTCGTATGATTTATTATTCATTTGACAGTTATTAGAAGAATAATAAATCTTATAGTGGTCTAGTTCAATATGTTTTAACTCTTAAAACATATCAACACATCAACTAGAAGTCTCCATTTCCATGATCCAGACAAATCCTCTTAGTTGATATGTTATAGTCTTCGCAGATGAAATGCTCAATTTCATCATTGACTACGAACTAAAATCCTAAGTTTACAAAGAACTTGTGACTTATATCTTCTGTGACTAAATCACATACTATGTATCTCATGAATTATATGATAATTTCTGAATATTCATGTTACCATTATTTCAAATAATAATAAAACAAATTTATTAATTGCAAAATTAAGTCATACATAATGTCATACATTGCATCATATAATAGGATTTAAAGGCATTAATCTAACACTGGGATCTATGCATCATTAGTTAGTCACATACTGGGAGCCATGCATTGAAAGGATAGATTTCCGCTACAATACAAGTCCAATTGGGTATTAGGGTAAGGGTTCAACTGTAAGTTGGTAATAGGTATTGGGATTCCTTTTACTTGCAACCGCTTGTTTTGATAATTGTGGATTCATGGGAGTGGTGACCTTAAATTCACCCGATGGAGTTTTGTCTCGGTGGTTTTTCCCATTCATAAACAAATTACTTATGTCAAATTTATTTTCCTTAGCATTTAACTTAGTTGGTGATTTGTTCGTGCTACCACGCTATTGCGTGTGAAATTGACTTAATTAATTCACTTGGGTAATTAATTAATTAATTTGCCAAAAGGAGTCATTACATTCTTGGCCTATCAGTGTTGATCTAGACAGTCTGACCAACTTCCCTCAGGTCATTATGCCTTCCAAGTTCAAGGCACCAGAGTTTGTCAAGTGTGGTGGTACTAGAGACCCTTGCACACACTTGCGCATGTTTTGTAGGAAGATGGCTCCTTATGGGCATAATCACCCTTTGCTTTGCTAGATTTTCCCTAATAGTTTGACCGGTCCACGGCCACAGGGTACGTGAGACTGGAAAAGACCTCTAGCTGGAGGGAAATGGCTAACTCTTTCTTGGAATACTACAAGTTCAACTCCGAGATAGTTCCTGGCCACACAGTCCTTATGAGAACAGAGAAGAAGAGTAGGGAGTCTTTTTGAGAATATGCCCAGAGGTAGTGTGAGCTAGCCACATAAGTTCAACCCCCCATGTTGGAAAATGAGTCGACCAAATGGTTTATTAACAACCTTAAGCCTACTAACTATGAGAAGATGATCAACACCCAAGTCACTCATTTTGCTAGCCTCATCCTTATTGGGGAGTGTATTAATGAGGGTATTATGTGCAAGAAGATCGTGGATCCCAAATCCTTGAGTTCCATAATTGAACAACAAGTCAAGGAAATGACCAACCGTAAGGCTAAGGAAGCCGATGTGCACCTGGTCAACAATGCATCAAAAAAGCCTAGGGGTATTACTGCTACTTATGCAACCCCAGCTACTAGACCTTATCAGGAACAGGCTTAGTCTACTTAAGCACCTAATCGAGCCTTTAATCAGAAAGGGAGGCCAGACCCACCTCATCCTCCAGGAGGGAAAACTGGAAGTACACTCCATTACCCATGCCCATAGCAGATCTCTATACTTACCTGCAAAAAAGGAAGCTAGTGACCCCAATGTTTGCTAGGCCCAGAGAAAACCCTCCATCACCTGGCTTTGATCCGTCCAAGAAATATGAACACTATTTTGTGGCGAGGGGAAAATTCTGGAAGAATGCTACCAGTTGAGAGACCGTGTCCAATATCTCATCGACAACAAGTTGATACAGTTTGATAATGTAGCCGCCAATAACATCATCACCAACCCTTTACCTCCCCATCAGGAAGGGAATGTCAATGCCATCATCACAGTGGAAGAAAAGGTTCCAGATTTCTTCTCACCGTCATTCCCATGGAAGGCCATGCTTTGAGCGATAGTCCAAGAGAGCCACCTTGATCTTAATGGTATGGGAACCCCAGGATTTGATGGGGGAATCTGCTCATTTTGCGACAGTGGAGACCTTGTTGGATTGTAGAGTGCTCCGAGCACAAGTTCAGAGTCTAGCCAATTATGGTATTATCTGGATTGAAAGGGAAATTGTGCAAAGAGATGATTACATGGTAGCCAGCCTATGTCCTCTAGCTACCCAGTCAGGAACCAGTTGTAATGCTATATCTGTTGGATCAAGGAAAGATTAGGACGAATATCTACAGAAACACCTTGGTAAGGTTACTTCAGTACCTCTTTCGTTAGTAGTCATTGAGGAGATCATAGAATCACTTGCGGATTTAAGGTCATCAGATTTAGGAAAAGGGCAAGCCCTGCCAGCCATCGAGGGATTCACTTCTCTAGTTCTTGCATTACTTGCAGTCATAGGGCTAGCTTCATTAGGAGGGAATCACCATTGTCCCTGCTGTCTGAGATTTCGATCCTCTTATTCTATTGAGGCTTACCTTAGGAATCTCTGGGGTATCCAGCTCAAAGGCCCTTAAAGTCCGGTGGTCATAAATTTGAAGACGTTCTCTATAGCGCCTAATTTCCAAACTCAGGAGGGCATTATCATTTGCATGCCAAAGCTATTCCCTTATGAAGCTAGCCATTGTGTCCCATGAAAATATGATGTGTCCTTGATCTCTACTTGAACCGAAAAAGCAGAGGTCTACTCCAATATCTCTTCAGGTCTATCTAGGCTTACTAAAAGTGGTCACTGCTATACTTCTAAGCAGCTAGAAAAAAGAAGGAAAGAGATTGGCAAGGGTACAGCCGAACCCATCAGAAATAGGGTCACAACCGAAGAAGCTGAGGAATTCTTGAAAATTATTAGAAACTCAGAATACAGTGTGATTCAGCGGCTAAACAAGTTGCCAGCTTAGATTTCTATCTTAGCACTATTGCTATCCTCCGATGTCCACCGTGAGGCTCTCTTGAAAGTCTTGAAAGAGACATGTGTTCCTATAGATGTCACAGAATCTTCCATTGAGAGTATGGTCTCAACAGTGTTGGCCACCAACTAGATTTCTTTTACAGATAATGAGCTACCATCAAAAGGTAGAGAGCATAATTTACCCATGCATATTGGCTCACCATGGAAAGTGATTCCATTAAACATGTGAGGCCATGCCACCATTGCCAAGTCTATCAAGACAAGAAGAACACTCCTCCTCAGCCTTTGCACTTTTTAGTAGCACCACGGCCCTTTTCAGCCTAGGGTATGGATTTCATCGGACTTGTGATTCTGAAAGCTTAAAATGGTCATGAGTACATCCTAGTGGCCATTGATTATTTTACATAGTGGGTGGAAGCCGCTTTGTACAAAAGCATCACTCAAGCAGTGGTAGCCCGATTCCTAAAATATAACATTATTTGCCACTACGGCATGCTAGGAGAGCTCATTACAGATAATGGGGCAAACCTAAATGGGAAAATGATCCAACAAGTCTGCCAATAGTTCAAGATCAAACACAAAAATTCGGTTCCCTATGACCCTCAGATGAATGGTGCGTTGGAAGCTGCTAACAACAACATGAAGAAAATCTTGGTAAAGATGACAGACACATACAAGGATTGCCACGAGTACTTGTCGTTTCCTTTGTGTGCATATCGCACTTCTATTCGTACTTCCACAGGTGCAACCTTGTATTCGTTAGTATATGGTATGGAGGTTGTCCTCCCCGCAAAGGTAGATATCTCGTCTCTCAGGATTTTATCTTAAACAGAGCTGTCAAAAGCTAAATAGGCCCGATCCCGATATGAACAACTAAACTTTAGAGATAAAAAGTGCATGACCTCAATGTGACATGGACAGTTGTACCAATGCCACGTCAAGCAAGCATTCAACAAGAAAGTTAGATCTAGGGTATTCAAAGAAGGCGATCTAGTCTCGAAGAAGCGCAACTAGACCATGCTTGGTCATAGAGGAAAGTTTGCTCCAACTTACGAGGCGCCCTGAGAATCGACATGAAAAATGATGGAAAATAGTGTTTTCTACACATTTTGGGTGAAGAAAGTGGTAGAAGAAGACCCCAGAAAATCGCAAACCAAAATGAGATGAGGTTGGGTTGAACCTAGCCTTTTATACACAAAAACCGAGGCAGTGCATCTTGTTGGGCCGTCGACCCTCGGGAAACGTGCTAAGGTTTTTCAACCACCCAGACACAAACCCAACTGTATTCTGACTACTACCCCGCTGTTTGGGATGTTTTTTACTACCTTGGGGCAAAGATTCCTCTGTTTTAGCACCTACCGTAGTGCACAGTTGGCCCAGCAGTGAATCGGATTGTCAGAAACTCTCTCTCATGCAACCAAGACTATACAAATCCTACACTGAGGTAGTTTATTTTTGTGCATCTCATTCAGCACTTCCAAACATCTTGAACATCATTTTTCTAAGCCTAGTTCACCTAGTTCAAGGCTCAGCTCAGCCCCGGTAATCAAAGCACAACAGAAGGGCACTAGAACCCGTTCTCAACCATCCGATTGCTTTTTTAGCTTATTTAGAGGACAAAGGGAATCGTTTCTTATGATGTTGCGACTAGAAGCCAGTCTTTGAATTATTATCCTTCCCGGGAAATAACAGAACTGATCAGTGCAAATCGCCTCATGGCGAAGAAGATTTCGTTTAGAATGTCCACATTCATTACCAGCATTTGGTATGGTCTGTGAAGTCGAGGTCATTTTCAGCCGATGTAGGCTTGGAACCCTGCAAAATCCTAAACTGGGGCAGTTTATTTTGCATGGTTCCTTCCACCTTGTCCAATAAACAAGAATGGGTCCGTCCTGCTGAGGATGTGTCCCTTATGTCAAGAATCACATGAAACCCTAAACTGTGACAATTTATTTCACACGGTCTCTCCATTCTCTCTCCCCCCAATGGGACGATCATTGTCATAATCCACTGATAAAACCGTGAAACTGCAATGCAATACAAATGAGTGTGACACAAGCTGGTTCAAAACCACCATCTATGATGAAAATGCAATAGTGCATACATACATCAGTAGCCCTTTTAAAGGCAACATCCAAAATTGTACATATAAGTCCTATCTAGAGGCATTTTTTCTTGCACACATCAGCAGCCCTTTTAAAGGTGACATCCAAAATTGTACATATAAGTCCTACCTAGAAGCATTTTTTTCTTGCACACATCAATAGCCCTTTTAAAGGCAACATCCAGAATTGTACATATAAGTCCTACCTAGAGGCATTGTTTCTTGCGCGCATTAACAACCCTCTTAAAGGCAATTTCTAAAATCATACGTCTAAGCCCTACCTAGAGGCATTGTTTCTTGTTGCAGCCCTTTCAAAGGCAATTTTCTACAGTTATGCATGTAAGTCCTACCTAGAGGCATTGCTTCTCACACACGTCATTAGCCCTCTCAAAGGCGATTTCCTAGAGTTATGCATGTAAGCCCTATCAAAAGGCATTGCTTCTCACATATGTCTATAGCCCTCTCAAAAGCAATTTATCTAGAGTTATACATATAAGTCCTAACCAAAGGTATTGTCTTTCATATACATCAGCAGCCATCTCAAAAGCGATTTCCATGAACTATCCATGTAAGTTCTAATCAGAGGCATTTTTTTCACATATATCAATAGCCCTCTGAAAGGCACTTTTCCTAAAATCATACATCAGCCCTCTCAAAGGCAGCTTCCAGAATCATACATGTAAGTCCTATCAAGAGGCATTGTTTGGTACATACATCATGAAGCAAAGAGATAATATCATAAATCAAGGCCCATTATACGGAAATATAATACACACACGTCCAGGCCTATCAAGAGGCGATGCATAATATACATACATAGCAGGCCTCGAATCCTTGCTCTCTCAAGAAATCTGCATAGCACTAGTGGGTACCAGGATCAAATAGCAGCCAAGGAAAGGTGGACCAAGCACCCCGACCATGGATCTTGTCGGGCCCCTTGCATTCAGAATCAAAAGCCACCCGTTACCTCCCTTCCACGCCTGAGCAAAAGGATGCCCCTTCAGCCCCCGCTAAAGGTGAGTGTCCCTGATACTATCATCCACTGCTCCAGTGTAAGCATCGGCCTCGGCCTAACATGGCAGGAATCTCGACCTCAAACTACTCCTTCGGGCGCCCGGATCTGGATCGATCTCCTCCTCCCTAGACAAATCAGTCTTTATACCAAAAAGGAGATCCTTAGCTAGCATTTCTCCTTAAGAGGTCCCTCTTTCTATAGCTGACACGCGCCATGAGGAAGCCCCACTGGAAATAGTGTGAGACTCAAAGGAAGCGCTAACTGTCTCGGCTGAACGCCGTCTCCTAGATCAAGTCTCCATAAAGATCCCATCGATAAGCTTGATGTCATCACTCTTGCGGTCAAAATGGATCTGCAGAACTCGAGCCACTTGCTCACTAGCAAAAATAGTCTCGTCATTAAAAGAAGAGACCCCATGGGATGTAGCATAAACAAGGGCCTTCCCCTGTTCTCCTTTGGAACTCGCCCTCCGAGGCATAATCCACAAAACAACTAGAAATTCAAACATAAGTGGTAAGCCCTTGAAACAAATGGTAATACAAATGAACTAACACTGTTTCCTAAACATGTTGTGCAGATTCATGTTAAGCATATGTCTTAGAAGAAAGCAAATTCCTACGAGAATCCATGGTGGGTTAACTAGTAGCCATGCCATATGCTCACATCCTACAGTGAGTTAACTAACGATCATGCCATACGCTTGCATCCTATCTTAAGGTTAACCAGTGACCGTGCCATATGCCTTGCCATCATAGTTACCAAGTCACTAAAAATTTTTCAAGTTTGTGATCTTCAATGGGTTAACTAGCGGTCGTGCCGTATGCTCACATCCTGTCTTGAGGATAACTAGCAGTTGTGCCATATGCTCATATCCTACAATGGGTTAACTAAAGATCGTGCCGTATGCTCGCATCCTATCATGAGGTTAACTAGTGGCCGTGCCATACACCTCGCCATCATAATTATCAAGTCACTAAAACATTTTCAAGTTCTCGATCTACAGTGGATTAGCTAGCAAACGTGCCATATGCTCGCATCCTATCTTGAGGAAAACTAGCAACCATGATGTATGCCTTACCATCATAGTTATCAAGTTAATAAAAAGTTTTCAGCCGTGCTCTATAGTGGGTTAACTAGAGGCTATGTCGTATGTTCACATCCTGTCTTGAGGTTAACTAGCGATCGTGTCGTACGTCTCGCCATCACACAGTTATCAAGTCGCTGAAGTTAATCTATAGTAGGTTAACTAGCAGTCATGCCATATTCTCACATCCAATCTTGAAGTTAACTAGCGGCCATGATGTATGCCTCATCACCACAGTTATCATGTTCCTAAGAGTTTCCAAATTCCTGATCTGTAATGGGTTAACTGATGGATTTAAAGATAAAGGCAGCAGAAAATTAAATTTAAAACGGATCTACATCATTCGAAGTTGATAACATGCGTTAAGTAAAATTTCAGAATTAAAGAACAAGTGAGTGTACCTTGAAGTGGTGAATTTCAAAACCCGAAGATTGAAGCACTTAGGAATACTTTTAGTCTTCACTCCAATTCCACTAACACCTAAGAAGTGTGGACTCTCAATTGGTTACAAAGGGATAATCAAAAGAGTGACTTCCACTCTCATACACACCACCTTTCAATGATGTTTTTCTCTCATAGAAATTTCTGTATGTTTTTCCCTTTTTATCTAACCAATTATCTAATTGGGCTGGCCTTTTGGGCCTTTCCAATTGGGCTTAAGTGTGTGGCTTGGAGTGGGACCAAAAGGGACCAATAAGACACTAGCTCCAATAGACCTTGGGCTTTTCTGTCAACTCTTGACAAGTCCAAAGTTACCATTAACTATATTTAATACCACTATATAAATATAATTGTACTCTAGGCCTTACCTATAAATTATATCCCAAGACTTTATTATACATGCAACCCCTTCATAAAATATTCGTAGTAATATAAAGTCATTAATGTAGACTGCCATTTTGTAAATTATTACATCTTAATCCTTGAGTACCCGGTTTAATCCTTTAATGTTATTCATTATATATTTATGAAATCCAATTCCATAAATATATACTTTAGTCTTACTAAAGTGGTTAGGCCTAACTCTCTAAATAATAAACTCATTAAACTTATCTCAAGGGAATACTTTATATCTCCGTTAAGAGATTATGAATTCCATCTTGAGAATACATGTTCTATCAACACTAAATGTGGTTGCCCAACATACTAAGGTTTTGACCATTACTATAGATCTCACTCCTGATATATGAAAGCAACCTACACCTCATGATCAAGTCCATTATTCTCTCAGGATTAAGAGTTTATGCAAATACAAGTCGTGAGATTTATTATTCATATGACAGTCCTTAGGAAAATAATAAATCTCACAACGGTCCAGTTCAATATGTCTTAACTCTTAAAACATATTAACACATCAACCAAAAGTCTCCACTTCCATGATCAAGACAAATCATCGTGGTTGATATGTTATAGTCTTTGCAGATGAAATGCCCAATTTCATCACCGACTACGAACTATAATTCTGAGTTTACAAAGAACTTGTGATTTATATCTTCTGTGACTTTTCACATAAATCACATACTATACATCTCATGGACCAAATGATAATGTCTAAATATTCATGTTATCATTACTTCAGATAACAATAAAACAAATTCATTAAGCACAATATTAAGTCATACATAATGCCATACACAATGTCAAACTTAATATCATACATAGCATCATACAATAGGATTTAAGGGCACTAATCCTAACATTAACTAGCGGTCATACTATATGTTCACATCCTATCTTAAGATTAACTAGCGATTGTGTCGTATGCCTCACCATCACACAACTATCAAGTCACTAAAATGTCTTAAAGTTCTTGATCTACAGTGGGCTAGGTAACGGCCGTGTGCACATCCTACAGTAGGTTAACTAGTAGCCATGTCGTATGCTGACATCCTGTCTTAAGGTTAACTAGTGGTCGTACTGTATGCCTCACCATCATAGTTACCAAGTCACTAAAATGTTTTCAAGTTCCTGATCTATGGTGGGTTCACTAGCGGCCATGCCACATGCTCACATCCTGTCTTGAGGTTAACTAGTGGCCGTGTCATATGTCTTACCATCACAGTTATCATGTCACTAAAAAATTTTCAAGTTCTTGATTTACAGTGGATTAACTGGCGGCCGTGCCGTATAGACACATCTTGTCTTAAGGTTAACTAGCAGTCATGCTATGCACCTCACCATCATATAATTATCAAGTCACTTATTAGTTTTCCAGTTCTTGATCCATAGTGGGTTAACTAACAACTACTCTGTATACTCACATCCTATAGCTGGTTAACTAGACACCGTTCCGTACACTCGTATTTTATTTAGAGGCTATCTAGTGGCCTTGTCATATGTCTGTATAGTGGGTTAACCAGCGGCCATGCCGTATGCTTTCATCTTATTTGGAGGCTATCTAGCGACTGTGCCCTATGTCTTTAGAGTGGGTTAACTAGCAGTCGTGCCATATGCTCACATCCTACAACAGGTTAACTAGCGACAGTGGCATATGCTCACAGCCTACCGTTGGTTAACTAGCGACCATGCCATATGCTCACTTCCTATTTTGAGCTTAACTAGCGGCCGTTCTGTATGCCTTGCCATCACAGTTATCTAGTCACTAAAAAGTTTTCAAGTTCTTGATCTACAATAGGTTAACTAATAGCTGTGTCGTATGCTCGCATCCTATCTTGTGGTTAACTAGCGGCCGTGTCATACACCTCGCCATCACGGTTATCAAGTCACTAAAAAGTTTTCAAGTTCCTGATCTACAATGGGTTAACAAGTGGCCATGCTATATGCTCTCATCTTATAGTGGGTTAACTAGAAGCCGAGTCGTATGCTTGCTTCCTATCTTGAGGTTAACTAGCGGTCGTGCTGTATGCCTCGCCATCACAGTTATCAAGTCATTAAAAATTTTTCAATTTCTTGATCCACAGTGGGTTAACTAGCAGTCGTGCCATATTTTCATATCCTGTCTTGAGGTTAACTAGCGGCTGTGCTATATGCCTCGCCATTATAGTTATCAAGTCACTAAAAAGTTTTCAAGTTCCTGATCTATAGTAGGTTAACCAACAACTGTGCCTTGTGGTCACATCCAGTCTTAAGGTTAACTTGCAATCGTACCGTGCCCCTCATCATCACACAGTTATTAAGTCATTGAATAATTTTCAAGTCCCGGATCTACAGTGGGTTAACTAGAGGTCGTGTTGTATGCTCACATCCTGTCTTGAGGTTAACTAGTGGTCGTACCATATGCCTCGCCATCATGTTATCAAGTCACTGAAGAGTTTTCAAGTTCTTGATCTGTAGTGGGTTAACTAGTGGTCATGTCATATGCTCACATCCTATCTTGAGGTTAACTAGCGGTCGTGCCATATGCCTTGCCACCACAATTACCATGTGCCTAAGAGTTTCCGAGTTATTGATCTACAGTGGGTTAACTAGCAATCATGCTATATGCTCACATCCTATCTTGAGGTTAACTAGCAACCGTGTCATATGCCTCACCATCACACAGCTATTAAGTGACTAGCGGCCTCAAAATAGCACCTTTCATAGTTTTACATCAAACCTAAGCTTTTCAAATAGATTTGGCACGTTTGACCAAGTTTGACCTAGAGTTGACTCTTGACGGGCCCAAAAAAATCTAATTTTCATCCGACCTTCAAAATGGATTGAAACTAATGCCACTGCAAAGATTATCAAATTCTTAGTGCAACGACTATTCACGGGTCAAAATCGGAGTTAAAGTAGCGAAGATATCATGAAAACTAAGCTAACACACCGATAGATGCACCACTAACTTCTGAGGGCCAAAACTTTTAATCCGATTGTTAGATTTTCAAGTTCCATACCTTTTTAGAAACAGGAAATCAAGATATTTCCAAATGTGTCAAGATCAACTCGATCCGAGACCATATGAAGGGGTCACCGCCTCGTAAGGTGTACCAGGGCTATAGAAGGCCCTAGGCACCTCCAGACCGGAGAAAAAAAAAAGGACTTTTCTGCATTTTGCTATCTGCCTGGAGGTTCTGCATATTTTTCCTCTCTGCCAAACACATTTTACACATAAAAACACAAAAAACACACATTCAAGCCTCTTGATTCTTCCTTCTTCACCAAAAATACAAGGTATTGTTCTTATACCCAATCTTCTTCTCCTTAAATCTACATCTTGGATTTGGGGTTTAGAGGTGTGGATGTAACTTTTTAGCTACTATCCACACCCCTAGATCTCTAAATCTTTAGCATTTATTTGCTTTCTCTTACTTTAATAACATGATTTATTGTGCTTTATTTAGCATGTTTCTTGCTTTACCTTACTTCTAGCATGTTCTTGGCTTGTTTCCATATGCTTCCATGTTTGTTCATGTGTTAGTTGCCTCTTGTACATGTTTTATGCTTTATGCCATGCTTTAGATGCTTAGATCTTTTAGTCCCATGTGTTAATGTTTGGGTCTACATGCTCACATGCTTGAAATTATGTCTCCAGCTATGCCTTACTTAGATCTACATGTTTGTATGCATGTTCTATGCTCCTATACCTATGTCTACGCCTTCACGTGTTTCTATGCTTAGATCGATGTTCTCTACATGCTTTATGCCATCATCCATGTGCTTGCATGCTTCACACCATATTATATGCTTAGGCCTAGACCTTGTTTGTCATGCCATGTGCTATTGTAGCCATTTTGTTCATTTGATTGCATTTCTTGTGTTTTGGCCTAATGCTTAGGACCCGATCTAGACTCTATAGTCTTTTTCATCGTCCATACACCAAGGTCCACATCAAAGGCTTTGGATCATCCTATTTGCATGTCTATGCTTGCTTGCTTCCATGCTTTATGCTTGTGTTAGCCTATCTAGTTCCTATCTAGTTCTAGGCTTTGCCATGTTTGGTGCCCTCCACGGGCTTGACCTTGTATGGTTACATTCAACGCTCACGAGGCCTTGTTCGAATGTAACCATTTGGGAGGCACCTTCAGATGCCAGGTTGCTCCGTGTGTACCCTTCCCTTTTCCGCTCTGCATGATGCTATTCTTATCATTATTGTTTGTTCCACTCATTGGCTTTCTATGCATCTTTAAATGCTTGCTCACATGTCCATGCATGAGTCTTACTTGCTAGTGTGTTGTCCATGCTTCAACACAATGAAGTTATGGACATTCGATCCAAACCTACATTTCTCGCAGACATCACATTTTGTTTGCTTTCTTGCTTGTTTGCCTTCTCGCTTGTTTGCTTGCTTTCTTGTTTCTTTGCTTGCCATGTCTATCATGTTTATCTGCTTTATGCCTCTTTCATATGCTATTTGCATCGTTTCGTTCCATTGCTTGTTTGCTGGTTTCTCATCTTTGCCTTTGCATGTACACACATGGAGCGAGTATGCAAGGAGCAAGGGCACCGTCTCCTAAGCGCAAGCAAAAAGAGCGAGGATGTGAGTAAGTGGATATAAGCCAAGCGGCTATGTTCAATAGATTTAGGGGTCTAGCCTTTCCTATTTGGTTATGTACTCTTTTAAATCCCCTTCCTCCCGCCTTTCTCTCTTAGATGGGTTGTATTAGGTATATCATGCCATATACCATTCGTCCTCATCTCTAGAGTATGGAAACCCCTGTTTACTTTCCTACACCTATATTTTGGTCCATGCTCTAGGGAAGTAGGCATTTACTTTCCTGCTCTATGTGCTTGCATTGTGCATGATGTATGTATATATATACCTACTCGCCCCTTCTGATATGATTGTTACAGTCCATGTCACCTAAGGCAAAAAGATGCCTAAATTCCACCGCGAAAGTAAGGTGACATGTCACCGGATTTTTGCCGTGAAAATCTGGTACTTTGTCTAAATGCCTTAGGAAAGCATAGATTGTGACCACACCCATTCTAAGGCCAAACCTCAAAGCCCCCCATGCATGCAAAGCCCCGAAAACCAATGCCAAAAGTGTGTTTATTACTACCAATCTCCGAAAATTAAGGTTTTATCAAAACAAAGGACTGTCCTTGGACAGACGTTATAAGGTGCCTAACACCTTTCCCACATGTAACCAAACTTCCAAACTCAAGAATCAAGATTTTTTTCCATCCACATTAGATTAGGAAAAATGCCTTTTTTCTTAGCCTAAGATTGTTAATAAAATCAACTAGAAACAGGTGACCAATCACACTTTAGAAAAACCCAATGATTGGTGGCGACTTCACTTACCTTTGGTGATCACCTAAACTTTGGCCAAGATTCTTGCCACGCCTCCAAAAGTAAACAAATACCTTCCTCCATTGAGAGGGAGAGAGCACCTGAAGCACCGTGCAAACCACACCATTGTCGAGAGGGGCCTCTAACGAGCCCTACGCACGCGGGAGTGTCGCCATGGCAGGTGGTCAAACAAAGGCCCAACGGCAGTTTTTTCCAGCCATTCGTGGCCCAGGCTTCGACAAAGGGATCCTCAATCTAATATATTTGGCTCTAATCGACCATGGAGAGACTTTTTCAATCAATCTCCCTTGAGAAACACCCAGTGGTTAACTCGGTATTCAAGGAACCCATATATCAGGTGCTAGATAAAATAATAAATAAGCCCTACTTCAAGTTGCCCAATAAGATGGAAGGGGACCCCACCAAACAAAATAAGAGTCTGTTTAACTAATATTATCAAGACTAGGGCCATATAGCAGAGGAATGCAAAACCTTGTGTGACTTCTTAGAACAACTAGTCAAAGCGGGGAAGCTGAAAAAATTCTTGCACCAACCTTTTGGCCAAATGGGCCGAACAGGACAGGGTTACTGAAGAAAGGTGGCACCATGCCCACCATTGGGAACCATCAACATTATTTTTGCTACGCTGGATAGGGAAGCTAGTCCCTTATCCAGGGTAATGGCCATTTCATCGTAGCTTGAGTTGGAAGAAGAGGACAAAGGGTCCAAGAGGATTAAGACAGAACAAAAGCCAATCGTTGGCTCCTTGGATGCTAATAAGATTGGGACCTTCCAGCCTAATCATGATGCATTTATGGTTACCTTCCAAATTGGAGGGTTTGACATGGAAAGGGTAAGGGTAGACCATGGAAGTGGGGTTGAAATTATGTACTCGGACTTGTACAAATGGTTAGGGTTGAAACCTGAGGACTTCAATAAGTATGACTCTCCCTAAGTAGGATTTGATGGGAGAACTGTGATCCTCAAGGGGATGATTAAATTACCGGTGCAGACAGGCAGCGAAATAGTCAAAGTAGATTTCATTGTGGTTGATGCTTATTCCCCCTACACCACAATTTTGGCAAGGTCTTGCCTTTATGCTATAGGGGCAGTATCTTCCACTTTGCTTATGAAAGTAAAGTACCCAATCGAGGGGCCCATGGGGGAGCTAGTGGGATGTCAAACCATGGCTAGGGAGTGTATGGTTGCTGCTATCAGACACCAATCGTTGTAAGTGAGTCTCCCTAATTCGAGCCATGTTTCATAGAAATCAACAGTTGGAATACCAGAAGATTCTAAAAGAACAGCAAAGATTAGTGCATAGTGTGAAGAATTAGAAAAAATTTAGTTCGGAAGAGGATAGATTTTTCAAGTCAAAACATAATTACCTCTGGCCAAAAAGGAAGAGTTGCTGGTCTTCCTGAAGAATAACTTAGAAAATTTTTCTTGGAGCACATTCGAGGTCCCAAGGATAGATTTGGAGTTCAAGTACCACCATCTTAATGTTAACCCAACCATAATGCCGACAAGGCAGCAACCTCAGGGATCTTCTAATGAGCATGCTAAAGCAGTAAAAGAGGAGGTTAATAAGCTCAAGCAGGCTAGGGCAATCAAAGAAGTTTTTTATCCTGAATGGTTGGCCAGCACTATAGTGGTTAAGAAGAAGTTAGGGAAATGAAAGGTTTGTGTTAATTTCACCGATTTGAATAAGGCCTGCCCTAAAGACCCTTTCCCGGTTCCCAGAATTGATCAACTTGTTGACGCAACGTTCGGCCACCCTCGAATGAGTTTTCTAGATACCTTCTAAGGCTAACATCAAACTCCACTAGCGTTGCCAAATCTAGAAGAGACAGCATTCCTGACCCCTACTGGGAACTACCATTATCGAGTGTTACCCTTTGGCCTGAATAATGCTAGCTCCACCTATCAAAGAATGGTGACGAGGATGTTTAAATCTCAACTCAAAAAGAATGTGGAGGTTTATATAGATGACACGATGGTGAAGAGCAAATAGGTATCCAAGCATTTGGGAGATTTAGATGAAGTATTTTCAATCCCCAAGAAACACAGGTTGCGCCTAAATACTTCTAATTGCTCCTTCGATGTAGGATCAAGGAAATTCTTGGGGTACATGATCATTTATCGAGGAATTGAAGTTAACCCTGATCAAATCAGAGCCATCCATGATCTACACCCACCTTGAAATCTGAAGGAGGTACGACACCTGACCGAAATGATAGCTACTTTAAATAAATTCATCTCTCAATCGGCTGACTATTGTATACCATTTTTTCAACTGCTTCATGGGAGGAAAGATTTCGCCTAGTCTGAGGAGTGTGACAGGGCTTTCGAGGAGTTGAAGAAGTACTTGGCCCAGCCACCAATTCTGAACAGTTTTTAAACCCCTTAAACACACAGATTGCGTAGCCTAGATTAATTAGCCAAGTTGTTACTTAGTCAAATTAAGCAATTCTAGGTTAAAACAATCCAAACAATCATATCAAGAATATAAAGCAGCGGAAAATAAATAACACAAGATATGATCACCCAGGAAACCACACGGTAAAAACCTGGGGAGGATTTGACCCACCGATCCTCAAGGCTAACCTGAATTCACTATGAAAGAATTGAAGTTCGTACAAAAGGACTACAAGCTCCCCGCTCGACTTCCTAATGCTACCCACCAGTAGAACTTCCTGACACGACCACGCGCAGGCTCCGAATCCACGGACTACTTCTTTCTTGAATTCTTCAATCAGCTACAAGCTCCCCGCTTGCTTTTCTTTTAAGTTCCAATGGTTGCAACAGTAATGATCTTCAAGATGTTGAAATCATCTCCACCATGAAAACCCTAAGTTTTGTGTAAAGGAAAGCTCCTCAAAGATCTCACACGAGATTCACACAAAACAGCAATGTATGAGCAACAATACAATATGGACAACCTTCAAAAACGTGGCTAGGGTTTTATTTATATACCTAGGGTAAAAACATAAAACCCTAAACGTTTAATGAAGTAGGGCTGAGTTGGAAATTCTGCAGAAAATTCAACCTGTGCGATTTTCGATCGATCGAGTCTATTCTTCGATCGATCGAGCCAGGCCGAGAGTCCCAAGTACTTCTGCAGCCACTCGATTCCAACTTTACAATATTAAACCAACTTTGAGCAAGTCTAAATAAGACTAAATACAATGTTTTGATCATGGTTTGCCAACATTACAAATTAGAGTTCTAAATACATAAAATCCTAAGACCTTAGAACCTAACAAACTCCCCCTTTGGCAATCCGTGACAAAACCCTAATTAACAGCTCAAAGTTTTACAAATAAAAAGCCCTTTACAAAGATAATGCTCATAAAATTCAATTCAGCCTAACTACTATCCATAGTTGCAAGTGTAGACAGCAGCTTAGTTGAATCAACCTGTATAATCCTGAAATACTCAACAAACGCATAAACGCATGTGTGACAGTAAAGAGTAAAACAACAGGTATAACATTCTTGTAAGATCCACACAACACAAAATAAAGACATATAAAAATGAACAAGTCATAAATATAAATCAATACGCAGTGAATCATAAAGCAACAAGAATCAATAAAAAATATCATGTATATCAATCAATGTTACTCCCCCTAACATGAATATCCCCAAAAATGATATACAAAGTGAAGCACATAGATACAATCTAAAAATTCCACAAGCTCCTCTAAAACAAAAAAAATCTCCCCCTAACAACAAAAACTCTACTACAAGTCAAAACTCCACTCCCCCTTTTTGTGACGGAATGCCAAAGGGCAATCACAAGTCGCCATCAAAAGGAGGTGGTGAGGGTGAATGAAGACGCGCAAGATCAGCTCGGAGAGCACGCATCTCATCCAGCAAGTCCACCAAAATCTGACCATGAGCCTGCTGAACAGTCATGACAGTCTCCAAAGTACGACGAACATCAAAGTCGGCCGAAGGAGGTGGAGGAACATCAGCAGCAGCATCATCATCACCAACAGGAATAGGAATATCCTCACCAGCCATACCTGCAGAAGAAGAAGGAGGAGGTGCACTACTAGAGGGCTCAGATCTAGGGTGTTTAGAACCAGCTCGAAGATGAGCGGCCCTCTGTCTAAGAAAAGACGCACCTAAAGGTCCTATCACATGGACGGGCTCAGAGGAAGGAAAGTCATCAAGACCAAGAAAGAGAAGAATCCTATGAATGAAAATAGGATGAACAAGAGCATGAGCAGTAGATGAACTCCTATAAACTTCGTTCAAAGAACGAAGAAAAAGATGGGGAAAACTAATAGGAGCATCAGTAACAAGAGCGTACAGAAAAACACACCTCTCAAGAGGAATGGTGTGAACATGGGAAATAGGCCAGATCGAATGACAAGCTATCCGAAAGAACAGATAGTGCAACCCAGAGAGCTCAGCAGAAGTGATCCGAGGATCAGAACCCCACTGGACAGTAGTACCAGTGACGTATGACAAAACATCGCTAATCTCGGGAGACTCATCATAAGGATAGACAGGATGCTGGACCAAAGGTACCCCTAGAGCATCAGCCACTACCCGAGGAGTAATGGTGTACTCTACGCCTCGTATCCAACTCTTAACTAGAGTGTTGGAATCATAGACGCGGATAGAGATGTTCGAATAGAACTCTCTAATCAAGGCAGAAGGTGGAGGAGGATCAGAAACATCCACCAAGGGTAACCAACCCCGACGCTCAAAATTTGCCCTAATGGCAGGATCAAGCTCATCTAATAGCACAGAACGCTCAGCCCAAATCTTTCTCTTAACGGTCAGTTTCTCAAAAGTCTCTTGGTTTTCCTCACTCGGAAACCTCTCACTATCAAAGGATGGAGGGGGTGAAGGAGAAGGTGAGGGAACACTCCTACGGGCTCTAGTTTTCCTAGGCATAGTGCTAAGGAAAGGACAGAGACACAAAGAGAAAAACACAAAGAAACAAGAGAAAACAAAACCAAGGGCAGACTGCAAATTAGCACAATAAATAATATAGAACAAAAATCTATATGATGCATGAACAATAAAATGTTGTGATGCATGATCTAAATGCAGTGACAAATTAAGTTTAATTGAGAGTAATTGGACAAAATTGGCTTGAACAAGGAATTTCTATCAAAAATCCCAAAAATTTGAAAAACCACTTGAAAATTTTGCAACAAATTGATGAATTGAGCATTACAAAACACAGCACATAGATTATAATGCTTAATTACACCAACACAACAAGCCAATTTCATCAAATTCTACCCAATTTAACAAAAGCCCCAATTCGGATCAAGACCAAACCCTAGAATTTTCAATTTTTCACAAAACACAAAATTGATCAAATTAACCACCAAGGATCATTAATATAATGTGTCCCCACAAAAACCCAATGATCAATTTCATAAAATAAGGTTTGAATCAACAGAAAATCCAAAAAGAATAAAGTCCGAAAATTACCCTTAAATGCATGGATTTATGCATGAAATAATGAAAATAACATCAAAAGGAAGGGCAAAAGAGTCTTACCGGCTTGAGGAAAGAGAGATTTTGCAAAAACAACGGAGGAAAACGACAAAAATCCTGAGGTGTGGAGCCTTGCCAACGCGGAGAGAGAGAAAAGTTTGAAAAAAATTTTGAATAGAACCTTTGAAAAAGTCAGAACTGAACTTTTAAAAAGCTTTTCCACGATATTCGATCGATCGAAAATTACATTCGATCGATCGAAAAGCACAGTCATTTTAAGACAAATGAGAGCACTTTTTCGATTGATCGAAAAATAGGTTGGATCGATCGAAATGGGCAGAGGCTCACTAAATTTTGGAAAAATCACAGTTTTTGAAAGACACAAGCCGAATTTTGAAAATAACTCCTCAAAGCATTAAATTGAAGAAACAAAATGCATGAGTATGAGATGGAATGCTTTTTCAAAAACCCAAAATTTTGAACCCAATATTCTTAAACAAATTGCAATCAACCTCCCATTATATTTTCTCAAGCAACAAATATGTTGTGCATAAATCTCAAGATATTTTCAAACTTGGTTGGTCAGACCAAAAACACACACTAGCATGTACAGTGTTTAACAAAGAGTAACTTGTGTCGTGTGTGATACTAGCAAAAACTTGAGATACATGTGAGGTGATATGTGAATAGCAATCAATCACAAAGTCTACAAAATTCATCACATAGAATTCAAAAGAGACTATCACCTAAAGAGTTACATCCTATAACTCCCACATCTCCTAGAACAAAAGCTTGCAATCATGTAAGTTTCTTGTATTTTTGCCTCTTATTTGCATGAGATGGCATTCAGCCTAATAGTACACACCGGTTTGAATTAAGTGAATTGGCATCAAGCCTAATAGTACACACCAGTTTTAATTTATTTTGAGGCTACACCTTATGTTCTTTTTGTGCATGTGCTACACTTTCTCGAGCACAGAATCTTATGATATGCACTAAGGTGTTCATGATTGGCTAGTGAACAGTGGTGAGATGGTTATTTATGCCTTTCTCAAAAGGATCAAGTCCGACAGTCAAATAACATGTGACTTCAAGATTAAGACAAAGTGATAAACACCATAAACATCTTTCCCACACAACATGCACTACAAAGCTCAAACTAGTAAAGTGCAATAAAGTAAGCTCATCCAAGCTAAACAAGGTACATAAGACATGTTATGTGTAAATAAATTGACCAACCTTGTTTTTCAAAAATCAAGAACATTATGTTCAACATAAATTTTGCTTCCTTCTTTTCCTTTTTTTTTTTTTTTTTTTTTTTTTTTTTATTTAAAGGAAAACAAATAAATCCTAGAATGAAATGCATGAATGTAATGCAATGCAAGTCCTAGAACAAAGAAAACACAAAAAAAAAAAAAAAACAATGGTCACAAAAGAATAGAGCAATGAAGCACAAGGACCATGTCAGAAAGACTCAAGTATTTCGAGTCTTTTGCATCCAAAACTTTTTAGATGCACCATGAGCATTGGAGTTCTTATTCACATTTGAGTGATTCCCAACTCCATGATTGGAATAAAGGTTTAACACCTTTACCAATTCACCAATTAATGCCATAGGATCTTGTGCTTGAGGCACAGGCACTTTTGGTTTATTTGCTCTCTTATCAGCTTGAAGCTTGTAACAGTTAGGACGAATATGTCCAGACTTACCACAATAATGACAAACCCACGCAGGTTTACCATGCATCTTGTCCTTAGATTTGGTAGGCTCCTTAGGTTTAGATTCTCTTAAGTCTACCCTAGTCTTCTTAGGTGGTGAAACTTCTACAGGTTTAACTACCTCACTCACAGGTGGTTTGACAGTATCACTCACAACCTCACTCACAGAAGGTCCAGAAGAAGAAGAAGGAACAAAAGTAGTGGAATGTGGTCCAGTATCAAAGATGCTTTCAACATATCCTAACCCAGTTTTATCAGAAGGATACTTTTGAACATTCAGCATGTGATCAAGTTTAGAACTAGCAGATCTAGCAACAGATAAATCATGTTCCAAAGTTCTAACTTTATCAAGCAAAAGCATATTCTCAGATTTAACATTATTCAAAAGTTCATTTGCATCAAACAGTTTAACAAGCAAATTTCTCTTTTCAAGCTCAAGAGAATCAATTTTCTTTAGGCCAAGATCAACTTTCATAGCATCCTTTGCAGCAATTTTGCAAAGTTTGTTATAGGCCTCTTGAAGATCTGCATCTTCAGAGAGTTCCCCATCAGAAGGGTTCTCTTCAGCAGATATGCCTTCATTGACTATAGCAGTAGCCGTGAAAGCAATGAAGTTTCCATCCTCGTCACCACCGGACTCATCATCAGAAACCTCATTATCACTAAGGGTTACAGCCATAGCTTTACCCTTAGTCCTTAAGAATGTAGGACATTCAGATTTCACATGACCATACCCTTGACAGCCAAAACACTGAGGACCCAAAGAGTTATTAGAAGATTGACCAGAATTTTCTCTAGGTTTTTCAAAATTGTTAACCTTAGTGGGATCATTCTTCCTAAAATTTCTAGGTTCAGCAGTGTAAGTACCTCTTGCCTTTCTATTTGTATTCCTAAGAAAGTTCTTAAAGTTTTTGGCAAGATAGGCAATCTCTGTAGCAGAGAGCTCATCATCAAATCCACCACCATCAACATCATCAACTGACTTAAGAGCCATTGATTTGGATTTGTTCACTTTAGGTAGGTCAGACTCATAGGATTGAAGAGATCCTACAAGCTCATCAACAGGGATGGAGTCCACATCCTTGCTTTCAGTTATGGCAGTCACTTTGGGTCTAAAGTCTTCAGTTAAAGATCTAAGAATCTTCCTAACAATCTTAGGTTGATCATAGATTTCACCCAAATTAAAAGCAGAATTAACAATATCATTCAGTTTGGCATAAAATTCATCAAAGGATTCATCATCAGACATCCTAATGTTTTCAAACCTAGAAGTTAATTGCTGCAGTTTGTTTATCTTAACTGCCTTTGTGCCTTCATGCACAGTTTGGAGGATTTTCCAAGCAGTATGAGCAACCTCAACATTAGAGATTCTCTTAAATTCCTCCATAGAAACAGCATTAAAGATAGCATTCATAGCTTTGCTATTGAAGCTTGCTGCTTCTTTTTCAGAAGTTTGCCACTCACTCACAGGAGTAGCGGGCTTCTCCCATCCGTATTCAACGGAATTCCAAACCCTTTCATCAATGGATTTCAGGAATGCTTTCATCCTTACTTTCCAATAGGCATAGTTGTTCCCATCAAAATGAGGAGGAACAAACAGAGAGTGTCCATGCTCCATGACAACAGGGGTCAAGGATCAGCTCAGAGATTAAAAATCTCAAACAAAAAGAGCTACCAGCTCTGATACCACTTGAACGGTTTTAGACCCCTTAAACACACAGATTGCGTAGCCTAGATTAATTAGCCAAGTTGTTACTTAGTCAAATTAAGCAATTCTAGGTTAAAACAATCCAAACAATCATATCAAGATATAATGCAGCGGAAAATAAATAACACAAGATATGATCACCCAGGAAACCACACGGTAAAAACCTGGGGAGGATTTGACCCACCGATCCTCAAGGCTAACCTGAATTCACTATGAAAGAATTGAAGTTCGTACAAAAGGACTACAAGCTCCCCGCTCGACTTCCTAATGCTACCCACCAGTAGAACTTCCTGACACGACCACGCGCAGGCTCCGAATCCACGGACTACTTCTTTCTTGAATTCCTCAATCAGCTACAAGCTCCCCGCTTGCTTTTCTTTTAAGTTCCAATGGTTGCAACAGTAATGATCTTCAAGATGTTGAAATCATCTCTACCATGAAAACCCTAAGTTTTGTGTAAAGGAAAGCTCCTCAAAGATCTCACAAGAGATTCACACAAAACAGCAATGTATGAGCAACAATACAATATGGACAACCTCCAAAAACGTGGCTAGGGTTTTGTTTATATACCTAGGGTAAAAACATAAAACCCTAAACGTTTAATGAAGTAGGGCTGAGTTGGAAATTCTGCAGAAATTCAACCTGTGCGATTTTCGATCGATCGAGTCTATTCTTCGATCGATCGAGCCAGGCCTAGAGTCCCAAGTACTTCTGCAGCCACTCGATTCCAACTTTACAATATTAAACCAACTTTGAGCAAGTCTAAATAAGACTAAATACAATGTTTTGATCATGGTTTGCCAACATTACAAATTAGAGTTCTAAATACAAAAAATCCTAAGACCTTAGAACCTAACAAATTCTACCTGGACCCGAGAGGGAAGAAGCCTTGTACGCCTATATAACGGTCACAGCCTATGCAGTGAGCTTAGTTCTGGTCCGAACGGAAGCAAGGATACAAAAACCTGTCTCTAATGTGAATAAATCCCTATAAGAGGTAGCTACTAGATACCTGCCCTTAGAGAAAGCCATCTTGGCCATCATAAATGCCACAAAGAAGCTTCCCCACTATTTTCAAGCACATATAGTCATCATACTCATCCAGCTTCCTTTACTAGCATTGCTCTAGAAGTTGGATTATACCTGAAGGGTAGCAAAGTGGGGGACCATGGAGGGAGGTATGCTTGACAAACAGATTTTGTTTATTCCAATATCCCGTCCGTAACTTTGGTAATTATATGTGGATGGAGCCGCCAACCGGAAAGGTTTAGGGATCAAAATTGTTTTAGTTTCTCTTGAATGCATAACCATGGAGAAATCCTTAAGGTTAAGCTTTCCAGCCATGAATAACGAGGCATAATATGAAGCTCTTTTGGCAGGCTTGAATATTGTGAAGAAACATGGTGGCAAGACCGTGGAGGTATTTTGTGATTCAAGGCTCATCGCGGGGTAGGTGAGAGGAAAATTTAGGGCCAAGGATCAAAGGATGCAGTGGTATCTAAGCCAAGTGAAACAACAACAGTCTAACTTCAAGGTATTTTCTATAAAGCAAGTTCTCAGGAGTAGAAATTTCTGCACTAACTCATTAGTGACCTTAGCCACCTCATTACAAGAAGGCCTACCAAGAGTTATAATGGTAGAGGACCTAGTGGCATCTAGCTGGTACGACCAGGTCCTTATCGGAGTAAATACAATACCTGTTAGCCCGAGCTGGATGGACCCAATGGTGTCTTTTCTGAAGGATGGAACATTGCTCGAAGATAAAATCAAGGCCGAAAAGGTTCGGATAAAGGCACTCCAGTTTTGGCATTCAGAATAGTAAAAGCTATAAAAATAGTCATACTCCGAGCCATACTTGTAATACATTCATCCCGAGGCAGTGGAAGTGTTGCTAGAAGAGCTCCATGAAGGAATCTGTGGTAGTCATGTTGGGGGAAGGTCTTTATCGCGTAGGGCTTTTACTCAAGAATATTGGTGGCCTAGCATGCAGAAGTCTGCTTAAGACTATGTCAGAAATTGCAATAAGTGCCAAAGGTATACCCCGAATATTCATCAGTAGGGAAGGGCCTTGAATCCTCTTTCCAGTCCACGGCCTTTTGCACAATGGGGCTTAGATATAGTTAGGACCTTCCCAAAGGCAACTAGAAATTGAAGATGGCTTCTTGTCAGGATCGATTACTTCACCAAGTGGGTTGAGGTAGAGCCCCTCGCTAATATCCTAGATCATGACGAGAAGAAATTCTTCTAAAGGAATATCATCACAAGATTTGGAGTTCCATATACTTTTATACTAGACAATGGTCTTCAGTTTGATAGCAAGGCTTTCCGAAGGTATAGTTGTGAGTTAGGCATAAAAAATAGATATTCTACTTCGTTCTACCCTCAAAGCAACGGGTAAGCTAAGGCCACCAACAAGTTTACAGTGGATGGGCTAATGAAGAGGTTGGACGAAGAGAAGGGAAGATGGGTGGATGAATTACCCTATGCACTATCGGCGTGCCACACCATGCCGAGGAGATTAATTGGAGAGACCCCATTTTCAATGACATATGGCTTCGAGGCAATCATCCCTCTAGAGATAGGGTTCTCGACAATAAGAACCGACCAATTCAATGGTAGCAAAAGCAAGCAGCTCAATCTCCACTAGCCTAGACTTGGTTAAGGAAAGAAGGGAGATTGCTACCATTTTGCCAGCCCATTACCAACAAAAGCTCAAACAAGGGTACGATAAAGGCATCAAGACAAGGTCGTTTGTGCCAGGGGACCTAGTCCTAAGAAAGGTGTAGGGAATACCAGGAATCCAACATAGGGAAAACTTAAGCCTAATTGGGAATGACCCTATCGTATCATGTCAGTGGCTGGAATATGGGCTTATCGTTTAGAAAATCTGGATGAAATCTTCGTCCCACTACTGTGGAATATAAATAACCTACGAAGATATTACTGTTAGCGAGTAACACTGAAATTATTCAGATTATGTTTTTATTCTTGAAGCTTTTACTCTTACCAACATCATTATATTATTCATCCCGTTTAAGCTAAGTATTAAACAAAACCTCAGCCATGTTCAACTCCTTGGGTCACATGTCATGGGTAAATTAGGTCTTATAAAAAAAAAAAAATGATGACTAAGTGTTAAACAGAACCTCATCCATGTTCGACTCCTTGGGTCACATGCCTTTAGTAAATTAACTCATATAAAAAAAATGGCTAAGTGTTAAACAAAACGTCGGCTATGTTTGACTTCTCGAGTCACATGCCTTGGCTAAATTGACTGTTACAAAAAAATGATGACTAAGTGTTAGATAGAACCTTACCCATGTTTGACCGCTCAGGTCACATGCCTTGGGTAAACTAACTCTTATAAAAAAAATGGTTAAGAGTTGAGCAGGGAAAGTAAACCCATACATATTGGATAGAAATAGCATCTATGAAAAGTACAACAGAGCCATAAGCACAAATTTACTAAAAGAAAACTTTCTTTGATATTGATTGACAAAGGGATTACAAGTAAAGGATTACGAAGGAAAGTAGCCAAAGTAAAGTTTAAAACTAAAGATTCATATAAAATAAATATAAAATAAATAAATAAAAGGGTCCATTGTACTTAGTTAGTTCTTGTTTGGTAGCATCGCTCCCCTTCTCACCCTCATTTGTAGGCTGAGAGGCCAAGGCAATAGAGCTCGTCCCTTGAGCAGGAGGTTTGGCCACTTCTCTAAGAGTTAGGGGGAAGATGACCTTGTTTGGATTCCTCAGCTTTGAGGCAAATCTACCCCAATAGCATTTAGAGTCTCCACCCAAACTTGAAGGCAATACTCGCAGCAAACTTTTTTTATCTGGGATTGAAGGATCTCCTTTGTCTCTTTCTGGCCCAGGTCATAGGCAACCTATTCTACCTTGGAAATCTCTAACCCTTTTCCCTCTAGCTCTTTCTGTTGGGTCTTGATCTTCTACCAAGCAAGAACCAACTATTCCTCAGCTTTCCAAAGTTGACCACACTAATCCTCAGCCTATTTCATAGCGCCCGCCAAGGTAGCTTCAGTACTTTTCCTTCCCCTCTTGGCTTCAGCTAGTCTAAAGAGGGAATCCTTCAGCTTCTTCTCGACTACAGCCTAGGCCTTGGTGGCGGCAATTTGGCATGACTCCTCTTCTTTGGATATGGATAGGGTGTGATCCACCCACTCTTCATCAACATAAGACACTTGAACTGCCTGTATAGATAAAAGGGAATAGAAGTCCTTCTTTAAAGTTAGGAACACTTCATGCTTCTTTAGGCTCTTGAGGTCTACCATATCTTGGGGAAGGAGCAAGGTTTACTCAAAGGAATTGACCACGTAACCAACTCTCCCTTATTGAAAATCTCTAACAGAAGAGTCAGAAAGGAGAGGTGCTTCGTCAAGCACTAATGAGGGACTCCAAGCAAAAACCCTTAGCTACAACCTTGGAACCAGTGCCCTTAATGGAACCTTTCATTTGCTGGGCCCTAGTAACCTTGGACTCCTTATGGGGCTCTTGCTCCACTAGGGGTTGGATCTCACCCTCCTCAAAAGTTTCCTTGTCGGGCCTTTTGTCCCTTTTCCCTTTCTTCTCTCCGATCTCAGAAGGAGCGGTCCAAGTTAGGAGGGGGGTTAGGAGGCCTCAGATCTGCAGCAACCTAGGGGGTTCTCTTTTGGATCACCATTCCTTTGGGTATGTCCACAACCTCTTGGTTAATGCTAAATTGACCTGTAGCTTAAGGTCTGGAGCTGGCTTCAGAGGGCTCGGCTAGGTCAGGTCGGTTGAAAACTTCAAAGTCCTCCTCAAGGCCAATGAAGGCAGGCTCTTAAACTGGCTTCTTTGGTTCTTTGTCAAAAGGTATAACTTCCTCCTCGGCTTGAATAATTTCAGCGACTTGCTTAGAAATTAATTTAACCTCGAGAGTCTCTTTGGGTGGAGGACCGATAAGAAACCCAGGGATGGCCACATCAATCCTTACTATCTGTGGGTCTTTGGCCTTGATCAGATGCTTAGGGGATTGAAAGCATGTCGTGATAGGAGTGTACCCAGGAATGACATGGGCAGCGCGGAGTTGACCGTATTTGTAAATGAAGATCTCGGACTTCAGAATCTTGTTAAGATCCTCTGGTTTACCAAATTAAGATTTGCAATGGTGAAATCTTTATCTATAGGATGTTTAAGAAGAAAAATTTAGAGGTTAGGTATTTTCAAAAAAAAATTATTGGTACAAGAAAGATAATAATAAATAAATAAATGCAAAGAAGGTTTGAAGTAAGGGGAAGGAATTTTCTATATATTAAGAGCATTCGCAGCAGTGAAGGTATAATGCTATAATGCTATATTTTACCTACACTATCACTAAAATGGTGCTCTAGCAGTGGAGTAATAGCTAAAAATTTTAGCTGAAATGCTACAGTGCACATCTATCTATAGATATGCACTATAGCTTGGAGCAAAAAAAAAAAAATATATTATATATATATATATATTTTATTCAGCCGAACCTCATTGTTTCTATTTTTTATTCCTTTATCAGATCCGGTTATTCATTCACTCTCTTTCTCACTCTCTCTCGTTCATCTCTCATCTAAAGCTTCACTCTCTCAATGTCGCCGCCATCGTCAAACTCACTCCAGTACGATACAACTTGCTTTTTTTTTCTTTTCTTTTTTTTTGTTTTTTCATTTTATCAAATCTGGTCTCATTCCATGCCTCCGTCTAAAGTCTCATCCTCTCCTCAAAACTCTCTCAAGCTCTTATCCTCTCTCAGTCACTATGCAATCTCATCGTCCCAACCAGTCGTCCTCAAGCTCTCACCCTCTTTCTCACTCCGACCCGACCAGCCATGGAGCTCGCTGACACACCCCTATTACAGAGATTTGGGTTTTTTTTTTTTTTTTTTTTTTGTCTCCTGCTGTGGACTGGTGGTGGTGGTGGTGGTGGTGTTGGTGGTGTTTGTGGCTGTGGCTGTGGCTGAGGAAAAAGATTGGAGATTTGGGTTTTTTTTTTTTTTTTTTCCTGCTGTGGACTAGTGGTGGTGGTGGTGGTGGTGGTTGTGGTTGTGGCTATGGCTGTGGCTGAGGAAAAATATTGGAGATTTGGGGTTTTTTTTTTTTTTTTTCCTGATGTGGACTGCTGGTGGTGGTGGTGGCGGCGACGGCGACGAGGGCTGATGGTAGAGGTGGTTGAGGTTAGTGCTGTGGATGTCTTTTTGTAGTGCAATATATTATTTTATTGTAGTGATTATAATATTTTATTGTGATATTTATATTATTTTATTGCATTGAAAGCTAAAATAGATCCACTGCTGCAGCATATGTATAGGTAAAATAGATAAAAGTAACTTTTGGTGGAGCTAAATAGCTAAATATTTAGCTCCACTGTTGTGAATGCTCCAAGGGTAAATGGCTTTTTCGGGCCTATGATCACCACACTTGGCTCCCCATCCTACATAGAATAGTGCAACCCATCGTGCCAATCACTTGAAATGATCAAATAGTCCACATCCATGCCTTTGTTGGTTTTAGGAAGGCAAGAGATTAATCTAACTACAGGTACCCTAGTTCTAAGGTATTATCCTGTGTCCTTGCTATTTTGACAACTGTAAACCTAGTTGACATCATGATGGGTCAAGTTGAAACCCATCTTACGGTTTAGCATATCTACATAGCATAATATCCTAAAGAGATTTGGAGAGCGCTGGTGGGCTAAGCCTATAGAAATTAGGAAGTCTTTTGTTACCCTACACATGGAATTTGCATTCCACCTTCTATAAAGGCAATCATGGGTATGACCACGGCACCGGTAGGTCTCTTGGTGTACCATTCCCCTAAATGGCAATGCTTTATCTCTACCCCAGCAGGAATGTTATACTTAGCTTCAAAGGCCTCTCTCACCTCAAGTGTGTTTACTAGACTAGCAAATCTACTCATCCCAATGACTAAACAAAAGAAGAAATCTAGGCTAAGTAACGACTCAGGATACTTACAAATCTGGGAAATGGGGCACTTCGAACGACTTCTCTGATGGTAGGTAAAGACTATTGAAATGGGGAAAAGCGATTCCCTTCCCCTTTATATAAGGGGAAAAGAAGCAGTAAAAATTTTCCCACCCAATAACTCATAAAAACTTTGATTCATCGTGTCGTAGAACGTGAGGGACATATAGCCACCTGTTGCATTAACTGTAGCATTGCTGATGCCAAAGCGTCAGGAGTGTGTATAGGACAAGTGAAAAGACACTGCTTTGTGGGAATGCATCTAGAACGTGCCAACCCTCCTACCCTTTGTCAAAACTTCGCTCTCCTGAGTAGTAGAAGGAGTGAAGTTTTAAGGGGCTATTATGGAAGGGTGAGATCCAAGTACATAATATATCTCTGTGGACCCAGCCCGAGGAGGTGGAAGGCCCATTCCCTCATTAGTTTTGACTTTTAATCCAATACACAAATGAGAGCTCAAGAATAAAGGCCGACTGCCTATGGAGTCCAAAGAGTGAGTGTTCCATAGGAGGAATTGAGCAGACCAATTAGACCAAAAGACAAAATATTGAGGAAGGCAGTAGAGACATGCAAGCAAAGAAGAAGGGAAATATCCAGGAAAACTACCTATCACCTCTACATTCAATGTACTGCACCAACTTAACTGGCCGCATTAATGGTAGAATGACCCCTAAATAGTACCCCCATAGCTTGTAGCATATTCTACCATCTCCAACAAAACCCTGATGGGATAAACATCCAAAAGAAGATCAATGGTTGTATGAGTGGAGGGTTGTGATGCAATTCAGATAGCTATATAAAGAAAGGGAACACCTCTAGATGATGGGGACAACAACCAAAAAAAAAAAAAAAAGGACAAAGGAACATCCTCTATGTAACACTACCTTGTAACCAAGATTTGAACATTATATGAACTAACACTCCTTGGACTAACCCAAGGAAGAGTAAATATCAAAATCTACCTCTCCCTTAAAAGCTAAACCATATAGGCATACTAAGGTTGACCCTAGAAACCCATTCTCTACAAATTATTTGTATTGGGCCGTCATATATTAACCATCCATCTAACTTGAATTAAAACTGATTTTTGCTCGCATACAGATATAGAGATTAATTAAAAATTGGTATGAAAGTTACTAGTAGAAGCATACCAACTGAAATACCAAATCTTTGTCATATAATAGGTTATTAAAATAAATAACAAAAATTCTTTTATATTTTTTTAAAGTGGGTTCCAGTTAACTCAACTGATAAAATCGCTAATAGTTGAATAAGAAATCTGAGATTCAGTCCCCATCTACACCAAAAATCGATTAGTATCTTAGTCTAATGATAAAGAATTATTAACAAGAGTGGACGTCATAGGTTGAAACTTTTTTTTTTTTAAAATGAATAAATCTTTTTAAAACTTTTAGTAATAAAATACAATTTTACATATTCTGGAACTAAAATATTAAGGTTGCAATTAGAGTAATTTAAATAATAATAATAATTTTAATGTACTCATAAATAACTGCATAATAAAAACATGTCGAATGACGTATAACAAATGTTTACTTAATTTATATCATTTTGCAGTAGCTATCCCAAAAGTTATATAGCATGGTTCCTGGTTTGTTTCTTTCTTTTACCTGCCTTATTGTGACTACGATTTTTCAAGATTTTTTTTAGATAAAAATATGAGAACGTCTAGAGACATTGTACAATGATATAGGATTCTGTGGACGAACTGGATATCAGTGTACGCATAGACTTGCACTCTTGCATATCATGTAAACCCAATTTTTATTCCAATAAATATAATTTTGTAAATAATTTTCAGTTCAAATTTCAAGTATAATCCTTTGTAATTAAATTATAATAAGAATGTAAAAGAAACCGCACAACATATAATTTTTCAACCATCTCAAATACTAGTAAATAACCAATATATATGTGTGTGTGTAGGGAACCAATTTCTGAGCCCAAGTAACATTGGGCTTCGTATGAAAATAGACCCAAACTGACCGGCCCGTTTCGATGACAAGCCTCTTTGAAAGACTCAGAACACAGACCAAGCCAAGATACTCTTCTTATTAGGAATATCACGGATCAAAATTTGAGGAGGAGACACTTACTGAGATATCAGGGATGATTCACTCTCCGAACTACCGAGGATGGGTTCTAGAAAATGCAGAATTGTCCGAGAAAGCCTGCAAAGCTTCTGGATAAAGCAACAGTCACCTACGCATTAATGAGGCTCACCTGTTTGGCACAATTAAATTATTAATGAATGACTAGCCTAAACAGTGCAAAGAGCCCTAAAAGTCTCTATTCATCATGAAAGTAGGGAAGCAAGAGCCTGATAGGTCAAGGAGCTCTCCAACCATGCAAGAACAACACATCCCTAAGAAGAAAGTAGGGCAAGTATAAGAAAAGATAAGGGAAAAGGGAGACACACAGAAAATTGGACAAAAACTTAGAGAGAGAATTATAGATAGATAGACAGAACCTTAGAACATCTTGAAGAGCTTGTTCTTGAGAGTGAGAAGTATTATCTTTTCTTGTGCCTGAATAACACCATCTTTTTAGGTAGTTTTACAAGTAAACTTGTTCTTATTCAAATCTGTTATTGCGGATTCTTATTAGCCCCATAATACAAATTAGTTATGTCCTTAACAGGGTTGTTTATCATTTTTAACCCACACAATATATATATATATATATGTATATTCTTCAATAGATATTAAATGTTTAAATAGTGTATAAAACACTATGAACATTTAGACCCCCAATTCACAAATTATCAATTCAAGCTTAATATCAAACAATGTACGTGTACAAAATGAAAATAAGCTTATAACAAAATCGATAAACAATTTAAACCAAATAAAATCACATCCAGAGCAGAAATTAAATGGCAAAGATAAAGGGAAGAGAGATGCAAACACAAGGACAACACAATGATCTGTTATCGAAGAGGAAATCAAAACCCTCGGCGTAAAACCTCTTCGCCGCCCTCCAAACGGTCAATAATCCACTGAAGAATGAAGTTATGATACATGAACAGCAGAAAACCCTCTAAGCCTAATCTACCCAATGTACTTAAGCCCTCCAAACTTCTTACTCCAACGAGGTTACGCCAAACTTTTGTCTTCTTTAGCTTACTGAATTCCGCTATAACCCATAGCATCAACCAATATCCATTGGTCCCTTCCTAACTGCTTCCCAAAACACCAAAAAGCCTTCTCATAGATATGGGTATGGTGAGAAAATGATTTGGATAATAGACCTATCATGGATGTAACAATGGAGAGGATGAAAATTGAAGAATTTGAAGAGTCACTGTGTAAAGATTGTGGATGAGTTAATCTTGTTTTTCTCTAGGGTTTCTCTCTCAAAATTCTCTCTGGAAGCTCTCTACATTTCGTGGGTATAAGGGGTATTTATATTGGGGTGAGAAAGGAATGCGAAGAGTCAGTTTTTCCAAAACAGAGCTGCCTGGCGACTTGGTCTCGCAACTTGATTGAGTTGCCAGTTCAAGCCACGAGATAACTGAATGGCCAGTCTGGACTTTTTGTCCTATAATGCTACAGCTGGCATGATGGTTTAGCTTCTCTGTATGCTGCACTCGTGTGCATCTTCTGGCGGCTTGCTAGTCGTAAGCTACCCGCGAGATCCAGTCACGAGTCCCTGCTTCACTGCATAGTTCTTGAGCATTTCTTCACACTCTCTCACATACTATCTTTACATGATTCCCACCTAAATACAAGGTTTCTATATGCTAAATTACAAGTAAATTTGACACAAAATACAGCCAACAAAATGGTTGATTAAATTCAACCTTATAGATATTTACACTAAAACAAGCATGCGATATCATTTTGTTCTAGCTACCCTAAAGGTTAAAATGTTGTCCCTTTTTTTTCCCACCTTTATCGTGACAATGATTTTTCAATAACTTTTTTATTAAAAAAAAATGAATATTAGAAAATCTAGAAACATTGTACGATAATATAGGATGCTGGCCTATTTGGATAGGCTGATAAATGTAACCAAACAACACGGGCTTCCACTTTTCTTTTCTTTTTTTCTTTTTCTTTTTTGATTAATAATGATATATTAAGAAGAAATAGGAGAAGGGTCCAACTTATCTCCAACTTTAGGAGGAAGAACCCAAGAAGAAAGAGAGAAGATAGAAATGGGGCTATTTCAATCATAAAAGACTGTCCAACAAGCTACACTATAAGGCAAAAGATTTACCTAGTTCTAGAAACAAAAATGAAGTCCTAACAAGAGAACGAATGTGATGCCTTTTTAAATTCTGAAGAGAGGAGCTAGAAACCAGGGAGACGAATTAGTGTAGATGCAATAGAGCTTAAATTACTGTCTTTGAGTCTCCTTCAAAAATAACATAGTGAAACTTGAGGAAAACAACAAGCTTAATTGCTTGGAATGCGGCTTGAGCTTCACCATGAGCTGGGGCAAATGGAGGAAAGTTATTAGAGTGAGCAAACACTACACACTACAGAAGTGAAGAAGGCACGAATCATTATGGCAATATCAAAATTGATCTTCACCCATCCAGTCTCAGAAGGAATCCAAGATAGATTATTGGGAGTTGTAAGCACTAGGTTTAGATATGATCTAGATATACCATATTAATTGTTCAAGCATTTTTTCTTGGGTATGGAATGTGCCCTCCAATGATAACTCGATTTCTAAACCTCCATTAGCGAAAACCTTCAAGTAGTGTTCGGGATAGATGACATATTTTACCATGTCACATAGTGTCATTAACCCGAGATGAGTAGTGATAATTGGCCAAAGTGAAATTGACCATATAATAGAGGTGTAGGGGCATAAGTCTAGGATGTGTTACAGAGATTCGAATGCTTGATTGCACAAAAGACAAGACAAGTCAACTCAGGGCCATCATCTATTAAGGGTGTCTTTGGTTGGAAGAATATCCCAAGAAATTTTTCAGAGCAGTAGTTTTAATCTCAGGGATCTTCAAATTCCATAAATGTCTCTATTCATGTTTAAAAAGAGGGCCTGAGTCTTGGTGCTTGTATGACTTAGCTAAGAGAGGCCGAATTAAAAGTGAAGACACCATACAATTTGGGGATTTAGTGTTGATAACGTATTTTGTCCAACCCCGGTTAACCTGTCAAAATGTCAGTTAAGTTCTGAAAAGTGTAAGCTGTGCTCTAAGGGCACGTTTGGTAGACTGTAATAGGCATTGTAATGTAACAGCTATTCTTATGGTTTAACTATTCAATAGTTTGGTTATATTTTTATTACAAGGAATAGTCATTCTTTATGACTAACTATTCTTTAAAATGAGAAATAATTATTCCTCTCTAAAAGTGTTATAATAGCTATTCCTTAGTAGATGTAATAATTTCTAACATTAATACATTCCTAAATAAATGAACTTTCCATATCCACCTAACAATTATGGAAATAAAAAATTCAAAAAATAACTTGTGGGGCCAGAAAATCGGGTAGCCAAGGCCCACTTCAACCCAGGCCCAAATGGCCCACGCCGAGGACGCATGATGGGTCCGAGGATGACCCTATCCTCGGTCGTCTGAGACCTCGGTACGGAGAAGGGCAAGCTCTGGGCGAACTGTCACCTCGGCATTAAATACGTTCACCTAACCCCTCTGGCCGCATTAATGGGGATGTAACCCCTTGACAGGGCGGCATCGATCAGGGTGAACCACTTGAGCACGGATATGACCTTTGATGGGATAGGCTGTCAAGAGGAAGGCCAATAGATGATCAACAGGAGGAAGAAGATGAGGATATATAAGAAATGTGAGCAAAATGTATAGGGGGAGGGTTCTGGGGAATGGGGAAGAGAAACCCTCCTCGGCCATGGTCCGAGGAGCATCCCCCAGTTGTAAATTGTTCTAAGTATTTTTCAAAGAAAGAAAGGAGTTCATGCTTCGTGAACGCCAGCCAGCGCCTAAACCTTCAATCCACTCCCTACAAATTCATTGTTCTGGGTTCGTTGGGCCCTTAACCCATATCCTTTGGGTTGGGGCTACAAAAACTGACCCTACAATTGGCGCCGTCTGTGGGGAGGATTAGTGCGCTGGCCGGCGCAACAGGCGATGGTTCTAAATAATCATTCTACGGAAGATCGGTGGTGATGCAAAAAAAAAAAAAACTACCAAACAAACATTGCAGAAAGATAAAAGTTCGAGACAGAAGATTCAATAGCAAAGAAAGGAAGCTTGACATTATTTCATAAAAAGAAAAGTACAGAATACAATCAGAGGCTCAGTCAGGTGTGTTTTAAAACTAATCGTACAAGCTAGTTCAACAATCAGAGGCCCAGGCAGACCCGTCCTAAAACTAGCTAGAGGGAAGTGTCAACCCGTACCCTTATTGGCATCAAGAGAATGGGAGAACTTGACAATATGAGGGCGGAAGGGGGCTGAGGCTGGCTCACTTCAAGGCCACCAACAACTCCATTCTCGAAGCGGCAGAGCTTGAACAAAGCGAGGAGCAGATGCAAGGGCTCTGAGATGCCCTCCCTCGTGATGTTCCCTTTATTTTCTCCAATCCTCACGAGCATTGGCCGTTGGAGACGGCAACACTCGAGCACCGCCCATGACATGAGTTCGCACGTCTCCTCCGTCAGGGGTGCGCTCCGAGGAGAGACATTAGGTACTTCAACGACATCCCTCCGGGCCACCGTGCATGGCACTATCGGGGTTACGCCTAGACTCTGCCGTACCGGAAGCCCAGTGGGGGTTGCGGCCACAACGGCTCTTGGCACGGATGTCCTCACACCTGCCCAAAGCCGCCCCATATCTACTAACTCCGGTCACAATTCCGGCGGGGTTATTAAAGGGGCTTGGGGAGCTGAAAGGGTGTGCTTTTTCTTCTTGTGTTGGGAGGTTCATGAAGTATGGAGAAACCTTCCCCCCGGAAAGCCTTATTTAGAGGATGAAGGTTGGTGAGAATTAATCCACGCAGAATTCGAAAAGAGAGCTACCAGCAGGGCTAATAATGAAGCTACCAAATTCCAAGGGGGCCGTAGACCGTTAGACTTGTGTTAATTCACGAGGACATTAATGAAGGCGTGTCTCGCGCACCGAAGCGTCAAGTGCGAAACATGAACAGCCAAAAGGTGCTTCGTAAATGAAAAAGATGGGGGCTCGAGCTGGAGGCGAGATCAATGCCATGTGTAACATCATAATCCGACCCAAGGAGGAATCGTCTCCAGTAAAGCGGTCCGAGGAAAAACCCCTACTTACAGAGAAATGAAAGCCTTAGACAGAACCAAGGCATTGCATGGTCCTCGGACTCAAGCCAATAGGGAAACTAATAGCTCCTCTATACCTGGGTACTAGACAGAACCAAGGTATTGCATAGTCCTCGGACTCAAACCTATGGGGAAACTAAATACTTACAGAGAAATGAAAGCGTTAGACAGAACAAAGGCATTGCATGGTCCTCGGAATCAAGCCTATGGGGAAACTAACCGCTCCTCTATACCTAGGTAATAGACAGAACCAAGGTATTGCATGGTCCTCGGACTCAAACCTATGGGGAAACTAGATACTTACAGAGAAATGAAAGCGTTAGACAGAACCAAGGCATTGCATGGTCCTCGGACTCAAGACTATGGGGAAACTAACCGCTCCTCTATACCTGGGTACTAGACAGAACCCAGGTATTGCATGGTCCTCGGACTCAAACCTATGGGGAAACTAGATACTTACAGAGAAATGAAAGCGTTAGACAGAACCAAGGCATTGCATGGTCCTCGGACCCAAGCCTGTGGGGAAACTAATCGCTCCTCTATACCTGGGTACTAGATAGAACAAGGTATTGCATGGTCCTCGGACTCAAACCTATGGGGAACTAGATACTTACAGAGAAATGAAAGCGTTAGACAGAACCAAGGCATTGCATGGTCCCTCGGACCCAAGCCTGTGGGGAAACTAATCGCTCCTCTATACCTGGGTACTAGACAGACCCAAGGTATTGCATGGTCCTCAGACTCAAACCTACGGGGAAACAAGATACTTACAGAGAAATGAAAGCATTAGACAGAACCAAGGCATTGCATAGTCCTCGGACCAAGCCTAAGCCTATAGGGAAACTAATCGCTCCTCTATACCTGGGTACTAGACAGAACCAAGGTATTGCATGGTCTTCGGACTCAAACCTATGGGGAAACTAGATACTTACTGAGAAATGACAGCGTTAGACAGAACCAAGGCATTGCATGGTCCTTGGACTCAAGCCTATAGGGAACTAATCGCTCCTCTATACCTGGGTACTAGACAGAACCAAGGTATTGCATGGTCCTCGGACTCAAACCTATGGGGAAACTAGATACTTACAGAGAAATGAAAGCGTTAGACAGAATTAAGGCATTGCATGGTCCTCGAACTCAGCCTATGGGGAAACACTAACCGCTCCTCTATACCTGGGTACTAGACAGAACTAACGTATTGCATGGTCCTCGTACTCAAACCTATGGGAAAACTAGATACTTACAGAGAAATGAAAGCGTTAGACAGAACAAGCATTGCATGGTCCTCGGACCCAAGCCTGTGGGAAACAAATCGCTCCTCTATACCTGGGTACTAGACAGAACCAAGGTACTGCATGGTCCTCGACTCAAACTTATGGGGAAACTAGATACTTACAGAGAAATGAAAGCGTTAGACAGAACCAAGGCATTGCATGGTCCTCGGACTCAAGCCTATGGGGAACTAACCGCTCTCTATACCTGGGTACTAGACAGAACCAAGGTATTGGCATGGTCCTCGGACTCAAACCTGTGGGGAAACTAGATACTTACAGAGAAGTGAAAGCGTTAGACAGAACCAAGGCACTGCATGGTCCTCGGACTCAAGCCTATGGGGAAACAACCGTTCCTCTATACTTGGGTACTAGACAGAACCAAGGTATTGCATGGTCCTCGGACTCAAACCTGTGGGGAAACTAGATACTTACAGAGAATGAAAGCGTTAGACAGAACCAAGGCATTGCGTGGTCCTCGGACTCAAGCCTATGGGGAAACTAATGCGCTCCTCTATACCTGGGTACTCGACAGAACCAAGGTATTGCATGGTCCTCTGACTCAAACTATGGGGAAACTAGATGCTTACAGAGAAATGAAAGCGTTAGACAGAACCAAGGTATGCACCAGTCCTCGACTCAAGCCTATGGGAAACTAATCGCTCCTCTATACTTGGGACTAGACAGAACCAAGGATGCATGTCTTCGACAGTCAAACCTGGTCGAGGAAACAACTACTTACAGAGAAATGAAAGCCTTAGACAGAACCAAGGCATTGCATGGTCCTTCGGACTCAAGCCATGGGGAACTAATAGCTCTCTATACCTGGGTACTAGACAGAACCAAGGTATTGCATAGTCCTCGGACTCAAACCTATGGGGAAACTAATACTTACAGAGAAATGAAAGCGTTAGACAGAATAAGGCATTGCATGGTCCTCGGAACTCAAGCCTATGGGGAAACTAACCGCTCCTCTATACCTGGTACTAGACAGAACCAAGTATTGCATGGTCCTCGGACTCAACCTATGGGGAAACTAAGATACTTACAGAGAATGAAAGCGTTAGACAGAACCAAGGCATTGCATGGTCCTCGGCCCAAGCTATGGGGAAACTAATCCGCTCCTCTATACCTGGGTACTAGACAGAACCAAGGTATTGCATGGTCCTCGGACTCAAAAACTATGGGGAAACTAGATACTTACAGAGAAATGAAAGCGTTAGAGAACAAGGCATTGCAGGTCCTCCGAGACTCAAGTCCTGGGAAACTAATCGCTCCTCTATACCTGGGTACTAGAAGAACAAGGTATTGCATGGTCCTCGGACTCAAACCTATGGGCGAAACTAGATACTTACGGAGAAAATGAAAGCGTTAGACAGAACCAAGGCATTGCATGGTCCTCGGACTCAAGCCTATGGGGAAACTACTCGCTCCTCTATACCTGGGTACTAGACAGAACCAAGGTATTGCATGGTCCTCGGACTCAAACCTATGGGGAAACTAGATACTTACAGAGAAATGAAAGCGTTAGACAAACCAGGCATTGGCATGGTCCTCGACTCAAGGCCTGTGGGGAAACTACCGCTCCTCTATACCTGGGTACTAGACAGACCAAGGGTATTGCATGGTCCCTCAGGACTCAAAACCTATGGGGAAACTAGATACTTACAGAGAAATGAAAGCGTTAGACAGAACCAAGGCATTGCATGGTCCTCGGACTCAAGCCTATGGGGAAACTAATCGCTCCTCTATACCTGGGTACTAGACAGAACCCAGGATTTGCATGGTCCTCGACTCAACCTATGGGAAACTAGATACTTACAGAGAAATGAAAGCGTTAGACAGAACCAAGGCATTGCATGGTCCTCGGACTCAAGCCTATGGGGAAACTAATCGCTCCTCTATACCTGGGTACTAGACAGAACCAAGGTATTGCATGGTCCTCGGACTCAAACCTATGGGGAAACTAGATGCTTACAGAGAAATGAAAGCGTTAGACAGAACCAAGGCATTGCGTGGTCCTCGGACTCAAGCCTATGGGGAAACTAACCGCTCCTCTATACCTGGGTACTAGACAGAACCAACGTATTGCATGGTCCTCGGACTCAAACCTATGGGGAAACTGGATACTTACAGAGAAATGAAAGCGTTAGACAGAACCAAGGCATTGCGTGGTCCTCGGACTCAAGCCTATGGGGAAACTAATCGCTCCTCTATACCTGGGTACTAGACAGAACCAAGGTATTGCATGGTCCTCGGACTCAAACCTATGGGGAAACTAGATGCTTACAGAGAAATGAAAGCGTTAGACAGAACCAAGGCTTTGCATGGTCCTCGGACCCAAGCCTATGGGGAAACTAATCGCTCCTCTGTACCTGGGAACTAGACAAAACTAAGGTATTGCGTGGTCCTCGGACTCAAACTTATGGGGAAACTAAATACTTACAGAGAAATGAAAGCGTTAGACAGAACCAAGGCATTACATGGTCCTCGGACTCAAGCCTATGGGGAGACTAATCGCTCCTCTATACCTAGGTATTAGACAGAACCAAGGTATTGCGTGGTCCTCGGACTCAAACCTACGGGGAAACTAGATACTTACAGAGAAATGAAAGCGTTAAACAGAACCAAGGCACTGCATGGTCCTCGGACTCAGGCCTATAAGGAAACTAACTGCTCGGCTATACCTGGGTGCTAGACAGAACCAAGGTATTGCATGGTCCTCGGACTCAAACCTACGGGGAAACTAGATACTTACAGAGAAATGAAAGCGTTAGACAGAACCAAGGCACTGCATGGTCCTCGGACTCAGGCCTATGGGGAAACTAACCGCTCAATTAGACCATGGTACAGAACAGAACAGGGGTATCGCAGGGCCCTCGGGCTCTGGCCTATAGGGAGGCTAACTACAAAATATCCCAAGTTAGGAAAGGACCAAGCCCCACCTAGCCCTTGAGACGCGAGAGAGCTGCCCATGCATACGTTCTTTCTCCTTATCATCGTTACTAGCGCAATGGGCCGACATACAATTCAAGCTAAAATCGTACAGATCTAAGGAAAAAAGGAAATGCAAGCAGCGCGTACACGAATAAGCAATTCAAATTAAGGGAGATTAAATTCGCATTACAACAATGAGTTCATAAAAATTGCATGGCAAGAGCCACAATACATAGAGGAGAAGCACAACAAAATAAAATGACAACGTGAAAGTAGGACGAGCCGCGACGCCGGGGAGTCTACTCCTTTTGCTCAGGCTGAACAGGGGCAACCTCCGACCCCTCCGAGCCCTGGCCTGAGGGGAAGGCTTGCGGGGGTACGGCGAGAGCAGTTTCTTCCTCAATGGTGGGGGTTGGATCATCGGAAGGGATCTCCACTATCTCTTGGGGCACCTCCTCGCTCGAATGCTCCCCCAGTCCGGCTGCCCCTACCTCTTCAACAATCTCCCCAACCTTAGGGTCCTCAGGGGTGGCCTCGCAGATGGCGGGGGGGTAGTACACGTTCTCTGCCTTCCATAGGTCGGACGTGGCCTCCACCCCAGCTTGTTTGAGGGCCTCGGCCCAGACCTGGGAACAATATCGCCTACACACCCCCGGGACTTGAGCCTTGTAGGCGGCCTCTACCGAAGTCATTCCATCAGCATAGGCAGCGGTTTCAGCCTCCTCCTTGGCACGCTCGGCCATCTCCCTGCCATGGTCAGCCTCATCCTTAGCCCATCGAGCCTGGTCTCTGGCCCCTTCGGCCTCCCTCTGGGACCCCTCGGCCTTTGTCACCTTAGCCTGCAGATCAGCGATTAGATCCTTCACGATCCGCAATTGCTCCTCCGCCGCGCCCAGGTGCCTCGTCTGCTCATTGGCCTGGGTCTGGGCACCCTCGAGACCAGACAGTGCACTGTCCCGCTCCCTGGTCGCTGCCGTCAAAGCCTCTCGGGCCTTGGTGAGGTCAGCCTCGGAATTCTTCAAAGCTCCGGTGGCCTGGTAGCGCCAAGCATGCTCCCGTTTGAGGTCCTCCTTTTGCTTGTTTGCCGCCCCCTCCAACATAAAGATAGCTTGGACAGCCTGCCAGAACAACCAATGTGCTATAATCCCAATAAAATAAAAGAGTGAGGGAAGAGTCGAGGTTCTAGCCCTTACCATCCCCACATATCGCTTGAGGCTGAGGAAGACCTGCTCGCTCGTCAAAGAGTTAAGCTCAGCCATATCTGTTGGGAGTAGCAAGCTCCTCTCCAGCACATCAGCCACACGCGCGCCTTCGCCCTCATTCAAATCCCTGAGGGAGGCGTTATCCCTAAAGGGCTCCCCACGGAGCATCGGGGCTGGGAGCCAGGCCTGGACCTCGGAAGAGGTGGTGTCGACGACCTGCCTCTCCTGGCTCTGGTCGCCTATTTTAAGCTGCTTGGACGGCCACAAAGTAGTGTCCTCCTCCTGTGAGGACACCGTCCTATCCTCCACGATCCTTTTACCCTTATCCTTCTTCTTCTTGGGGCCAGCAGGCACGGACCTAGAGGGCGAGCGCGTCTGAGAAGGAGAATGAGGGATCTTCTGCTGAGCAGAAGTCAACTTAGCCTTCAAAGGAGGAGTAGGAGGTTTCTATTGGGACTCCCCCGGCTGGCCCTCAAGCAGGTCCAGTAAGTTGGTGGTGGGCTTCCTCTTGTAACCCATTGTCAGCCGAGGAGGGGCTTCTGAAGCAAGGAGGTCTGCTTCGCTCAAATTGGGATCACCCAAGTCCCCGGGAGGATCCTTGAACTAATCAAGCTAAGCGAAAACGTCAAACGCATCCCCTTCCCCCTCTGGAGCTTCCTCGGCAGCTTCGGTGAATAGTTGGGAAGAGGAGGGGACGGCTAATGTAACAGCTTCTTGGTTGGAGGGCTCCTCGGGGAACGAAAATCTGTCCTCGGTCATAGTAATCCTCTGAAGCCGAGGATCGTTGGCGAGGATGACGTGCTTCGGAACCGGGAATGATTTCTGGGTAGGTGTATAGCCCAAAATTATGTGGGCGGCCCTAACGTGATTGTCGTCCTCGTTTATATACACCGGCGCCCTCAGTACCTTTTGCAAATCTTCCCGGTTGACCAGATAGAAGTGACGCTGAAAGGCGTGCGGTTCTGCAAACGGAAAGCACCACCGCGTTAGTAAAAAAAAAAAAAAAAAGGGAAAGAAAAAAGACAAGAGCTTGAAACCCTATCTGTCTCCCACTGCCCCACCTGGTGTTCCCTCTGTTGTTGGGCAGTGAAGGCCATCGTGCCACTCCCCTAACACGATGAGGAAATCCTCATAGAACCCCTTGCTGGACTCGGGGAGGCACTGAATGAGCCGCACCCTGTCGTCTCTCGTCTTCAGGTAATACGACTTGCCCTTAAGAAGCTGAAGGTTGTAACACCAGTTCACGTCGTGGTGGGTCAACCTCAACCCCATCTTCTCGTTCAGGGCGTCCACACAGCCCAGAATCCTAAAGACGTTTATCCCACACTAGGTGGGGGCCAACCGGAAGTGCATGAGGTAATCCCTCATCACCAGCCCCATGGGGATAGTCATCCCTCCTTCAAGGAAGGCGACTATGGAAATCACCACCTTGCCCTCCTACTTGTGTATGCGCCACTCCCCGTCCTCACAATATTTCAGGCCCACATTGCCGGGAATTCTACGGTCGGTGATGAATTTCTCCATCGCCTCCACGGTATCGACGTATTTCTTAAACCTACCCATCCCAATTGACGCCTAAAAGAACTAAGAAAGAACAAGCGAAGTAGAAAAAAGGGTAAAGAGAAAGAGAGGTCAAAGAGAGACAGAGCGACTTACTGGAAAGAGGAAGGGCTCCTCGGACAGGCTTTTATACTGGAGATGCTAGTGAGAGTGTGGCTGAACTCAAGAGGGGCGCACGAATATTCTCAATTACAAATGAGGAACAGGAAGAAATGGTTCGTACGGGTATTTATACCCCAAATCGAGGAACCATGCGGGTTTTCCCGCCCATAAATGCAAGACGAACCTCCACCGTTGGATGGGTAACGCCTCATTGGACGTGGGGAGCACAGAGCTGCCTGAATTTAATGATGGACACGTTACGTGCTCCGAAACGTCAGCGACATGACCTTGGTAGGTGAATGGATCCCAGCACTAACGAGGGGTGGGGGGGTAAGGTCGAGGATGTCAAAATCCTTCTCCCTGCCCGAGGATGCGTGCAGCAAGATTTTGAGGGGCTATTGTGGGGCCAGAAAATCGGGTAGCCAAGGCCCACTTCAACCCAGGCCCAAATGGCCCACGCCGAGGACGCATGATGGGTCCGAGGATGACCCTATCCTCAGTCGTCCGAGACCTCGGTACGGAGAAGGGCAAGCTCTAGGCGAACTGTCACCTCGGCATTGAATACGTTCACCTAACCCCTCTGGTCGCATTAATGGGGATGTAACCCCTTGACAGGGCGGCATTGATCAGGGTGAACCACTTGAGCACGGATATGACCTTTGATGGGATAGGCTGTCAGGAGGAAGGCCAATAGATGATCAACAAGAGGAAGAAGATGAGGATATATAAGAAATGTGAGCAAAATGTATAGGGGGAGGGTTCTGGGGAATGGGGAAGAGAAAGCCTCCTCGGCCATGGTCCGAGGAGCATCCCCCAATTGTAAATTGTTCTAAGTATTTTTCAAAGAAAGAAAGGAGTTCATGCTTCGTGAACGCCGGCCAGCGCCTAAACCTTCGATCCACTCTCTACAAATTCATTGTTCTGGGTTCGTTGGGCCCTTAACCCATATCCTTTGGGCTGGGGCTACAAAAACTGACCCTACATAACTCATCTCTCTAAAATTCAAAATATATTATTTTCTAGGAAATATAATTGTATGAATGAGATATTTCCTAAAATAGATCATAAGTTTTATTCTAATGTTAAAACTCACAACCAAACTAATGACTATGTTTAGTTATTCTATTACAATACATTTTATTCTCGGTAATAAAGATTACCATTCCTGTTGTAATCCACATTTAGTGTACCAAACATACCCTAAAATATAAGAAAATGAGGAATTATTTGGAAAAAGTTTTTTATTCCAATCCGGCATTGGATTAATCTTTCTAATGATTAAAGAGTTCAAAATCTCAAACTTACCATTTTTAGGCAAAGTTTGACAACACTTAACCCTAACTAGAATCAGTCAAAACGTTGATGTTTTTATCCAACCGTCTAGTGAGATAAATTTTTATCCATCTTAAATATCATGAAATACTCTTTAAAATGATAGTTCACAGTCCAAAATCAGATTTAAAACAAATGAAATATCAAGACTATTTTAACAAAATATCAAGACTATTAGACTATTTTAACTATAAATGGTTTGGAAACATTATTTGGTATATTTTTACTATTGGTTTGTTAGTGCTTTGGGGTATATTTTAAAAAGGGGAAGAGGCAATGGGTGTGGATCTATGTGGCAATGAGTGCTTTAGCTAAATTTGTTAAATTTATGTGATGCATTTTGCACATAAGCATATGCACTGAAATGATCATAATACTTAATTGAATATGATTAATGTAATGATTCAATGCCTTAGTTGAATATGCCAAATAATATAATGATTTCAAAATATGAAAAATCAAAAAAGAAAATTATAAAATTTCAATTATTTGCATGTGTTTTTTGGTAATGTCAATGTATCTAAGTTTTCTTTTTATTAAAAAATTCTTAGAGTAGCCACTATGAAAAAAGGAGAAGTTCATCAGCAAACATAAGATGTGAGATGGATTGACACCTATTGTTAATTTTGAACCCATATATTTCCCCACTATTTTCAGCCCATGACATTAAATGCTTAATTTAATTTTTATTAGAAAACATATAATTTATATAATCCTAACTACATGTAGTTGACATCACATAAGAGTAACTACATTAGCATGTGTAAAGTCTTCTAAAATAGAAAAAAGGTACTCATTTTACACATTTTGACACAAAGAAACACCCACATCAGTGGGTGTAAAATTGTGCATTTATGCATAATTGCTACAGTAACCGTGCATATATATGCATGGTTACTGTAGCTCATCCATCTATCATTTTAATATTATCTTCATATACAACAAAAAAAAAAAATCTTTTTCACTCTTTTTCTCTCTCCTCTCACCTGAGTAACACCAATGCCTCTCAATAGTCTCTCCTTGTTTCATTCTTGAGCTCTTCCTCTCATCTTCTCTCTTCATTTACTTCTCGACAACTCTTGCTCATTCTTATCACCACGGGAAACAATGTGATTGGTTTAGGGGTTTTGCGGCTCCACAAGGGGGGTGGATCAACTTGGAGGTATCTCTACTGACTGACTTTGGGGCAAATTTCTCTAAAAGGGTATGGGTTTTTCTCATTGAGATTCTAGGGTTTTTTTGTTTTTTGGTTTCAAGCAAGATTCTTGGGGGTTTCTCTAAACTAATTTTTTTTAGGGTTTCTTGGGAGTTTCTTGTTTCAAATTTTTTCTGGTTTGGGATTTTTTTTTTTTTTTTTTTAGGGATTCTTTAGAACACACCCAAAGTTATTTTTGGAATTTATTAGTATTTCAGATTTTGTGTGAATTTATATTTGATTATTTTAGAGTTCAGGTAAGGATTAAATTTCATGTCTTTTAGATAGGGATTAGTTTCCCCTTGTGTAGGGAGTCTTTGAAGAATTTGAAGTTTTTTAAACTTGTATTAAATTTCTATTTCTCCCCTGTTTTCGGACTACTTAAACAGGGTATATACGTTGTATATGTTTTGGACTTATCAATAACACTTTTGTCTTTTACCTCAAAAAAGATAAGGATTAGTTTCAAGCCAAATAAATCATATACATGGTTCACAAATGATCACAATCCTTATATTTAATAAGATTGCCCAGTATTTGTATGGAAGAGATTCTTCCATTTTTGAATTCATGTCTACTAGGTAGATGCAAATTGCTTGTAATCCTATATCTTTTCCTTGTTCTCGTTACCTTTTTGTAAATACTTGTTTCTGAGATAAATTTGCCATTTTTATATATATTCCTCCAATTCTAAGATATTGGATCTCAGGCACATTAGTGTGTTAAAAGATTATTTGCTGATTTGGAGGAGTCTCTTATTACTTAGTTATAAACTACTTCAACCTAATGTTAAAGGTTTTACATTTATTTTGGATGTTTCTTTGGGATATACTTAAGAAACATATACTATTTGTTGGCCATGAAAGAATTGCCTACTATGTCTTTGCTTGTGGAGCAATTTTAATTCACTTGTTATGGCGTTAACCATGTCATCTAGGGTAATTATGATGTCCATAAATCTTGTACTGTTTGACCATTACAAATTTTATAACATGAATATATACCAAAGGATAGGCATTGGATGCAAAAGGTTACCCCAAAAAAAAAAGTTACATATCTTTAATTTTTTATTTTTATTCTAGGACTAGTCTTATAGATTGCAAGTAGTATAGCTAACAAGATGATGGCCTTGAAATTAGAGTGATTATTCCTTGGATCAATCACCAATCATGGGATTTGGCCTTTAAACCTTATGTCTCCATCACTTTATATATGCTAGTAAAAAAGGAGTCAAATATTAAAGGACTATAGTTACTTTTGAGATTATACACTTGAATGCTTATGGGCTTCAATTTAAGCTTTTCTAGCATCCCTGGCTTACCTACCTCTGTCAATTCTTTTCCCTTGCATTATCTAGTAGATAAATTTCAACTTCAATTTTGTTGTTTATTAGTGCTGCTTCTGAATTACTTTGGTGTTTGTTAGGTGATGGACTCACAAAATCCCTTCTTCCTTGACATTTTACAAGACAAGGAACAAGGTTTTGAGTCTTTTGACAGTAGTATTTTGATGTCCATTCCACATTCAAACATGAATGTCCATCAATCTCTACCCCAAGTTGAAATGGGACAATCTACACCCCCCATTGCAAAAAAAATCAACTACTAAGAGAGGTCAATAGGGAAATAACTTCACCATAGATGAAGAAATTAAGCTAATGTCAATGTGGCTTACTGTTAGCTTAGATGCCATAACATCAACGGACCAAAAACACAACATTTTGGGATAGAATTTGGTTCACCTTCCACAACGACAAGAAATTTAACTGCTCCAAGGATTCTTTAAATAGTTGGTGGTCAACAATTCAAAGGGAGACCAACAAGTTTTGTGGATACTTGGCCCAAATTGAGAACCGGAATGAAAGTGGTAAAACTGAGCATGACAAGATATTTTGACTCAACATCTAATATGTATTTTACATCAATGCACTTTTAGTTTTATGATTCTCATTATTTTCAATTTTTTACTTTTGTAGATTAATGATGCAAAAACTATGTATAAAAGTAATAGCAAAAATGCATTTCAATTGGAACATTGTTGGAGAATTTTGAGGTATGAAGCTAAGTGGTTGAATCTAAGATATAATGTGAAGGTCCGCACAAGACAGCCAACCACACAATCTTTCCATACTTTTGCAAGCTCAATAAATCTAGATGAAGATAATAATGAGATGAACTCTAGCAAAACCTTGGAGAGACCCATAGGCAAGAAGGCCGAAAAAGAGAAATTAAAGAAAAGAAAGAATTGTGATGACGTGGTCCCAATACTTTCCTCCCAATTGGATGAAATCAAGGAAGAAAAGAGGAGAATGCATGAGGAGAAAAAGGAAAGTATGTGCATTGCATTAGAAGAACGAAAAGAGTTAATGCACATTGCATCCGAAGACCAAAGAGAGTTAATGCACATTGCATCCGAAGACCGAAGAGAGTTGATTCGTTTCAAGGAAGAGAAGAATGAAGTAGATACAAGAACCATGGATCTTGTGCAAAAAATATATATTCGTCTACGTCGTTTGGAAATCTTAGAGAGTTTAAGGTCTAAATTTCCATCATAATTTGAATATTATTATTGACAATATCTAATCAAGTAATTTTTTGTATAGTGCAAAGATACTAGCACATGGTTTTTATAGATGATTTGATGTTAGACATCTTTTTGTAGTATTTACTTGTGTAGGGAACATGATTATTCAATCTCTAATTATATTAGATATATTTTTGTAGTCTTCACTTGTGCAAGGAAAATAGCAATGTTGTAAATTTTTTATTGTGCATGGACAATAGCACTTGATTATTCAATCTAATTTGTGATTCTGTTCTTGTCATTCTGTTTTGGGTGAAGCAATGCCTCTATTTTGGGAATGTAAGCAAAGAGTTGTCTGAAAAGCCCCTTTCCAGGTTGCCATCTCAAAGATACAAACTAGTGTCATTAAAGGGAAAAGGAAAATCTATAGACAAGGATGAAGAGTCAGAGTTATATAAGCTTTAGTTTTCTGTCACATAGTGTTGTGCATATAACTAGAAAATGTGCACACTCCACCAATATACACCTTACGTTGCAAGCTTGTTTCAAGTGAACAAGCTTGCTTATTGCATGCTCACTTGTGCGCATTACCTTGAACCTGTTACTATTAGTCATACTTTGAAGAGCAGAATTCTGTGGCATGATTGCAAACTTGGCTTGCCAGAAAAAAAATAGTAAAACAGCTATCACTGAATGACCTAATGACTTCAGGTTTTAATTTAGAAATTCACATAACTCTATGAAGTGATAATACTTTAATTTTTCTTTTTTGAATTTAATTATTCAAGTATTCATATCATTCAGCATGAGTCACTACAGTTAATAGGAACAAAATTAATACTTTTATGGTCATGTGCAAGTCATTCTTATGATGGCTATCAGATTACTAATGGTTTTCCTGAAAACTGAGTTTACTGCTAAGTGCTAATAGTTTCAAATTATTCCACACACTTCCCTTTTTTTTTTTTTTTTTCTTTTTCTTTTTTTCCCCCTTCAAAATTGATGATATTTTGTAATAAAGCTTCTGACGTGTCCATGTCTAGGTGCCCATACATTTTCATGTCTTTGAAAATCATTAAAATCTTATTTATAATTCACGAACTTCCAATCTTTCTTGGCGTTACAGGCAAGCAAATACACACATCACAGGCCTTTTGAAGCTATGAAGCATTCCTTCATTTCGCTAATTCAGATAAATAATCTCATAGAACATCAAAGCAATGCAATTTGAAAATTTTATTCTAATATTAAACTTAGTAAATTTCAAATTCCAATGCGGTTCACATTAAATAAAAGTAGTAATAGTTAGAAATTTAGAATTTCAAATTCCTACGACTGGCCTTGTAGTTGCCATAGATGCTTGACGAGATTCGCTTGAAGTTGAGAATAAATTCATCTATCTGTAATAGAATTATGACGTTCAATGAACTGCATAAGGTTGCAAGTGGAATTATGTCACACCGGTTCGGGTCCGCTATCATCGATTTGATCATAATCAAAGTTATTTGCTCCAAGGTAAGTATGTCGCTCATCTTCAATGATCATATTATGCAATATTATACATGCCATCATAATGTCCTTAAGCGTTTCAAAAGTCATACGACCCTGGTAACCCAAAAAATGCATGCCATGTCCAAAGGTCATACTACGCCACTATTTCCAAACTTATCATTGGATCACGGGTATGACCAATATATTGACCTTTCCACTTACTTGGACAAGTTTTTCATTTCCAATGCATGCAGCTGATGCTCCACAGCATTCCTGAAAATCCACGGTGTTGGCCAACCGCTAACAACCTTGCAGCAATGTCATTGTCGTTTGGTGACCTCAAGTACTCTTTAAAACAGATTGAAACTACTGCTTTAACAAAAAAAAAAAATTAAGCTTTTTATTGCAACGCTTTCTCCAATCCTCAAGTATTCATCCATGAAATCAGTCGACACTCCATAAGCAAGTATTCTGATTGCGGCAGTCATCTTTTGAAGGGAAGACAACCCAAGTGTGTTAGCTGCTTTTTTTTTTTTTTTTTTAGCAAAGTATGGTTCAATAGCTTCAATTCTTGAATGGATATGTAGAAAAAGAGAATGACTCATTCAAAACCCCATTCGAAATACATTAGGAGGATATACTAGTGTTTCAGCAAAATAATCATGAAAAAGCCTATCATGACCTTGCAAAGGATTACGCCAGATAAACCAAAAAGGTTGAACAAAACAACGACTTGATGTTGATGCTCCTTGATTGTTTAATTCTTCTATAGCAATAGCTAGAGTAAGTTCCAACTCATCATCATCAGAAGATGAGTCAAATGGAGGCTCATCATTTGGAAAAATAAAATCAATGTCATAATGGAAATCCATTAAGAGAGAACAAAAACCAAATGGAAGAGATAATTTTGTAGAAGTGGATGGAAATTAGAGAGAAAATTGTCATATTTATAGAGCAAGAATGTGACTTGAGTTTGAATTTCAAAAATTTGACCTTTAGGTTTGAATTTACCATTGGGTTTAAAGTTTTTTTTTTTTTAAAAATGACCTTTAGGTTTAAATTTACCGTTGAGTTTAAATTTCAAAAATTTGACCATTAGGTTTGAATTTACCATTGGGTTTAAAGTTAAAAAATATGAATTTCTCAATTATGACCTGTGGATATAAATTTCAAAATTATAATCATTGAGTCAAAATTTAAAAAAAAAAAAAAAATGACAGGTGGGTTTGAATTTACTGTCGGAGCCACTATTCCGGTGGTTCAGTCACTAATTCTAGCAGTACGGTGGTCAGAGACATCGATTCGGCAACGGTCGTCAAAGCCACTATTACAACAGTCGGCCCACCGGTAATGGCGGTACGATGGTCAGAGACACTAATCTGTTGGTGGTCACCAAAGCCACTATTTTGGTAGTTTGGGCATCGGCGGCGTTCGTCGAAGCCACTATTTTAACAATCCACCCACTAGTGGGTCACTATTTGGCAGTATAGTGGGTGGCAAGACCAATCCGGCAGCATTCATCGGAGCCACGATTTCGGCAGTTCGACCATCGGACCTCCACCACAAGCAGCTCCATTGGCTGAGCCATCAGTGTTGGTAGTTTACTTAAATTATAAGTTTAAATTAAAAAAGTATGACTGTTATTGTAAATTCTTGTAAAATAAATAAATTGATGTGAGTATTTTGTGAAAGTGATGATGTAAAATAAAAAAGTAGGTTTTTATGTAAAATAGACGGAATTTTTTAGATATGCTGATGCAGTTACTCTAAGCACCTGAGAGAAAGCAGTGTCATATCACATATTGTTCTAGCTACCCCAAAAGTTAGAAAGCATGGTGCTAGTTTGTTCTTTTTTTTTCATTCCTGATTCTTTGATTTTTAAAGAGGCTTTTTTATTTTAAAAATTCAATAATAAGAGAAGGTCTAGAATTGTTGTACGATGATATAGGATGCTGGGGACCGAAAAGGCTCATGGATAAACTTGATCAATGACGAGAATATAAAACTTAGGTCCACTTTTGAAAGTGGAACTGATATCTGTGTTTTTTATTTTTATTGGGTAGCATCTGATATTGGAATAGTAGGAATATAATTTGACCAATAATAAAGGAATAGTAATAAAAGCAAAATAAAAGTCGAATCTATTGGTGTACAACAGTTAAAGGTAGATACCTCCGAACAATATATAAATGGGCATCCAGAATTTTGGCAAACAGAGCTATCAAAATATTTACTAGTGAATACATTCCAAGTTCCAAGTTGTAATTGTGTATAGGGGTTTGATAATTTTTCATATCATGCCCAGGGATAGGGATCCTCTAGTTGTTGGGCGTGTTATAGGTGATGTTTTGGACCCCTTCACAAGGTCCATTTCTCTAAGGGTCACTTATAACAACAGGGAGGTCAATAATGGTTGTGAGCTCAAACCTTCTCATGTTGTCAACCAACCAAGGGTTGATATTGGTGGTGATGATCTCAGGACCTTCTACACTCTGGTAAATGCAAACCATTTATTTTTTTTCACTCTCTCTCTCTTTTGGATTCTCCTCTTTTTCTTTTTAAGTTTCAAGTTGTTTCCACATTTTTCTAGATCTCAATCACTAAGGTTTGAGTTATGATCACTTTCACTAAGCAGGTAATGGTAGATCCTGATGCACCAAGTCCAAGTGATCCCAACCTAAGGGAATACTTGCATTGGTGAGTAGCCTCTCTCTCTCTCTCTCTCTCTCTCTCTCTCTCTCTGTGAGCACGCCATTTGCAAAGGTAACTAGCACTATGAATGCTCGTGATAAGGAAATTGGAGTATGTTTATTCTAGAAGTTGATACTTGCCAAGTTGATTCTCTCTCTCGAACACTTTGGAGAATGTGTCTTATACATCTTGCATATACAAAGAATTTTTTTCATAACACATGTTTCATACATCTAAGACTTTACAAAATGCATGATTAGTTGTGATGGTTGGAGTTTGGATTATAAGGCCAATTGGTGTGACTTATCTCCGATGCTCCTATACACCGGATGACATACAGGCAAGACACGTGTCCTAGAGTAGTCATGTGTCAATCTTACTAGAGGTTGCATTAGAGGTAATTGGGTTGGTGAAAATTATGGAAGTCATGAACAGTTATTTCATAACTGAAAAGCTTATCTCTTGGAAATTGAGATGAGGTTGTGTCCGGTGAGGATAAGGAAATTGACAAATCTCTCGGAAATTGATGAGCTTCTACCACCCTCATATAGTACCTGTAAGGCCTAAAGCTGTTGTACTGTTTGTTCATGTAATTGACAAATCTCTCTTTCTTTTAATTTTATTTTCTGTTATGTATCAAAGGATAAAAATAAAATAAAAAGTTTTGTTTTCTGTTTGCATGATTGATTGATGGCATGTATGTCGTATGGTAAAGCGGAGGACCACTACTAAAGTTACCTTGAATTTACAAAGTTCCTGCCAGGGATACACAATGGGACCCCACATGTACTAGGATAAAGCCTACAATGACCATCATGCTTTACAGTTTAGCCTATCTTCTTACCCTTCTCTCTCTCTCTCTCTCTTTCTTTTATTTTTTTTTTGGGGAAGTTTTTTTCTTTTTTGGTTTTTCCTTCCCTTCTTTCTATTTTTCGGATCTATAAGTTACTCCATAGGATATATACATAGCAATCAACGTATATTATTCTAGTACTGTAGACTGGTGGAAAGCCAAGAATATTCTCACAAGATGATTTGTGTATATTCACCGTCCACCATCTTCTCTCAACTCCAAATTTCAAGTCCTGTGTTTCACCAATTCCTAGTTCTATATAGGAACACATTTATTCAGCCAAGAACATATATATATATCTATAAATATAAGAAAAAATTTGAATAAATCTTTCAAAGAAAGGCGTTAATTAATATATTAAGACTCAATAATTAGGTTAAATTTTCATTTTCATGTGGCACAAGCTTAAAACGCCGATGCAATTATTTGTAATGGGCAATTATTTTTTGGGATGAGAGAGTTTAGTTTTTGAAAGAAACAAAAGGGAATATTCGAATCAATTATCTACATTTCAGGATCTGCTACTCTTTTAAATATAATAAGCCAGCCTAATTGATGGCTTATCTTGTAGTATTCACCTATGCTAGTTAACCAGATTTCTCTCTACATGAACTTTGTTAGGTTGGTGACTGATATTCCAGCAACTACAGGGGCAAGCTTTGGTGAGTATTACTGCTACTATTATTTCCTACACACACATGCTATTTATTATTATCAGAGGTAGTACGTCCATAATATTTTCATAACAAATCATAAGTAGTTAGTTATTATTGATTCTACAATTAAAACACCTCATTTTTTTTTTCTTTTTTCTTTTTTTGATAATTTAAGAGCTATAAATTAAGCATAGTCAATTTCAACAAATGCTTGTTTTTCAACATGGACAAAGGTAATTTGCAATGAATGAACTCAGTCCTACTCTTAATTCTCTTTTTCTTGTCTCACTTTCAACATCATCTCTTTCGGAAGGTTGTCAGACCCGAACTAGACCAACCAGTCTGACCTAAGTAACCTTGAACCGGATGGAAATTCAGTTCGTTAACTAAGATATACGGTTCAATAGTATTCTATTTTACTTATATAAATATTCAAATAAATGAAGGGGTAAGGGATGGAATCTGGGAATTCAAATTTTTTTTTTTTTTTTTAAGTTTAGATTATAATTTTCAAATAAGAGATACAGTTCATTTTTGGATTTAATATTTTATTTATTTTAAGTTTAGATTGTAATTTTTAAATTTAATATATTACCCCTTCTCAATCTATTATTATTTGATAATTTTATTAGAGGTTGAAGAATTATTCCTTTTAACATGTGAATATACAATTTATTAGTTTATGTTGAAAATGATTTTGTTTTAGACAATTTTTTTTTATTATTTGAAAGATTACTAAACACAATTTTTTTACACTTTTTTATACTTTATTATTTTCCTATAAACCTTATAAAAATGGTGAAAATTAAATTGAATGCTGTTTAATTTTTTAAAACATATTTTTAGTAAAATTTTGTCATGTTTACCAATTTAATACCTTTATTTTTATTTCAGTATTATTAAATCAATAATAACATCATCAAGGTTCAACTTCAGTTGAATATCAATCCGACCTTAAAAACTTTAAACTTCTACTTTTTACGGTTCATTCGGTTCGAGTCTAAAAGCTATTTTTTCGTGAACAATTTTTGGCTCTCTCAGGCAAACATAAGGGAGGTGAAAGAGGCCTGTGTCATCGGAAGGCTTTGTTGACACAAAAAATAAAGTTTTTTTCTTTTTCTTTTCTGGTAAATAAACATTTCTTTTTAACTAGCATATTAGCATGAAGTCACCAATACTATAGAAATGGTCACTAGCTATATGTAGGTTGTTGAATTGACTAAAGTTTTCTACAATTTATGATTACTAATTTTTACTTAAAACAAACGTTTCCGTGGTTCAAAAAATCATCATCGTCGTCGTCATAATAATAATAATAATAACAATAATTTTTGTTTTAAAATTCTATATAAAATGTTAATTACAAAGTCGTGGATTTATCCACATCAAACCAACAAGCCATATATATGACTTGACCTTTTTTTATTTTTTGTGAAATATATATGACTTAACCTAAATACTTCTAACGAGAATTTTTCTGCGGGGTCATTTTTGAAATCTAATTTCCACATAATTTTTTATTTACTTCAAATAAATTTTTTTCTCAAAAAAAAAAAAAACTTTAAAGAATACATTTAAATAAAAATTATTTATTTATGACTAGTAAGTCTATGTTGTTTACAAGAATTAGAATCCAGTGAAATACTTTCCTTAAAAAATAAAAAAATCCGGTGCAATCATACTGTGCAATACTAACTATGTGCAATTATTCTCTTTTCTCTTATAAAATTTTTTTACTTTACTTTTTTTAATTTTTTTTACTTAATAACTGAGATTAAAAATTATAATTTTTAAGTCTTAATTTTAGTCCTAATAACAACTGCACTTGATTCAAACTTAATCTCAGTCCCAGTTCATACTAAAGGCATATGGGCTGCCAAATGTCACATCAAAAGGGAGACTGTGGGGAAGCATGGTTCCAAGGCACCACTAGCTCCATGAATCCTACTTTAAAAATAAATAAATAAATAAAATCTGAATCCAACTGTCTTCAATGCTTCTCACTATCGTTGCCTCCCTAATTCACGGATCGTCCCAATGTTGATAGGATAAAAAGTTGATATCTTTTTTTTTTTCATTTTCTAAGAAATTTTTAATTTATGATGTCTATTCTTGATAACAGCTCTTTATCATTAGATTAAAATACCAATCAATTTTTGGCGTACACAAAAATTAAACTCAAAATTTTATATTCAACTATCAGAAACTTTACTAGTTAAACTAACTGGAATTCACTGGTAAATGTTGATATGATAAGTCATATCCATGAATAATGCAAATTATAATGAAATGTGTAATGTGGGGCATCAAATACTCTAGATTATTGCATATGACTTGAACATGTGTTCAAAAATGACATATCATTTCTAATGCATTGAACTAGAGTTTTCTTCATAAAAATAAAGCGATTTAGATTTTATGTATGACATTGATATGAATTATCATTTTATTAAAGTTAAAATTATTATATGAATATTAAATAATAATAAAATATTATTTTAGTACATCGTCAATTAAACATTTATGCGATATATATATTGAGATAGATCAGTTTATGATTTTATTGTCATGCCATGCCACCTTGTTGCCAGTAGTTGGAACAAGTTATTGAATCTAGCTTCAGCCTCACCAACCTTTAATGCATCTGTCCAATATCTACGTACATTGGACTCAGTTAGAGCTAATGTGCTACTCATCCATAACCCAAATATTGACATCTCATGAAAGGTGGTAATAAACAACTTTGATTTTGAAGTTCAGTTATAAGGTATGTTTGCCATTACAAGTTTTGAATCATTGGACTTTTATTATTATAATTATTTTCATGTATGTTTAAATAAATATTACTGTTTACTCAAAAAAAAAAAATTAGAGTAACATCTAATAAATGGAAGTAATTGTAGGGCAAGAGGTTGTCTGCTATGAAAGTCCACGGCCAACAGTGGGGATTCATCGGTTTGCTTTCGTGTTGTTCCGTCAATTGGGTAGACAAACAGTGTATGCACCAGGGTGGCGCCAGAATTTCAATACTAAGGACTTTGCTGAACTTTATAATCTTGGATTGCCAGTGGCTGCTGTTTATTTCAATTGCCAGAGGGAAAGCGGCTCTGGTGGAAGAAGAAGATAGGAGAAATACTCTACTATCTTTTTTTATTTAAAAAAATAATATAGCAAGTAGCATTGTAAAAGTGTTTATGCATGTACTATGCATGTATGAGCTAAATTTACCTACTAACACCTTGGCACTCCTTCCTTCTCCTTACATATATAGGAGATGTTTAGTACTAAGAATTCTGGGATGTGAACATATATAATAACAATAATAATATAGATGGAAGTTTATTAGTCTATATCCTTTCTTTGATCTGATTGAGATGTGCTAGCCAAACCATTAGAGATACTAAATATGCTTACGCAATCTCCCTGCTCCCCCAAACATTTTAGTACTTTGGAGAGGTATCACCTCGCCCAGAAAATGATGCACTGATCATAAATTCCTTATCTCAAATGTATATTTATTTTGCACGGCTTTAGTTGTTAAATTAATTTCAATGGGATATATGTGGCCACCCCTCTCTTCTACTCTCCTCATCTATCCTCCATCTTAACTTTAAGCCACAATGTTTTAAGTAATGATTAGAAGTTTAGAGCATTCACATCAGCTCGTGCAAAAATTTCGGTCTATTTTAACATAAGTGTAGACATCGTATTTTGTCCGCCCTCAATTTGTATGCCGAACCCTGACAATTCCAAAAGATATTATCTTTTCTCCATGGGACCACAGAAACATCTAAATTGACGTGGCGTAACCCATTTAGGAATCAGAGCACTCGAATTGCCATTTCAGGTCAAATTGACCAAAATGCCCCTGATCAACCTTGGGTTGACAAAAAGTCAAATTTGGGTCAAAATCACCTAAAACAACATTTTTTATTTTTCTACATCAAACCCAAGCTACTTGGTGATTTTCGTCGACTTTGACCAAGTTTAACCCAAGGTTGACTCCTAAAGGCACCAAAAACCTTAATTTAGATCTGACCGTCAGAACGCGTTGAAACCAATTTCATTACAAAGATTATCAAATTTCCTTTCCAACGACTATTCATGGGTCGAAATCGAAGTTAAAACAATTGAGATATCTAGAAAACCGTAAATAGAGCGTCAACACGCTTCCCGATACCATAACTTTTGATTTAACCGTTTGATTTTCATTTTCTTTAGTGTTCTAAAAACTAGGCATCCATAGATTTCCAGAGACACTATTATCAGCTCAATCCAAGTCAAGTAAGGCCTTCAAACATGCATTCAAAGTCGTACTGGGATAAGGCCAAAATTGTTGATGTTAGCAAGCTAGTCGGCGGCCCTACATGGTGAGCCGGTAGCTAAAGGTTCACTTTTTCCCTATAAAACCTCCAGACCCCTCATTTTGTGCAACCAAAAAAAAAAAAAAAAAAAGAATTCTAGGCAATGTTTTGGGTAGATTCTCTCTCTCTCTTCTCTCTCTGATTTCTCTCCCAAACACATTCAAACACATCAAAATACCTTAGATTCTCACATTTTTTCTACAATCTTCAAATAGTGTTATTGCACTTAATCTTCCTCTCCTTGGTTCCACACCTTGGATTTAAGGTTTAGGGATGTGGATGTAAATTTTTAGCTACAATCCTTACCCCTTTCCCTTTATAGCTCTTCCTAGTTTCTTTTTGCTTAATAAAATGCTTTATTTGCTTTTCCTTGCATGTTTTAGCTTCCTAGCATATTTTGTAGCTTTCCTAGCATATCTACTTGCTTTCTGTCATGATTTACCACTTTGATGTTGTTGGCCTAGCCTTCTTAGACTAGAATATGTCTCAATTTCATGTTTGTGTTTAGACCCATATGTTTTTAGGCTCCTTGTCACATTTATGCTTAGATCTACATGTTAATGCTTAGATCTATGTGTGTGCTCCGTGCCATGTTTGTGTGCCAGATATATGTTGGTTGCTATGCCATGTGCTTCTTTAGCCCTTTTGTCCCTTGATATCTCTCTTTCTTGCTTTTCAGCCCTTCCGGTGGGGTGTAGATCTAGATCCTCTAGTCTAGGCCTATATCCGTACACCTAGGCCTATATCAAAGTGTTTGGATCATTTCCTTCGCATGTCTATATTTGCTTGTTTGCTTCTATGCTTTATCTACATGTTACCTCTCTAGATCTAGGCTTTGCCATGCTTTGCCCTCCATGGGTTTGTGCTTGTATGGTTATATCTGTCCCTCCTAGGGTTTGTTTGGATGTGACCATTTGTGAGATACACCTTCGAGGTGTTGGTGTGCTTGTTCTATAGCTTTCTTCTCTTTGTGCAATGTTGATATACTTGCCTTGCTTTCTTTGCGCTACCCGTTTGGCTATCCTCGCTTCTATGCTTTCTTGTTGCACGCTTGCCTACTTATTTATGCATAAGTCTTTGTGTTGTCCGTACTCCAATCCAATGGAACTACGGACACTCGATCTAAACCTACATTTGTCCTTCTAGGACACCCCTTCTTGTTTGATAACATACTTGTTTGCCTCTTTCATATGCTTAGCATGCTTTGTTTGCCTCTGTTTGGCTTTCTTTGGTAGTATGTTCTTTGCATGCTCTCCTAATCTCCTTCATTCGTTTCTTTGCTTGTCTGCTGGCTTCTTTCTTTTGTCTTTGCATTTACACACATGAAGTGAGGATACTTGGAAAAAGGGTGCAACTTCCTAGGTGCGAGCAAAGATGGCAAAGACGCAAGCAAAAGGTTGCGAGCCCACAAAGGGCAATGATCAGTAGATTAGGGGGCTTAGCCCCCTTCAAAGTGGTCTTCTCTTTCTCTCTCTCTCTCTCTCTAAGCCTATTTTCTAGAGCATGTATTAGGGTTCCCCTTCATGTACCCTTTTATTTTCTTGCCCCTTGCTTGGGTCGTGTTCCTTAGGTATGACAATGTCTGTTTTACTTTTTCCGTACCTCGCTAGGCCATACCCTTGGAACATTAGCAATGTCTAGTTTTTTTTCCTACTCTATGTGATAGCATTGTGCATGACGCATGTTTTTATATATATATATATATATATATATATATTCCTGCATGTGTGTGGGTGATTGTGCACTTTGTATGATAGACTCTCGTGGCTATATGAGTGACCCTCTCTAATCATGAGAGCTCTTGACCTTGTAACATGGGCATGTGCTCAAGGCGATTGTAATAGGTGCATATTCACACCATATTGTGTGCACAATCAACGCGGTGCGATTGTCTTGATCCATGTCACCAAGTGACATTGGTTTCCCTATGTATGCGACACAAATCAGCATGTTCTAACACTTTAGAGGGCTTCGGCTCATCATAGTGTGAGCATGTCGATACCCACCGTATACACAAATGCGAAACCTTGTCAGTGCACCATATCACACCTAACGCAAAACTCTACCAAATTTTTGACATGAAAATGGGGCATCTCCATTGCCATATTCTCACATCGAAAGCATGGTAAGAACAGCGTTTGGCATGCTATGTCGCATCTGAGGAAAATACACAGACACGAAACCTTGCTGGTGCGCCATAGCACACCAAATGCAAAACTCTACCAAATTTTCGGCGTGAAAATGGGGCATCTCCATTGCTATATTCTCACCTCAAAAGCTTGGTGAGAATAGCGTTTGGCGTGCTATGACGCATCTAAGGCGAAACATTGCCGGTTTCCACCACGAAAATAAGGGAAAATGCTGCCGAATAATTGCCGTGGAAATTTGGTAGCAACTTCAAACATACTTGGAAAGTGTCGATTGGGACCACACCCATTCTGAAACCAAACCTCAAAGCCCAACACAATTAAAGCCTCGAAAGCTAATGCCAATAGCTTGTTTTCAAATGCCAATGTCTGAAAATTATGATTTTACTAAAACAAAGGACTATCTTCAAATAGGCATTGTGGAGTGCTTAACACCTTCCCCACATGCAACCAGACTTCAGAACTTAAATTATCAAGATTTTTTGCCCATCCACATTAGATTAGGAAAAACGACATTTTTCTTAACCTGGGATTGGTAATAAAATCAAATAGATTCAGGTGACCAATCACAATTCAGAAAAAACCTAATGATTGGTGGCGACTTCACACACCTAAGGTATGACCCTCCTCCACATGTATAGCGCACAAGCCGTCACCACGATAGGTGGTCGATTAGCTGCGAGGCGTCGATAATAAGAACTTACTTTTTCTATTTTACATACTCACTTTTCAAAACATCCTACACCAAATTATATATTTCATTAAAATATCAAATATTCTTGATTTTTTTTAATTGTTTCTCTTTTTTTACACACAACAACCTCCATCCACTCTCTTCCCCCATCCTCGAGATACATAAAGAAAGAGTAAATAATTAAATACAAAATGAATAGTGTCAGTGTAAATTTACATAGTTACTGTAGCAAATTTGTAAATTTACACAATTATACATTGACTAATATAGGTCAATTTTAGGCAAAATTGTATAGATTCTATACATTTTTCTATTATACATGGACTAATGTGAACGCTCTTAAAAAAAAGAGAAACATACTAGAATGGGTACATTAAACAAATAGAATAAAAGGGTGCTTGTAAAAAGAATAGAATAAAATGAAAAGGAAATATTTTCTCAACAAAAGGAAAATGAGAAGGAATATAATATATTTTATATGTTGTGTTGGGGAGATTATAAAATTGAGAAATAAAGAGAGAGAAATATATAAGCTTATTATTATACAGAAGTTGAAAAAAAAAAAAATCTTATTTCTTTTTTAGGATATTTCACATATATTTCATTAAATAAATACTACCCCACTTTTAATAAGTATGCTTAGAAGGGAATGGAATAGGAAAACTATTTACTCCAAATCGAGAAATTATTTATTCTTATGGGAAGAGTCATCCTCTAACAGGGAGTGGGGAACCTAGTGTGGCACCTATGATAGGGCCTAGCCTGTGAGAGGGAGGAGGACTCTTCCTATAAGAGTGAATAATTTCTTGGGCAAAAGGATACTATGTTTTTTCATTAAACTTATAAACAAGGAAATAAATAAATTATTGCTTAAAAGTATATGTTTTTTTAAAAAGGAATTTATAAAAATATATATATATATATATATAAAGAAAAAGTGTTGTTTCTAAGTAGTTTTTTTCCCTAAAGGCACCATAACCATTCGATCAAGTTAAAGATATGAATGCCGAATTATTTAGAGTGTAAGGAAAATAATCATAATCCTATCTATTATGATATTCTTCAGAGTTTGACCTAAAATTCCATTATGCCATTTATAAATATCCTTCCAAGAGTTTATTGCAATACATCGAATTTGATAGTATTATTAATATTCTATTGTGAATGTAAACCTTTAAGGCTGAACCATATTAACTCCCTTTATTCTCTTACTCTTGCTACCAGTCACTTTACAGGCTCATCATGTTTTATTCCTTGTCGTGGATAATGTCAAGGTTCACTCTAAGCCACTCTATTTGCTCATCCTCATGTATTCTTTACCATGACCGGCATCTTGACAACACCATAAGCATCTTTCTGATATCTTATATATGTTCGGATTTTGTTTTATAGCAGAATTGTTTTTCACAAGACAACACTCCATGCTTGAATTTTTGGATCAATAGTTGCTGTAAATTTCTCAAAATAATCACTTCATGGTTGGTTAAGTAGCTCAGCTTTCAGTTATGATTTTGGGCCAAGCCTATGGATCCTGTTAATCCATTTAACCATAACTGAAGGGCCCCACGGAAGCTATGACTATATATGCATGTAAATTTAAATATTTATTACAAAAATAAAACTATACCCATCTAAGAATATTTCTTGGATTGGCAAAAATTTGCTTTATGAAAGATTTAAAAACCAAACTCAATTAAATTTAACATAATTATATTTCAGTTAATTTAGGTATAACAAAGGAGATTCTCAACTTTTTTTTTTTTTTTTTTTTTTTTTTTTTTTTTTAGGGGTATACGAAAGGAAAAATTCGTATCTCATAATGCATTTTTTAGAACATATTTATTGTGGGGATAAAGGCCCAAATTCATATATTGAGTCTTGCGCCCTATTTGAAGATGTGGGTATGTCCAAAGAGGAGTAAATGATTGAGAAAGTTCCCGGAGTGGAGAATCACGTAAGGAAAAGATAGAAGAATACAGTCCGAGGAGTGTATCCTTCTCGGATATGAGAAATACTGATCGAGCAAACACCTAGGCGGTTTGGGTGACCTCCCAGGAAGTTTCAACAATAAGTATGAACTTCAGGCATGTATAAAAATGATAAGAATAGAAAAATATCTAAAGGAAAAGCTGCTACCACCGCATTAAATGTACTGCAGCAATTTTTCTAGCCGCATTTATGTGAAAAAGACTCCTGAACAGTGCAGTCTTAGCTACCACCACTCATGAAGAACTAAAGAAGATATCTGATGGGACATATAGTCAAGTGAATGCTTAGATAAAGGACAAGTGTATGATCAAAATGATTTGAAAGAAAACTATATAAATGTAAAAGACCTCTCATGAAAAGGGGGATCGAAAAAGAGAAGGAGGGAAGAAGAAGGAAGATTTACTATAGCTCTAAGAATTGTATTAGCTTTTAAAACAATAATTTATCTCTTCGGACATCAGTTGATTCAAGTTTCAAGTGTGTTTTTGTGCTTGTTCATCTTTTAAATCTTTATTAACCGTTGTTTAATTCACAAACAGCCCAGCTCTTTCACCAACTCTCTACAAATTCATTCTATTGGGCTCGTTGGGCTCACATCCCACATATTTTGGGCTTGGGCTACAAATCTTGACCCTACAATTGGCGCCGTCTGTGGGAAGAGCTTGAGCAAGAGTGAAAGCAACAGTTGACGATGGCTGAATCAGGTCAACAACCAACAGAATCCAAGGCATTCGAACACGTTGATCCTTTTCTTAACCTAGAGCAGAGAGGTGATCGTAAAGGTAGCGTACATACCACACATACTGACCGAAACCAACCACGAGGTGAAAGTCATATGTCTCATGCAGAGAATAACAAGAACATGCAACTAGAGATTGATCAGTTAAAAAGGGAGTTGTGCCATGCAAAGAGGAAGCGGGCTTCTTCAAACTTTGATGACGAGCAAAATGTTAATTATAGACGGAGGTCTCGAAAACCAATTAGTGAATCCTTTTCCTATGAAGAAGAACATTATCATAACGGCAACCTCGAAGCCCATTACATGGAGGAGTAGGGAACGATGCTATGAGCAAAGCCTTGAACCAAATCTCCAGATCGCCTTTCACACGTAGGATTGCAAAGGCAAGAATTCCTCGTCGTTTTCATCAGCCAACGTTCACTATCTATAATGGTCGAACAGACCCTGTTGAACACATAGCCATTTCAACCAAAGGATGCTTGTCCATTCCAAGGATGAAGCTTTGATGTGTAAAGTTTTTTCCTCTAGTTTAGGAATAGTTGCAATGAGATGGTTTGATAGCTTGAAAATAGATTCTATTAGCTCCTTCAAAGAACTCACTCAAGCATTTGGTTCCCACTTTGTCACCTGCCGAAGAGTCGCTCGGCCCTTAGCTTCCTTACTATCCTTGAACAAGTAAGAGGGTGAGACCCTAAAAACATATTCAGATAGGTATTGGAAGATGTTTAATGAGATGGAAGGCGATTTTAACGAAGTGGCCTTCAATAAATTTAAGCTCGGCCTCCCCATTGACTATGGTTTGAGGAAATCTCTAACTGGAAAACCTGTCACTAGTGTGCGTCAACTAATAGACAGAATTGATAAGTATAAAAAAGTTGAAGAGGATCAGCAGCAAGAAAAAGGGAAGGATAAGGTTATTCCTCAAGAAAGGAGGGATTTCAGGTCGGATCGTTATAGTAACAATAGACCATGGAAAGATTTCGTTGGACAGTCAGGATCGACAAATCCTCAGGTAGTCAACGCAATATTCTGAGAGCCAGTGCATCAAGTTTTGGAGAAGATTAAAAATGAACCATTCTTCAAACGACCGAACAAGATGGTGGGAAATCCTGAAAGACATAATTATAACCTCTACTGCCAGTATCACCAGGATCATGGGCATATCACAGAAGATTGTAGGAGTCTCTGGGATCACTTGGAAGAACTTGTCCGCGAGGGTAAGTTAAAACAACTCCTGCATCATTCTAGTGGTCAGGGGAGTCAAGCAAGCTCAGAATCTCGAAGAGATGTTTCTTCAAGACCCCCCTTGGGAACTATCAATATCATCTTTGCTGCACTTGGGAGAACAGGATCTTACCCATCTAGGGTAATGTTCGTAGCTCGTCTACCCACAGGAGACGTTAATCAAGATCCGAAGAGGGCTAAAACAGATATTCCACCAGTTCTAGGTTTCTCAGAAAAAGATAAAATTGGAATCATCCAACCCCATAATGACGCTTTGGTAATCACCCTCAGAATTGGGGGGTATGATGTGAAGAGAGTAATGGTGGACCAGGACAGTGGAGCTGAGATAATGTACCCTGATCTTTATAAGGGGTTGAACTTAAAACCTGAGGACTTAACGCCCTATAGTTCCCCCCTGGTGAGTTCCAAAGGAAGAGTTGTTTTCCTGAAGGGCCAAATATGACTACCTCTGCAGACTGGTCCAGAGGTAGTAGAGGTAGATTTCATTGTCGTAGATGCGTATTCACCCTATACTGCAATTGTGGCTAGACCTTGGCTTCATACGCTAGGGGCTGTTTCCTCTACTCTGCATCGAAAGGTTAAGTATCCATCTAAAGGCAAGTTAATGAAATTTTGGGAGATCAATCCATGACTAGACAATGCTTAGTGGCTACCATTCAGCATAAGCTCGAAGCTGAGTCCTCAGCCCATGTTGGAAAGGATTTATAGTAGTTAAAACCTCTAGTATTGCCCATCGATGATTCAGCCGAGGGTGCGAGGTGTGAAGATTTGATAAAAGTTGCTATAAGAGACAATCTGAAGAAGTTCTTTCAAGTTAGATCTTAATTACCTCTTCAGGAGAAAGAATAGCTGATAGAATTCCTTAAAAGAAACATTAATGTGTTTTCCTGGAATGCTTACGAAGCCCCGAGGGTGGATCCAGAATTCATATGTCACCATCTGAAGGTTAACCCATTAATCACCCCTAGGAAACAGCCTCCTCGGCGCCCATCCAAGGAGCATGCTGATGTAGTGCAAGAGGAAGTAACAAAGCTCAAACATGCTGGAGCTATTAAAGAAGTTTTTTTATCCTAAGTGGCTAGCGAATATTGTTGTGGTGAAGAAGAAGAATGGAAAATGGTGAGTATGCGTAGATTTCACTGGCTTAAATAAAACTTGCCCTAAGGATCCGTTCCCAATGCCTAAAATAGACCAACTAGTGGATGCCATTGTTGGCCATCCTCGGATGAGTTTTCTGGATACTTTTCAAGGTTATCACCAAATATCATTAGCCCTGGATGATCAAGAGAAGACCGCTTTTGTCACCCCTATTGGGAACTACCATTACAAAGTGCTGCCATTTGGCTTGACAAATGCGAGATCTACCTATCAAAGAATGATGACGAGAATGTTTGAGCCGTAGTTGGGCAAGAATATTGAGGTTTACATAGATGACATGGTGGTGAAAAGCGAGGTTGTTTATGAGCATGTGAAGGATCTTGGAAACATTTTTGAAGTTCTTAGAAGGCATAAGTTGTGACTAAACGCTTTCAAATGCTCGTTTGGTGTGGGATCTGGCAAATTCTTGGGTTACATGGTAACTCACAGAGGAATTGAGGTCAACCCCGATCAGATAAAGGCCATCAACAATCTATAACCACCTTAGAATCCCAAAGAGGTCCAGAAGTTGACTGGAATGGCTGCCACTCTGAACTGATTTATTTCTCGATCAGTAGATAGGTGTAGACCTTTCTTCTTGTTGATAAATAAGTGGAAAGGATTTGAGTGGACTAAAGAATGTGCATTAGCCTTCCAGCAACTTAAAGACTATATAGCTCAGCCACCAATCATGTCTAACCCTGAGCTTGATGAAGTTTTATTTGCCTACATTACTGTGGCCTCTTATGCTGTAAGTTTGGTGTTGATAAGAGTGGATCATGATGTGCAAAGGCCAGTTTATTACGTGAGTAAGTCACTGCATGAGGCCGAGATTCGTTATCTGCCACTGGAGAAAGCTATCCTGGCAGTAGTGCTTGGTACGTGAAAGTTGCTTCATTATTTCCAAGCATATACGGTTGTTGTTCTTACCCAACTTCCACTTAAAGCCATACTCAGAAGTGCTAACCATACAGGGAGAATAGCTAAATGGGGTACTGTCCTAGGGGCTCTTGACATCAAGTATATGCCCCGTACCTCCACAAAGGGACAGGTCCTCGCAAATCTAGTAGCCGAGTTCACTAAGCCCTCGTTAGAAGAACTAAAACCAGCACAGAACATGGATGAAAAATTACTTGGCGTGATCTCTTAGAAAAGCCCCTCATTTTGGGAGGTGTATGTCGATGATGTAGCAAATCAGAAAGGTTTTGGAGTAGGGCTAGTGTTAATATCCCCAGAGAAGATCATTATTGAAAAGTCAGTAAGGCTGAATTTCACGGTCACAAATAATGAGGCTGAATACGAAACTCTACTAATGGGAATGGCAATGGTTCAAAGAATAGGAGGAAAATCGATGGAAATTTTCTCGGACTTAAAACTAGTCGTCGGTCAAGTAGAAGGGGAATGTAAGGTGAAAGATGAAAGAATGCAAGGGTACTTGAGCCAAGTTATATGTCTACAGTTAGAATTCGAATATTTTAACTTGCTACACATCCCCAGAAATGGTAATGCACATGCTAATTCTCTGGCCACGCTTGCAACCTCTTCAGCACAGGATTTGCCTCGGGTTATCCTCATCGAAAACTTGCATAAACCCACGGAGATAAGAAGAGAGGCAGTACAAGTTCATCAAATCAGAGCTGAGCCCAACTGGATGGACCCTATAATTCAATTCTTGAAGGAGGATACTTTGCCTGAAGAAAGGTTGGAAGTTGACAAAGTTCGGAGGAAGGCTACTAGATTCTGGCTATCCAAGAACCAGAAATTATACAAACGCTCTTATTCAAGGCCGTATTTGTTGTGCATACATCCTGAAGTAACTGAATCACTCCTCGAGGAGTTACATGAAGGAATCTGTGGAAGCCATATTGGAGGTAGATCCTTGGCATACAGAGCCATTACTCAAGGCTATTGGTGGCTAAATATGCAAAAGGAGGCCCATGAATATGTTAAAAGGTGCGATCAATGTCAACGGTTTGCACCAAACATAAACCAACCAGGTGGAATCCTTAATCCATTATCTAGCCCATGGCCATTCGCTCAATGGGGCTTAGATATCGTGGATCCATTCCCTAAAGCAGTAGGAAACAAGAAGTATTTTCTGGTCAGCACAGATTATTTCACCAAATTGGTTGAAGCTGAACCCCTAGCTAATATCAGAGATGTAGACGTGAAGAAATTTATATGGAAAAACATCGTCACTCGGTTTGGGATCCCTCATACCCTTATTTCGGACAACAGTCTTCAGTTTGATAGCAAAGCATTCAGAAGTTATTGCTATGAATTGGGAATTAAAAATAGATATTCCACTCCTGCCTATCCTTAAGGGAATGGGTAAGCGGAAGCTGTTAACAAGGTCATACTAAATGGACTGAAGAAAAGACTAGATGACGCAAAGGGTAAATGGGTGAAAGAACTGCCACATGTACTTTGGACATACAGAACTACGCCTCATAGGTCTACTTGGGAGACCCCCTTTTCAATGACTTATGGGGCTGAAACTGTTATCCCTCTGGAGACTGGGTTCCCAACATTGAGAACTAGTTCATTCAGTCTGATTAGTATAATGAGCAGCTAAAGAAGAGTTTGGATCTGATTAAGGAAAGGAGGAAAAATGCAATGATCCAATTAGCATATTACCAACGAAAGCTCAGACAGGGTTATGCTGCCAACGTAAAGCTAAGGCCTTTAACACCTGGTGATTTAGTCTTAGAAAAGTTGTGGGCACTACAAAGAACCCAGCTTGGGAAAAATTAGGACCCAATTGGAAAGGGCCATATTGTATTACCTCAGGGGCTGGCATATGGGCATATTTTTTGGAAGACTTAGATGGTCATGTAATACCACACCCCTGGAATGTAAACAACCTTAACAGGTATTATTATTAATCGAGATTTTCTTTGATCAACATGTTTATTTATTACATAAAGGTTTCGGGGAAAGTGTTTAAACTTAAATCTAATCATGCTTGAAGTCCTTGGACCAGATAATATGGGTTAGTTAACACTCCTTTACAATTCTTATAAGTGTTTGAACTTAAATCCAATCATGCCTGAAGTCTTCGGACCAGATGATATGGGTTAGTTAACACTCCTTTACAATTCTTATAAGTGTTTAAACTTAAACCTAATTATGCTTGAAGACCTCGGACCAGATGATATGGGTTATTTAACACTCCTTTACAATTCTTATAAGTGTTTAAACTTAAATCCAATCATGCTTGAGGTCCTCGGACTAGATGATATGGGTTAGTTAACACTTCTTTACAATTCTTATAAGTGTTTAAACTTAAATCCAATCATGCCTGAAGTCTTCGGACCAAATGATATGTGTTAGTTAACACTCCTTTACAATTCTGATAAGTGTTCAAACTTAAATCCAATCATGCTTGAAGTCCTCGGACCAGATGATATGGGTTAGTTAACACTCCTTTACAATTCTTATAAGTGTTTAAACTTTTCTACCTGTCATTACTTAATAAATATGGTAACGATTCTTATATGATCCAATGTTTGCCCATATTTATCTAAGTTGTTTGCATCATTAGCAAAATATTGTTGTTGAACTTACTCAGATTAAGATGGTTACAGGTTAACATTACTTGCAATAACAATAAATTTTATAAGGTGTGCAATGAAAATGTAGAGAATAAAAGAAGCACGCTTTCATTGATAAAAAAGATAATATTTCTCAGTTCCTTATAAAGTAAAAAAAAAAAATCCTAGTATCTAAGCCTTCTTTGTGGAGACTACGAGGTCAATAGTCTGGCTAGACTGGATGGCAACAGCATCTGGGGCTTGGTCCTTGGGTTCAGGAGGAGTTTTCTTCTTACCCAAATCCTTACCCTTATCTTGAGTATCCTCAGCTTGCTTGCCTTGACCACCAGCTTGATCAGACTCTTTGGGAGTTCCAGGAAGGGCATGAGGGATTTGGCCGACCAAAGGCTATTCCAAGGCCTCTGGGAGTTGTTTGGGGGGAGAGGAGCCAGGACTTGGGAGTTCGCAAATTTTAGGATCATAGTAAACACTCCCAGGTCGCCTCAAGTCAGATTCTACAAGGACCCCAGTAGCATCAAGGGTTTTACCCCAAGTTATATCACAGTACTCCCTACAGACTGTAGAAAACTCCTCTGTGAGTCGAACTTGAGTCTCCTCCACCCTAAGCTTGTATGCTGCCTGCTTTTCAACTTCGCCTGCCTCCTTAACCAATTGGGCAGCATCCCTGGCTTTTTGAAACTCAGCTCGAAGATCCTTCACCATTTGCCTCTCTGTTTCCAAATTGATTTCAGTCATATGCAGCTGACGGCGTTAGTCTTCGGCCTACTTTTTAGCATTCTTAAGGCCTGCATCAAGACTATTCCTTTCTTTGGTCATATCTTTTAGCTGCTTGGACAGCTTAGAATAATCTTCCTTTAGATTACCCAGAGATTTTTCAACCTCGGACAGAGAATGGGCCTCCGCTTTGGCTTCATTGCGGGCATCTTTATTCCATTCTTCAGCCACGTAAACTTGTTAGGTAATCTGCATAATAGAATATAAAAATTATTAATTAATATAAAACAAAGAAAAGGGGTGAACAAAAATGACCAACAATTTACTTAGAAAAGCAGATCAAGTCACCTACCATGGCCAAGTCCCTTTTTAAGGATAGGAAGAACTCATACTGATTGAAGCGCCTGTAGGCCTCCATATCTTTTGGTAAAAGAAGTGGTTGCTCCAAGGTCTCAGCGATAAGACCTGCCTGCCCCTCTTGGTAGTTCCTGACCGAAGTGTCCTAGGGGAGGGGGACACCATCTAGCTCCAGCTTAGGAGACTAGATGCGCGGTCCTTGGCGCACATCAGTAACGAGAGGGTCCTCTCAGCTCTCAACAGACAAAACCCTTTTGCTCCGTTGGTCCCTAGCCACTCTCTGTTGTTTGTTTCCTTTCCAAGGTTCCACCTCACCCCTCCTTAAGAGCTGCATTAGGCCTTTTCTTCTTTAGCTCGTGGTTTGGCTTTAAGCCGAGGTCAGAAGGGAGCTGAGGAGGGGGTGGGGGAAGATTAACAGTGGGCTGGGACTTGGTGGTTTCTTTGGGCACGATTGCTTTATTCCTTGTCTCCATAAGATCCTTAAGCTCTTACTCCCAGTCTTCAAGGTCATTTCCTCTTCCTCTTTAGATGAGTTGTCTGGGAGGGCAATTATTAAAACGGGGACGTGGACACTAGAATGCCTGTTAGTCTCTTCCTCGGCATTCGAGAAGAGAATTACGTGAACCTCCTTTGATGCCTCTTCTTCAAAACAGAAATTTTCAATTTATTCCTCTAGCGAGGAGGTCAAGGAAGCAGCTCTTTCCCCTGCTGCGGCAGCTTCAAGAGGAATATGTTGAACTGGAGGGACGAACATTGGCACACCTTGTGGAACCGGATGTGGTGCAGGAGGAAGATCGAACGGAGACAAAAAATTTGGCCGAGATATGTCTATCCGGTTTATTTGATAGTCTCCCTATCTTCTCGCGTTGCTGAACAATTGATACGTGTCCGAGAGAGGCTTGAAATCGAGAATAAGATGGACGACCCAAGTTGCCTGTCTTCACTTACAAAAATCTCTGATCTTAGTAGCGAATTGAGCACGTAGTGTTAGTTAGGCTAAGTCGAGGAGCTACGTGTCTTTTATCTGTTAACACCACAACAGAACTAAGTATAATTAGAAACTTAAGATAAAATACTAATACAAATAGAAGAAAGACAATGCTAGTAATGAAGATTCTAAATCTATTGCTGGGGAACCTAGGTTTAGGATATCCCACTTGGCTCTCTTGGTTGGGTTGGGCAATGAAAACCGTCATGCCACACTCCCGAGACGATCAGGTAGTCATCTTTTATCCCCTTGTTAGACTTGGGAAGATAGGAGATGAGCCTAACGATGTCAGATCGGGATTTAAGGTAAAATCCCACCCCCTTTTGTTTATGACACTCGTACATATGGACTACATTAAGCCAAGTGAGCCCCAAGCCTAAATGCCGATTCAAGGCATCAACTGCTCCTAAGATCCTAAAGACGTTAAGTGCACATTGATTAGGACTAATCCTATGATTACAAGGTAATCTCTTGTAATGAAACCCATAGGAAGAGTCATTCTCCCTTCTATGAAAGCTATGACAGGGATTATGACTTCCCCCGCCCTTCAGTCTATTGCTAATCCTTTTGGGGGACAATACCACAAGTTTACGTCTTGTGGTATGTGATACATTTCTTTAAATATCTCTATCTGGGCAGGACTATCCACTAAATACTTAAATCTACCCATTTCAGATAAGCAGAAAGAGGGAAACACTAAGAATGACAATTGGGAAATGAAAATTTGAAGGCCGACAAAGATGGCCGAGGAGAGAATGAAGGATTCGAAGAAATTGGAACTTACACAAACTAGGTTGGGGAGTGATCCTTGAATCCTTAGAAGGATTCTTGTGGATTTTTAAAGAAATGTGGCTGATGATTTGAAAACCTTTGTGAGTTTAAATGCTTGAGTTTGCTAGAGAGTCTAAGAAATTGTGAAGTAAAGGAAAAATGACCTCCTTTGAGACTTTATATAGGGGTCAGAAAATGAGTGGGAATTATCCAGCCCAAATCCTGAGGAAAAACGTCGTTCGTTGGATTAATGGTTTACCGTTGGTTGTCAAAAACATTACGCCGCCTAGAGCAATTAATAACGCTTCGTAAATATCGAAACGTCAGCAGCAATGATGAAGCGCCTAAATCTATGCTCCCACACGTGTAAACTCAGGTATTTTTACATTTTTAGCCTTTATCTCTGTGGTAGATCAAAATCCCATTTTTTCTCCTTAGATACGAGGGAAAAATTAAAATTTTGAGGGGCTATTGTGGGGATAAAGGCCCAAATTCATATATTGGGCCTTGAGCCCTATTTGAAAATGTGGGTACGTCCGAAGAGGAGTAAATGATTGAGAAAGTCCTCGGAGTGGAGAATCACATAAGGAAAAGATAGAGGAATATAATCCGAGGAGTGTATCCTTCTCGGATATGAGGAATACTGATCAAGCAAACACCTAGGCGGTTTAGCTAACCTCCTAGGAAGTTCCAACGATAAGTATGAACTTCAGGTATGTATAAAGATGATAAGAATAGAGAAATATCTAACGAAAAAGCTGCTACCACTGCATTAAATGCACCACAACAACTTTTTTGGCCGCATTTATGTAGAGAAGACTCCTGAATAGTACAGTCTCAGCTACCACCACTCATGGAGAACTAAAGAAGATATCTGATGGGACATATACTCAAGTGAATGCTTAGATGAAGGACAAGTGTACGATCAAGATGATCTGAAAGAAAACTATATAAATGTAAAAGATTTCTCATGAAAAGGGGGATCGAAAAAGTGAAGGAGGGAAGAAGAAGGAAGATTTATTGTAGCTCTAAGAATTGTATTAGCTTTTAAAACAATAATTTATCTCCTCGGACATCAGTTGATTCAAGTTTCAAGTGTGTTTTTGTACTTGTTCATCTTTTAAATCCTTATTAACCGTTGTTTAATTCACAAACAGCCCGACTCTTTCACCCACTTTCTACAAATTCATTGTATTGGGCTCGTTGGGCTCACATCTCACATCTTTTAGGCTTGGGCTACAAATCTTGACCCTACATTTACTATGTTAGGTTTTAAAAATTTAGGATTAAATGTTTAGATTTCTATTTTGTTTATGTTGGCAAACTGAAAACAAAAATATGTCTAGATTAGGTGTTAGACATAACTCAAGGTGGTACAAATCAAGTTTCAAGAACATTCAAACTACAGAAAGAAGAGTTCAAGTCCAGTGAAGCTTGACTAATCGAGAATTAGATCCAATGCATCGAAAATTGCAGTAAATCAGTTTCTGTAGAATTTTAAATAAGGTCCAAGCCCACGAAAACATTTAAGATTTCAGTCCAACACTCCTAAGTATACAAGGAAAAATTTAACTATGTTTTGAAGACTCTTGGAAGACTTGTGAGTTACACTTGTGAGATATGAGAGGTTTTGTAACCTTCTAACTCCATAAGTGTCTATCGGAACAAGATCTACAATCAAGTGTTGGTGGAATCTAATTACTGCTACAAGATCAACAACTGATGATTTGAAACCTTTAAGTAGGATCTCAAAGTCATAAGCGTGGGAGCTTGTGTGCTGCAAATCCAACAGAGAAGAGTTTGTAGAGTTGGAGCTTGTACGTGGTCGTGTCAGTAAGTTCTACTAAAAGTAGCAATAAATTTAAGGTTTAATCTTTTGTAAACTTCAATTCTTTCTAGTGAATTTGTTTACCTTGAGGATAGCTAGGTCAAATCCTCCCCAGGTTTTTACCTTGAAACGATTCGTTTTATTGGTTTTTTTGAGTAATCATATCTCTGTGTTATTTACTTTTCTATTGTGCATGATATGATCTATTACTATTTAACATAGATCTCATAATTAACCTAAGTATACACTTAACTAATATATTAGGTTAAACAATCTGTTTTAAGGGGTCTAAACAAACAAACATACAAGATTGCATTCCATTAAAATACATTTCTACTTGTGAGTTACCCAAATGCCACTTTAGGGAAAGTGTTATGAAAATGAAGGTAACATAGTGAATAGAAATTATTTGGCCTATTGTAAATGTTCCACTTTTATCCTCTACCAATCATAGTAATTTATTTGTCTCATTTTTTTTTTTTTCATATTAAATTTTGTGTATTTAATAGAAATATAAATGTATTGTGTGGAAGGTTGTAATTGATGGAATATAAATTATAGTGTACAAAGTGGGGCAAAAGATTTTTATTTTGTAAGGTAATAATGGCAAGGCAACCAAATAAAATTCTTTGTATCATTTTGAGTGTTCCATTTTATATCCACTAATCACAATGTATCACATTTTTTCTTCCATTATAAAATAACCAAAGTTTAAAATGGAAACAAATCAGAGACATAACATGCTGCAGTTGGTGGCACATAAAGTGGAACCCGAAAAGTAGAACAAAGGTTTCCATTCAATAACAAACCATATTTAAGGTATAGAAAATTTTCTACCTCACTTCAGGTGTTGAAAAATTATTCACTTCTATAAGAAGAGTCCTCCTATGATAGGGGTGGTGAGTCCTACCATGTGTCCCATACAAGGGCCCACACTTCTTGTGAGAGAAGGGAGGACTCCTTCCATAGGAGGGAATAATAATTTCTTGTAGGTGTTCTGTTTTATTCTCTTCAAATTGCATCTTGTCACATATCCTTTTTCCTTTCATTATTAGTTGGCAAGGTTTACTGTGAAAAAAAACAAAACAAAAACGATACACAATATCTTGTAGTATTTTATTTGTTTTTTTTTTTTTTTTTTGGATTCCCATAAGGTGTCATAGTTGAAATTATTCCTTTTACGAGAGAAGACCTCCTTCCTCTCTCAACAACATATAAAACTTGTCACATTTGTTGTAAATATTAGGATAATATAGTAGTAATATACTATCTTAGAGCTTTAATGCTACATAGTACATATAAGAATTTTTATTTATTTATTTATGAGATACATTAGGATAAATGTGTTCAATAAAAAAATTTTGAGTCTATAAATTATAGAAAAAATTAAACATATATATAACAATAATTGTGAAAGGGCAGTACCTAGCTATGGTTTCATAAATTGGTTCATTTGGAAAATTTGGGGGTGAAAGCCGGAAATGTGTTGAAAACACAAGAGCAATTTAGACCCCCCCAATGAAAGTTACGACTCGATAGATTTTACATTAACTTATTACAAAGTGTGGAATAGTGTAAATGCGAGCGGATGAACAAATAAGCTACTCTAATCCATAAACTAAGCAACACAATAGTATAATGGAATATAAAAGAGTAGGGAAGAAAGATGCAAACACAGAAAACATCAAGACGTGTTTTCGAAGAGGAAACCAAAGAACTCGGTGAAAAACCTCTCCGCCGCCCTCCAAGCGGAAATCGATCCACTAGACAATCAGTTGGGATACATAGGTTAGCAAGAGACCCTCCATGCCTAATCTACCCAATGCACCTAAGCCCTCCAAGCTCCTACTCCAACAAAGCTTCTCGGAACCATGTCTTGTCTAGCTTTCCAGATCCCGCAACAAGCTCCATGTTGCATCTGCCATTCTAGGCTTCTTCCAATGCTTCCCAGCAGCACGAAAACGTCACTCAACACACTCAGAGGGTGAGGTAAGTGTTTGGGCTATCAACCTCTCAATGGTATGGAAATGGAGACGGAAGAGTTGAGAAAATACCACAAGCAAGTGTATAGAGAAAGGTGGGGATGACAATCTCTAATTCCCAATGTGTTTGGCTAGGGTTTTCTCTCTGAAGCATACCTTAACATTTGTGGGTAATGAGGGTATATATAGGAGAGGTGCAAAAAGTGTGAGTCAGTCAGTACAGGCTGGCAAAATAGATTGTCTCGTGGGTGTCTCGCGGGAAGGCCTTACCCGCGAGATACTCGCGAGACACAGCTGTCTCCACCTGGCCTGACTCTTCACATTCCAGCATGTGCATGACACATGTTTCACTTTGCGGGAAGCTAAGTCGCGACATACCCGCGAGAATCCTTCAGCCTCCAAATGTTTGAGTCTTCATACACTCCCTCTACCACACAACCCTTACAACAAATCCCACAATAAATACAGGGTATAAACGATTGAAAATAATTATAATTAAATTTGGTACGAAATAAAAAGCCAACAAAATACATAGTTGTAGATAACAACTTTACAATCTCCCCCTTTGGCTATGCCGTGACAAAAACCTAAAACAGACTTTAGACTTAAACGAGAGTTTGGGAACAAAGGCAAAACTCACTCACACCTAATTCTAGATTCTAATAAGCTCTTGAAACATATGCACAAGTATTTCCTGAAACACAACAACACAATAACATCATTGTATGCAGAAAAAAAAACTTGAAAAACATATGGAGCAATAATAGCATGATCAAGCCAAAAGAAATAGAAACTCAAGATCATGGCAAGATCAAACAAGGCAGTCACTATACAAAAGCGATCACTATGCTCATTCTCACAAGGAATGAACATCTGGATATGCAAGATGATAAGCTCATTTGCAAATCCAACACTCAACCAATGCGAAATACACGAAGTATTTGCATCTAGGAACAATCCTACTAGGGCACAAGAGTGTTGTATCAAAGTAAAATGTATGACATTAAACTTCAAGTACACAAGCATAAAGGCTGCATACATAAGGAATTGCATATGCATGGCACAGACCATAAAAGCTTACAAACAAGCAATTAAAGAAACCCTAAAAGCTTACAAAAGCAACATGGGCACAAACTAGACATGCTACAAAGCATAGACAAAAGAAAAAACTACTGAAATTATACTGAAATAAAAACAGAGTATCAGAGTTTGTTTTAAAACATAAGTAGTAAGCATAAGACATCAAACACAGGAACAGGTGGCTTCTTCTCCCCCTATCACCATACTCCCCCTATCGAATGAAACATTTCCCCTTTTTTGTCATGGAATAGTTAGTCTTCTAGCTTCCGTTGAATTTCATCCAACTGAGTTTGGAGTGATGTGAGCTGTGAATCAAGAAGTCTGTGGTGAGCGTACATGATAGTTGCCAGCCCGGACATCTTTGTACTCATCTCTTGAAGAGCAGCGGAGATATTGTTGAACTGCTCATCAAAGATACGAGTTACAGAGTTCGAGGTTCTCGACGGTGCATGACATTCTTGCTTGGTGTTCTTCTTGGTGTGGCTCATACTCGCATGGAGAGATCGAATGTTAATTGGACTTGGCCTTGGATATGGATGCTCATCCTCCAATGAACGGACACCTTTGAGTTTCAAAATCCGTGAAATAAGGCTATCGAAAGGAATACAATTCCTTGATGCAGTCCGGTCAACTGTTTTTGCCAAAATATGAAAAATATGAAAGCACACATCAATCTCTACATCAGTGATCAAATCACTCAAAAACAATGCTCGACCAAGATTCATATATCCGGTGCTGGACAAGGGATAGAGATTGCTACACATGATTATTGAGAGAAGTCGTAATTCGGGAGAAAAGGATGCCACATTGATTGACTTCTTATTGGAGGAGAATTCCAAATTGACTTCTAAAGACTGTTTAAGATACTCTTCATCTGGGTTCAACTCATCATATACTGGCAGTATGGGGAGTATTAGCCGGTTAATGTGTAGAATTTCCGCCAAGTACATTGGTGTGACAGAAAAACTTTTTCCTCGAACCCTACATTTTATCTCTTCTCCAACGACAATTGCATTGGCATAGAATTCCTTAACCATGTTCTCGTATGTATCCTCGAAGGTGGAAAGAAGATAGTTCCAATCTTTCATGGCAAACCAAATGGGTATACTTGTGTCCCTGAGTGATGGCTGATCAACGCCCCTTTCAACTAGTAGTGGAGCATCCTGAAAGAGATTCTTATAGGATTCAAAAGCAGCATAAGACCTAAACAAGTTAGGATCAAAGATTCCCATTGAAGATCGAGCCCTCTTTGGTCTAGGTGAATCGGCATCAACATTAATGATCGGCTCTTTCCCTTTGTTGCTGCCACCTTTCACAGCTGAAGTCTTGGATAGAGACATTTGTGCAACAGAATACACAGAAAGAACAAGTACACAACACACAACACAGAACATAGAACTTGATTAGATTCAAGTTATTTCAAAACAAAAGTACAATTGCATAGAATAGGACATAATTAACTTCAAACAATATGCTAAATGCATAAACACAATGTAAGAAACTAAGTAACTATGCATGTGTGCATGTGTGTGTGGGTGGGTGTGATTATGCATGAGAGTGCAGCAACAGATGCTTGAGGGGTGCCTGGGTATGTGCCTAGTGTGTTCAACATGTACAAAGAGTATGAAATAGATGACCAATGTTCAAACTGAGTCAAACATGGTCAAACAAGTGAACCCCTATAGATTGAAATCGCTTGATTCCAATTGGCACAAAAATGTCACTCGGACATTTTGTCAAACACCTAGCATGCATAAGTGTAATCTAAGTATGAACAATACATGAACATGGTGAAAACATGCCCAAAATACATGTCAAAATGCCACAAGGGGCCAACACAAAGGCACAAACAACAAATGGGACATAGCCCAACCAAAGAATTTGAAAAATTTTCACCCAATATAGAAAAACATTCAAATATTCGAAAATCCCCAAAATGTTGAAACCCTAACGAAAAAACTGCATAAACTAAGAGAAACTTGAAGGAAAATGCTTTAGAAGACATACCTTGAAGTTGACAATGCAGAAAAGATGCTTGAAAATGAGAAATTTATGAGAAACTGTCACATCTGCTACATAAAAGTGAAAACACGCGATTTTCGCGGGTTAGTAGCGACATAGTCGCGAGACAACCGTAAAATGGCCACTGAAGCACAAAAGCTTTCGCGAGAAGCTTTAAGTCGTGAAAGAGTCGCGAGACAGTCGCAAGAGTTTCTTTCTAAATTTTGAAAAAATCCAATTTTTGGCCAAACAGCATTTCGCGAGAAGCTGTTGGTTGCGAGACAGTCGCGAAAGTTTCTGTATGACAAGATGAACACATATTTCCCTCAAGCCCTTTTCGCGGGAAGCTCTAAGTCGCGAGCTTCTCATGAAACAGCCCCTGAACCAGTTTTTGAAGTAAAACACAAAAATGCATTTTGAACAAAAACTTTTTTTTTTTTTTTTTTTTTTTTTTTTTTTTTTTTTTTTTTTTTTGTATAAAATCACTTCCAAAACATAAATAAAACACTCAAAAATCTTTTTGGGTTTAATCAACCAGTTCTTAAGCATACACACCACATTTGAACATGTACAATCACACAAATGAGATAGGCATTGATTGAATCAAAGTCTTGTATGTTGTGTGTGAGTATCAAATGAGGAATAATCTATAGACCAGAGCGAAGCTTCAATGATCAATTCAATCGAGTTATACAGAACTAATACGAAATCAAGTGGACAATCTCCATTATAGAAATGAGTACATATGACCTCCCACACATTGAATACAAAACTTAGAAGTTTTTCATTTGGCTTCTGCATAAGGCATAACAATTGGTCCAATTTATTTTGTTTGGACAAGAACATCTCATTTTGAGATTGGTGCTTAAAATTTATGATATTTCAACATTAATGATTAGCTTTTAGCTTTTTGAGCACCATAAAAAATTAAGAAGAGTCGCTTTCCCTTTTTCCTAGTCGAATACTAGTGTGTGCGACAGGCTTTTGCAGCTCAATATCTCTTTTCATTTGGAGATTTACATATGGTGAGCTCTTTTTCCAAAACATAAAAATAAAGTGGGAAGAGATATAGACACAAGTTTATGCAAGTATCAAGACCAACAAGAATATTGACCAATTATTCATGACAAGCTTGAAGATCTATTTACAACAGTCACACATAGTTTTCAAGATTTCTTCCACAAAGAACTGAGTGCATATAAGACAAGCCATGATCGTAAATGCACTACGCCATAAGTACGAAGGTACTAGGCCAAACTCACATGTGACATACACAAAACAAGTGATCAAACTTTTGAGATTTTTCAACTTTTATGGGTTTTTGAATTTTTTGAACACACTCAAAACAGAACAAGAAAACAGCTAGAACAAACCAAAAATAGATAAAGAAGGAACTTCTAGAAACCAAACAAGTAGAACCACAACAACAAGTATGCAACAAAGAGTAGTATAGGTTCACACAAGAAATAGAGTTCAGGGAATGATACCGACACTAACGGTCTTACGCAAAGATTCAAACTTTGGGCCATCTAGAGGTTTAGTAAATATGTCTGCCTTTTGATTCTCAGTGTTAATGAACTCTAAGTACACAATCCTTTCCTCCACCAAATCTCGAATGAAATGATACCAAATCTCGATATGTTTTGATTTCAAGTGTTGAACAAGATTCTTTGACAAATTTATGGCACTTGTATTATCACAATATACACACATCGTGTCTTGAGTGATTCCATAATCATGAAGAAGCTTCTTCATCCATAGTAATTGAGCATAGCAACTTGCAGTAGCAATGTATTCAGCTTCAGCTGTTGATAAAGAAACTAAATTCTGCTTTTGGCTCATCCATGACACCAAGTTGTTACCAAGGTAATAGCATCCACCAGAAGTACTTTTTCTATCATCAATGCAATCGGCCCAATCAGCATCAGAATATCCGGCTAAGCACTCATTTGAATCTCTTGAGTACCAAATTCCATAATCAGAGGTGCCATTTATGTAGCGGATAATTCTTTTGACTGCTGTTAAATGTGACTCTTTGGGGGCTACCTGAAATCAAGCACATACGCCTACACTGAAGGCAATGTCTAGTCTGCTAGCAGTGAGATATAAGAGACTACCTATCATGCTTCGATAGAGTGTTGGATCCACTTCTATACCTGCTGCATCCTGGCTCAGCTTTAATGAGGAGCTTATTGGAGTGGAAGTGTATTTCTTAGAGTCTAGTCTAGATCTTTTAACAAGATTTTTGGCATATTTCTCTTGAGATATGAATATCCCATCTCTCCGGTGTTTCACTTGAAGCCCTAGGAAATAGTTCAGCTCCCCCACCATACTCATCTCAAACTCCCTTTTCATTTCTTCGGAGAATTCATGAGCCAAATGATCAACTGTGGATCCAAAGACAATATCATCCACATATACTTGAGCCACTAGAAGAGACTTCTCATCTCTCTTTACAAACAATGTTCAATCAGCTTGGCCTCTTTTGAATCCACGATCCAACAGGTATGTTGTGAGACAATCATACCATGCTCTTGGTGCTTGCTTTAGCCCATACAATGCTTTCTTCAACCTTAGCACATGATCCGGGAAATGAGGATATTGAAATCCCTTTGGTTGCTCAGCGAAAACTTCTTCATTTAGAAAGCCATTCAGAAATGCACTTTTCACATCCATTTGATACAGTTTGAAATCCATAACACATGCTATAGACAGTAGAATACAAATCGACTCTAGTCTAGCTACTAGTGCAAACGAATCATTGAAATCTATGCCTTCCACTTGAGTATATCCTTGAGCTACTAGCCTAGACTTGTTTCGGACAACCTCACCATCCTCATCAGTTTTGTTCTTGAAGATCCACTTGGTGCCGATCACATGGGTATCTTTAGGCCTTGGAACCAATTCTCATACATCATTTCTAACAAACTGATGTAGCTCTTGATGCATGGACTCTATCTAATTCTCGTCTCTAAGAGCTTCCTCTACCTTTTTGGGTTCGAATTGAGCAAGATAACAATTGTACGTCACATGATTCGCACTGTATTTTGGACCTTTTCTTAAACGAAAACCCTCATTTACATCACCAATGATATTACTTGATGGATGATTGGGAGTTACCCTTGATGACGGTCTCTTGGAGGTAGAAGGTTCTTCATCTCGAGAGATCGGAGATTGAACTTCCGGAGGAGTGAGAGGGCTAGAGGGCCCTTGTGTTGATCTAGTCTCCCTTCTTGGTATAGGAGGTGTGGACTCTTTTTCTGGTGATTCTATCTCAATATCATCATCTTGTGACATGTTGTCCTCAACCTCCCCTTTCTTCAGGATCAATCCTTCACCATCATCTCTTTCCTTTTCAGATATAGTGTCATCAATGACCACATTTATTAACTCCATTACCGTCTTAGTGTGCTTATTGAACACCCTATACGCTCGGCTATTTAGTGAATAACCTAGAAATATCCCTTCATCACTTTTAGCATCAAATTTTCTGGGATTCTCTCTATCATTGAGAATATAACATTTGCTCCCAAATATTCGAAAATATTTTACCTTTGGCTTCTTTTCTCTCCAAATTTCATGCGATGTCTTCTTCATTCCTGATCGGAAGTAAATCCTATTCCCAATGTGGCATGAAATGTTCACAGCTTCAGCCCAAAACTTCTGCGGAAGGTTTTTGTTGAGTAACATTACTCGAGCCATTTCTTGAATCACCCGGTTCTTCCTTTCAACTACTCCATTCTGTTGTGGAGTCTTTGGAGCTAAGAATTCCTTCTTGATACCGTGTTCATTGCAAAATTCTTCAAACTTTGCATTTTCAAACTCTTTCCCATGGTCACTCCTGATTTTGATGATAGGTACTCCCTTTTCATTCATCAGTCTCTTGCACAATTTTTCCATCTTGTCACATGCTTCCAATTTCTCTCTAAGAAAGTCCACCCAAGAGTACCTTGAGAAATCATCAACTACCACCATAATGTAGCGCTTTCAACCCATGCTTTCTGTTCTTGTAGGACCCATCAAATCCACATGCAATAATTCTAACGGGCGAGAAGTTACGACCACATTCACTTTAGGATGGCTTGACTTTGTTTGTTTTCCCAATTGACATGGACCACAAACATTCTTCTCAATTTTCCCAAACTTAGGTAGACCAACCATAGCCTCAAGCTTCGAGACTTTTGCCACTTGTTTGTAATTTGCATGTCCAAGTCGTTGATGTCACAGCTCTAAGAGATTTACCTGAGCACTCCGACAAGCTATGCTGGGTTTGGGAATAACTCCATAACAATTATCAGTGGTCCTTAGTCCCTTCAGAACTTGAACACCTCCTTCATTCAAGATTAGACACCCTTTCTTTGAAAATTGGACTAAGAAATCCTCATCACAAATCTGAGTGATACTCAGCAAGTTCACTTTTAATCCCTTAATATACAGCACATCAATCAGCAAAGGCAGTCCCATAATATCCACCGTTCCCTTTTCAAGAACCTGTGAATGACTACCATCTCCAAATGTCACAAATCTATCTTCCTTCTCTTTAAGAGTTTTGAACAAAGATTTTTCTCCAATCATATGCCTTGAGCACCCGCTGTCGAGATACCACAACATGAGTTAAACACTTTCAATGCGGTATGAACAAAAAGACATTCATGAGAGAGACACTCTTGACCATTATAGAACGAATCGTTTTTCCTTATTTCATTCACGGATGAGTGAAGTTTCCTTTTTAAACGATCAAGTTTATCACATAACTGTCTATTTCTTCTCTTATATTCATAGACTAAGGACTTTGACTCACATAGGCTGTTATGTATATCATGGTTCCTATGAACTAAGGATTTTAGCATGTGACAGAAAATTCTAGCATGTTTCTTTGATTTAAACAACTTTAAGAGCGCATTACTAGAACAGTCTTCAAATATGCTCATTGAGTCATTTTCACAATCACTCTTACAATCCTTCATGGTGGTTTTTGCTAAATCACTTTTTCAAAAACACACCAAGGGGTCTAGGATCACACTTAAGTATTAAAACCACAGCAAATGTACTTGCTCTGATACCAATTGAAAGCTCGAAAATGTGTTGAAAACACAAGAGCAATTTAGACCCCCCAATGAAACTTACGGCTCGATAAATTTTACACTAACTTAATACAAAGTGCGGAATAGTGTAAATGCAAGCGGATGAACAAGTAAGCTACTCTAATCCATAAACTAAGCAACACAGTAGTATAATGGAATGTAAAAGAGTAGGGAAGAAAGATACAAACACAGAAAACACCAAGACGTGTTTTCGAAGAGGAAACCAAAGAACTCGGCGAAAAACCTCTCCGCCGCCCTCCAAGCGGAAATCGATCCACTAGACAATCAGTTGGGATACATGGGTTAGCAAGAGACCCTTCATGCCTAATCTACCCGATGCACCTAAGCCCTCCAAGCTCCTACTCCAACAAGGCTTCTCGGAACCGTGTCTTGTCTAGCTCTCCGAATCCCACAACAAGCTCCATGTTGCATCTGCCATTCCAGGCTTCTTCCAAACTCAACACACTCAGAGGGTGAGGTAAGTGTTTGGGCTATCAACCTCTCAATGGTATGGAAATGGAGAGGAAAGAGTTGAGGAAATACCACAAGCAAGTGTATAGAGAAAGGTGGGGATGACAATCTCTAATTCCTAATGTGTTTGGGTAGGGTTTTCTCTCTGAAGCATACCTCAACATTTGTGGGCAATGAGGGTATATATAGGATAGGTGCAAAAAGTGTGAGTCAGTCAGTACAGGCTGGCAGAACAGATTGTCTCGCGGGTGTCCCGTGGGAAGGCCTTACCCGCAAGATACTTGCGAGACACAGCTGTCTCCACCTGGCCTGACTCTTCGTATTCCAGCATGTGCATGGCACATGTTTCACTTTGCGGGAAGCTAAGTCGCGACATACCCGCGAGAATCCCTCAGCCTCCAAATGTTTGAGTCTTCACACACTCTCTCTATCACACAACCCTTACAACAAATCCCACAATAAATACAGGGTATAAACGATTGAAAATAATTACAATCAAATTTGGCACGGAATAAAAGCCAACAAAATACATAGTTGTAAATAACAACTTTACAGGGGGGGTATTGGAATGAATTGACCTGAGGGCCTCGTACCCTATTTACAGAGAGCATTATGACTCTTCATAGAGAGAGAGAGATCTTTGTGAAGAGTTGTTCCTCATAAAACCAATGCAACTCAGTATTGAGGGTTCCATATATAGCTTCGCTAATAAGATTTCTTACATTTAATTTCCACCATCGCAGAATTTCATTTTTCTGGGAGAACAACACTTATTTGCCACTGAAACTAAAAAGAAAAAATAATATAAACAAAAAACAAAAAAAAAATACTTTGTTTATGCAATGAGTTGCTCTCTATATATTGGTGCCATGCAACAATCGTTATATCCCTTACTCTCCCTATTTGCAGTTGAAACTAGGTAGAAACAACAACTGCAACAACAAAACAAACCAAAGAAGAAGAAAAGAAACAAATAAGCTGCTCTATATATAGCTCCGAGGTGCCATGCATTATATGTTTATATAAAATAAGCTCACACCATCGTACTATCCTTGCTTTCTTGTTCATCAATGGTGTTACAAAGGGCTTTACCCTTTCTCTCTGGCAAAACAATCACAAAGAACCCACACAACAATATTGTCAATCCAAAAATCCCAAAAGATAGAAAATCATTTCTCCTCCCTATTGAAATTAATACCGGATCAACACTACAAAAAAATGGGGCTATCCCAGCGTTTGCAAAAATGCTTGGATAGCCCCAAAAAGCGCCGAAATAGGGTCAAAATGCCTATCCCGGGATTTTTTTTTTCCAACGCTTCAAACTGCTAGGCAGTGACAATCAATATAGGGTCGCTGGACCTGTACCAGTATTTTTCAAAAGCACCAGGACCTACGCTTTTCAGACCCTATTCCGGTGTTTTTATTTGTGCTAGGACAGCCTTTACCAATAGCTTTGAAGACATGTACTGGCGAATTTCAGGGCCTATACCAGTGCTTTAAAAAGCGTCGGCATAGGCAGCTATTCTAGCATTGTCGAAAGCGCTGGTATAGGTCTTCAATGAATATATTAAAAAGGCCTATACCAATGTTTTTGAAAGCGCTGGCATAGGCAGTACCTATTCCAACGTTCTCGAAAGCGCTGGTATAGGGCATAACAGCCTTGTCTACACCCATACCCTATTCCAGTGGTTTTTAAAGCACTGCAATAGGGCCTTTTTTTAATAATTTTTTTTAAAGAATTTTATAGCACCTGAAATGTACCTACAATACTTCCAATACATATTTTATAGCACCTGTAATGAACCACAATTTATATTTTCCAGTAGCAAATGCAATACCACATTAAACCAACAAACTAAATATATGAGATTACACCATATCAATAATGTATCGATTAGCACCAATAATTATTGCCAAAGATATCTATCTTTCTTTTTATGTTCTAACAAATGGGATATGAGACAACTGAAAGAGACAATTAGGTTTTAAAGCTTGCTATGAAAAGAGAGCACAACTAAACTAAGCCTACATAATTGTTCTTGCATAAGAGTTGCATCAGGCCCAACATATCATGCAAAATGTTAATAAACCTTTTATGAACAAAGAAAGAGATAAATTGAAAATATATAATCAAGATGACCATTAGTGAATACAAATGCTCTATCCCAATATTTTATATTCGTCTTTATGTTCCACGAATCACAAATTGCAATGCATTCTTCTTCTTTTTTTTTCTTTTTTTCTTTTTTTTTTTTTTAAATAACCAAAGTTCAGAGTTTAAAATGGTAAAAAAAATTTAAAAAGACATCACATATCACAATTGATAGAGAATAAAGTAAAATAGAAAAAGTTGGACAAAAAATTTTTATTCACCATTAGTCTGGGAAAATTATTATATACACCAAGTGCTTCCCCTTCGATTAGTTAAATTAAGATAACCTACAATTCTGTTAAAGGAGGGAGCATTATTCCCAAAATACTAAATAATTAGTCATCACTATGAGTGCTAAATGTAACATTTTTGTTTCACAACCAATTAAACTATAGGACTCTAATTCGCAATTATAAAATATTTTTTCTCAATGTTGACTTCACCACTTGCACCAGTCAATGCTTACATATTGATTCAATAAATTTAGTGTGGCCCATTTAAGCTTTTTTTTTTGGAGGTTGAAGAAGTCATTACCTGGGTCTATGGCGATGAAAACACCCTTGCCAGCACATTCCAAAAGATCAATCACAGATTTGGGCATCAACTGGGTCATCCCAAACAATGTAAAGACAAATTACCACATATCGGTTGCAATTTTGTCAGAAAGGGAGAAAAAGAGTGACCTTCTTGAAGGAGTCAATGCTTTGGGCTAATAGCATCATTGGGGAAGAGAATAAAAAATGACAACAAAACGCCACTTAAGAATTTTATCAAATAGCTTGTGTACATGTAAAAGAAACAACACTTAATGAATCATTGTAAAATTCAAATAAAACAAAAAAAACTTCCTAAACACGTATGTATTAGTACTTCCAAATTTGCAATTTGGATCAATAAGGTTTGTGACATCCTTTTTACTACCAATTACTCTAAAAATCAAAAACTCTTCTCCAATATGTTTCAAAATTTAGAACTGCTTTAAGTCAAACCACATCACTGGAATTACTTACTTTCTATCGAGCCATACCCATAATCTAATCATTTTAAAAGCAAAAGCATCTACTACTTTCATGTGGGTTCTTTTCTTTCTTGACATTTATAGCAATAATGTATAAAAAATGCAACTCATAACATATGATTATGTTTGTGATTATGCTTGGTTGTGTGCTTCTTGCTAGCTTTTAGGTTGTTATTTTGTGTGTGTTATTGTCTTTGGTTCAAATGTTTTTACATTTTTGTTATGCTTTTGATCAACCTTTTACTGCTTTTGTGTCAAAAATCCAAAAAACACATAAAAAGTAGAAAATTCAAAAAGTTTGATCGGCTTTGTTGAGTTTTGTCTCAAAGCATGTTTTGCCCTGTACCTTTGTACTAATGGCTTTGTGCATTTAACGAGCTTAGCTTGTCTCTCATGCACTCATATCATTGTGGAAGAAATTCTGAAATCTATGTGACTATTGTAAATAGATCTTCAACCTTGTCATGAATGATTAGTGAATGATTTTGTTGATCTTGAGACATGCATAGACTCATGCCTATATATCTTCCCACTTTTTATTTTTATACTTAAAAGAGCTCTCTAATTGTATATCTCCAAATGAAAAGAGATATAGAGCTACAAAAGCCCGTTGTACATACTAGTATTTGACTAGGAAAAAGGGAAAGCGACCAATATAAAATGTTTGATGCCCAAAAAGCCAAAGGCTATCTCATCAATTGAAATATCAAAAATTTCAGACATCTATCTCAAAATGAGATTTTCTTTGCTCAAAAATGCAAATGATATGTGAATATGGAGCCAAATGAAAAGCTTCAAAGAATTGTTATTAAGTGCATGTGGGAGGTCATATATGCATGCTTCTATAATTGAGATAGGTCACGTTATCTAGTGCTAGTTGTGTATGCCTTGATTGAATTGATCATTGAAGCTTCACATTAGACTAAGGACTATCTCATTTTTTATATCCACACACAACACACAAGTCTATGTTCAATGAATGCCATATTCATTTATGTGATTGTACCTGATTAAATGTGTTTTCACATACTCAATCTTTGTTGATCAAACAAAAAAATATTTTTGAGTGTTTTAGTTTGTTTTTGGAAAGTGCTTTTGCTTTTACAAAAACGTCAAAAACTTCAAAAACAGTGTTGCCCTGTTTTGGCGGCTAAGTCGCGGGATAGGCAAGTCGCAAGCGCCTATCATGAGCCCACTCAGAGATTTTTCGTGGCTTACTGGTGAGGTAAAGATCTAGGCGTGAAAAATACTTAGAACAATTTTCAAAATTTGGGTTTTTGCAATTTTCGCGGCTCTGTTTGGCAACTTGTTCACGGGCGGAGGGTCCAATCGCGAGGTTACTCAGAGATTTTCGCGGCTCAGCTCGCGACTCCCTCGCGAGTAGACCTTCCAGTCGCAAAAAACACTTAGAGAAATTTTTAAATCTCTTACCTTCACAGTGTTTCGCGGCTTACTATAGCAACTTACTGGTGACTTGATCCAGTCGCGAAAAACGCGTGTTTTGTGTTTTAAAGTCAGTTTTCAAAAATTTTTAGTTTTCCCTCAAATATTAGTGATTGTTCATTGTCTTCTTCATTTCTCTCTCTCAAACACTTCAAGTATTACTGTAAAAGATTCCATTTTTGCATCATGTCTTCATCAAACACCAAGAAAAAGGTATGGGTTTTACTTCCTTTACTTCATTCTTACTGTTTTGACCTTCAGTTTCTTGATTTGAATGTTGCATCTGTGTTCTGCAATATATTGTGTTCTAACATGGGTTTGCCTAAATTGTTGAGAATGGCTTTGTATAGTGTTCTGTTTTGTTGAAGATTTTATGGGTTTGAACTTTGTTTGAGGGTTTGTGTACATTGTGTTTAGGTGTTCCTATCCTGCCCTTAATTTGGTTCTCACTATATGAGTGCGTTGTTCATGTTTCTATCTTTTGAGAGACTGTGCTTTTTAATGTGGTTCATGAATGTGTTGCTCCATTCATATCTTGTTCCTAACATTTTTGTTATTTATGTCTTTGTGTTTCACATTTCCCTATTGTCTCTAAGTTGTTACTAATTGTTTTGATTTTGTAAAATCTCTTGTCACACTGAAACTAATCACTTTGATGTTTGCTTCTGGTGGTACTGTATTTTGGTTCTTTTCTGTGTGTCAACTTTGTTGCAGATAACTCGTTGTTCATCCAGAGGGAAAGGCATAGTAACTGATGAACCGTCAACTCCGGTTGCTAAACGGACACGATTATCGTCTAAGTCATCCAAGGACCCTATCATTGAGAGATTTAGGACTCCCACTGACTCAAAGATCTACATAGATATCTTCAAAGAATCCTCTCCCATTGTGGAAAGAGTTGTCAAGTTTGACACACTAGGGGAAACATTTATCCCTAAGATTTTTGAAGAAAGAGATTGAGCTGATCTATTTAGAAATTTTGAGGATCCATCTGAAGAATTGGTCAAGGAATTCTTTTCAAATTCCAGATACACAGGAGTCGAGTTGAAATGTTGGGTACGGGGAAAAGAATTTTCCATAAATGCAGATTACATTGCTAAAGCTCTTCACATCACCAGACCAAAAGATGTGGATCGAACTCCATACGATGACCTGGAACTTCAGGCACAAGACATCCTTCATGTTCTTGGGAATGAACATGAAGTGGGAAGCACAGGATCATCTATAAGCACTGCATTGTTTTCACCTGAATTAACAACTTTAAAGCTGATCATGTTCTCCAATCTCTACCCACTTTCAAATACTACCTTCATCAATCTTGGAAGGGCTAAATTCCTGTGTGACCTCATTACTGGTGCACCGATTGACATCTGTGCTCATATATGCCAAACCATTGGGAAAACATCGGGTCGTTCAGCAACACAAACAATTCTTCCTTTCTGCAGTTTAGTCATGAAGATTGTTCTTAGTGAAGGTGTTAGTCCTTCATCAGATGAGAGACTCCCGCCCCGTCCTCGACCAATATCCCAGTACTCTCTCCAAGAAAGCAAGAGCCACTCCTCCAAGAAACCTAAGAGTGAGCCATCCACACATGCATCTCCAATTGCTCAAACTACAGCTACTCCTATTCAACCAACTGGGACTCAGTCTGTTCCTCCTGGATTTCAAATGCCCAAGCAAAGTTACTTCATCGAGAATGTGTTTCATTGGATTTCTGATCTAGAACAGCTTCTCAACTCCTTTCAAAATCAAACTTAGATGCGACTCACAACTATCGAGACGCAGCTAGATGCTATACAATAGAAGCTTGACGATAGCTTTTAGCTATTCCTGACAAAAAGGGGGAGATGCACATAGAAAGGGGGAGATAGACAGGGAAATAGAAAGCATGGCAAAAGGGGGAGATTTCTTTATAACTTGATGTTTTGTGCATAGCTTTGATAATTTTTTGGCTATTTTTACTATTTTAAAAACTCTGTGGTGTGAGTTGTTTATGTGGTGTATACTCATAACTCCTGAATGTTTGATTTATGTTTATACTGTTGATATTATTCAGCTGCATATGTTCTGTTCTGTTAAGATGTTTTGTACCCATGTTGCTTTTGTAAGCTTTAAAGGTTTGTTTATGTAGTCTTGTAGGCCTTTATGGTTTGTGCCATGCTTTATGCAGCCTTTGTGCTTTATTAAATCAGTACTTCTAACCTAATGCTATGTATTCTTTGTGAAGTACTGTCACTCTTGTGCCCGTGTAGGATTTTTCCTAGATGCACATACTTCATGTATTATGCATTGGTTGAGTGTTGGTCATTCAAGTGATTTACCTTGTGTTTGTCAACTTGAATGTCCGGATGTTCATTCCAAGTGTGAATGAGCGTTGTGATCACTTAGTTATTGTGATTGCATGTTTTGGTCTTGCCATGGTTTATTGCTTTACTCCATTGTGCATGATCGCATTGTACTTGCTCCATATGCATTACAAGTTTCTGGATACAATGAACTTATTGTGTTGTTGTGTTTCAGGAGATACTTGCTCTTATGGTTCAAAAGCTTCACAGATTCTAGAGTTAGGTGTGAGTGAGTTTTCCAACTGTTCCCAACTCACGTGTTAAGTCTAGAGTTTGTTTTAGGGTTTTGTCATGGAATAGCCAAAGGGGGAGATTGTAATGTTGAAATTTATCAACCATCTTGTTGGCTTTATTCCGTGCCAACTTGCTTGTAATTTAGCACTTAGTAATCCTGCATTTAGGTGGGATTATTGTAAGGGTAGTGTATGAGAAGATGTGAAGAAAAGATCAAGTATGTGCAAAGAAATAGAGCTTCGTGGCTAGGACTTGCAGGTGGCTCGCAGCTACAAGCCGCCAAATGTAGGCACGTGAGATGCACACAGGGATGCTGAAGGGTCGCGCCAGCTGTCGCACTATAGGACAAAAGTCCCAGGCTAGCCAGGCCGTTACGTTGTGACTTGAACTCGCGACTTGGACAAGCCGTGAGACCAAGCCGCCAATTTATCCTGCTTGGCAAAAACTGTCTCTTCGTATTCCTTTCTCACCCTACTATATATAGACCTTTATACCCACGATTTTAAGAGAATTTTCAGAGAGAATTTTGTGAGAGAAATCCTAGAGAAAAATAAGATTGCCTCATCCCCAATCTTTACCTTAAAGACTCTACAAATTTCTTTACTCTCTTCCTCTCCATTGTTACATCCTTGATAGGCCATTGACCAAATCCTTATCTCACCACACCCATGTCTGTGAGAAGGTTCATTTTGTGCTAAGGGAAACAGTTTGAAAGGAACCAATATACATTGGTTGATGCTATAGTATAGTAGCGGAATCCGGGAAGCTAAAGAAGAAATAGGTTCGGCGTAACCTTGTTGGAGTAAGAAGCTTGGAGGGCTTAGGTACTTGAGTAGATTAGGCTTGGAGGGTCTTCTGCTGTTCATGTATCCTAACTATATTCTTTAGTGGATTATTTACTGCTTGGAGGGCGGCGGAGAGGTTTTACGCCGAGGGATTCGATTTCCTCTTCGATAACACATTGCGTGTTGTCCGTGTGTTTGCATCTTCCTTCCTTTATCTTTGCCATATATTTACTGCTGTGGATATGTTTATATTTGGCATAGATTAGTTATCAATTCTGTGATTGGCTTATGTTCATGTTCCGCACATTAATTGTTTGATTATAAGTTTGAATTGATATTTTATAATTGGAGTCCAAGCATTCGAGGGTGTTTTTTACACATTTTGAACTTTCATAACTGCTAAGAACTGTCAGAAACTAGATGTTAGGACATATGTGTTTCACTTGTTAGAAACATATGTTACTATTTTATGTAATTGGCTAATCCCTTGACAAAACATACTTTACTTGTAATTGGGTAGATCTAGGTGTTTTTAATACTTCAAGAAACTATGTTTCAAGATCAAGTGTTGAAGTCATCAAGTCTATCCGAGAAACAAGCTGAGAAGTGCAATTTCATTAAATCTCGACAACAAGCATGTATTGAAGTTTAGAAGCTATTCAGCCCGTGTGCTCGACACCTGCTCGACAGCTACTTGATAGCTCCTATCTGTCGAGGTTTAAGGAAAACAGATTCTCTATTCTATTTTCTTGGGTTTCGTGAATATGTCTTTGGGCATTCCTTTCTCCTAACCCTATACATATAAAAGGATTATTTTAACGGCCATCAAAGAGTACACAAGTTTCACAAGTTTTGAGAAAAGTCTGTTTAAGCAAATTGTGACCGGAGACAAAGTTTCGCCTTAGTTTATCATTCTTGAAGAAGTTGCTGTGTATATGCACCATAGGGTTTTGTGACCAACTATCTTTATGATCTTCATCATGTGGATGAACTGAAAAACTTTGTAGCCAACAATCTTCTCTAGTTGGTAATTGAAGTAAGGTACTGGGATCCGTGCAATTGGTTAGTCACACACTTGGGTGCCGTGCATCAAAAGGAGAAATTGTCAATACAGAACAAGTTCAATTGGGTATTGGGGTAAGGATTCAACTGTAGTTTGGTATAAGGTACTAGGATTCCTTTACTTGTAACCACTTGTTATGATAATAGTGGAATTTTGAGAATGGTGACCTGAAAATCACCCGGTAGGGTTTTTGTCATGTAGGTTTTCCCCATTCATAAAAAAAATCACCGTGTCAATTTATTTTCCACTGCATACTTTAGTTATTGGTGATTTTTTTGTGCTACCATGCACTCTGCATGTTAATTTGATTAATTAATAAACTTGGGTAATTAATCAATTAATTTAATCACAAGGGGTCATTACATTTTTGGCCTATCAAGTGGTATCAAAGCAGGCACACTCTGATTAGGTTTAATCTTTGATGTGTTGATTCATTGACCCCTGTTTGTCATGGATAGAGGATAGTCATTAATTATACATCCTTTATTTAATGGCACTAACTATGCATACTGAAAAGTACGCATGAGAGCTTTCTTGCAATCTTTAAATGAGAAGGTGTAGCAAGCTATAGAAATTGGCTGGACCAAGCCAAAAGAAGCACCAGCCGATTGGGATGAAGCCAAGATCAAAGCGGCAAACTTCAAGAGCAGAGCATTGAATGCCTTATTCAATGCAGTCACTAATGAGGAGTTCAAGAAGATATCCTCCACCGAAACTGCTAAGGAAGCATGGACCATCCTCCTAACAAGCTATGAGAGAATATAAGCTGTCAAGGATTCAAAGCTTCAAAAGCTCACTACAAGCTTTAAGGAAATAAAGATGGAGGAGGATGATTCGTTTGATGTGTTCTATGCCAAGCTTAAGGACATAGTGAACTCAGCTTTCGATCTTGGGGAGACCATTCTTGAACCCAAGATTTTGAGAAAGGTGCTCAGATATCTACCTGAGAGATTTCATGCCAAGATTACGGCGATCGAGGAATCAAAGGATATTGACAAGATTCCTTTGACTAAGCTGGTTGGAAACTTGCAGACTTATGAGCTAGGGTTAACAAGAATTGACAAGTTGGGTAAAGGCAAGAGCATGGCTTTGAAAGCCAAGAGCAGTGACACTGATGAGTCTTTAAATGATGAGGATTCTGAGATGAAGTCCTATATTACAAGGCAATTCAAGAAGTTCATGAAGAATGCCAATGGGAAGGGCTTTGGTAAGGACCGTAGGCAATCCAGTTCTTCTCAGTTCAAGAGCCAAGACAAAGGGAAGAAGGACGCAAAGGATGGCGGTTAGTACATTATTCCCGCAGGACCTAACTATTTTGGGTGTCATGGCTTCGAACATATGAAACAGGAGTATCCTACATATCTCAAGAGCATTGGAAAGAGCAAGACACTTGCTGCAACCTTGAGTGACACTGAACCTGAGGATGATTCCGATAATGAGGATGACGAAATCTTGAATGCCTTCACTGCCACAGTCAATCCTATTGAAGGGATTGTTGAAGATGTGGATGAAGAAGAAGAATTGGTGGATTCTAAGTGTGAGAAGCTGGATGATCAAGATGATATCCATACCACCTATGAGAAACTATACAAACTATCTGAGAAACATGAGAAACTCTATAGGCTAGCCACCAAGAAATTCAGTGATGTGGAACTTGACCGTGAAGAGTTGTCCACAAAGTTTGATGAGGCTAATCAGACTATTCGAGCACTGAGGTTTGAGAACAATTTCTTGGCTGAGAAGACCAAGAAGCTTGAAGCGGAGCTATTTCAAGTCAAAGCTTAATTGGAGAGGACTTTAAGTGCGAAACTTGACGAGATGCTCAGCATTTAGAAATTTACTTCGGATTGAATAGGTTTAGGGTATGGTCTTTCTTCCTATTACTTCTACTAGTACTACTGTTTTTGTTCCTACTGCTAATAATGTTGAAATTGAGAACAGTGATGTTAAAATTGATTTAGCTAATAAGAACGTAGACAAGGGTAAATCTATCTTAGGAGCACCCTCTAAGCAAGATAAGAAAGATGTTAAAAACTCTAGGGCTAAGAATGCTAACTCTCAAAAGCCTAAACAGAAGAAGCAGCATCTCTGTCATCATTGTGGCGTTGCCAGTCATACTTGACCAAATTGCTATAAGTGGTTAGCTACTCAACAGAGCAACAACATGATAGCATCTGGAAGCCAAAATCAGCTTCAATCCTCTTTTGCTCCTCCTGGAGATCTTCTCAAAACTTTCATGTTTCTTTCAAACTTGAACGGTTTTAATTCTTCCCCCTTACTACCAGTTCAAGGGTTTAATCAACCGAAAGGTTCTTCCAAGGTGTGGAAGAAAAAAGGCTCCAAGTGATTCTATCACTTTCTTCTCTTTCTTTGTGTTTTTGTTTTTGCATAACTTGTGTGTTTTTCTTTACTGTTTTGATTCAGTCTAGTTTTATGCTTTGCTTTGCTTAACATGTTTTTATTTGTTTATTTTCAGTTTTGCTTATTTTTGTTTTTCATATAAATAAATAAAAAATTAAAAAATTTGAAAAATACAAAAATAGTGTGTGTTTTGTGTAGATTAGTACTTGTGTACCTTGGATGGCCATTGAAACAAAGTTTTCTAAATTTTGTATCTCTTGTAGCTTAGATGAGCATCTCTATGCACAACTAAGCAAGTGAGCTTTGTGGCTCGTGTTTGTGATGAGTAAGGTTAAGTGATTTCTTGTACTTAACACTCGTATCACTCTTTTTGACCCGTAGGACTAGAAAATCCTAAGAGAAATGAATAAATAATCATCTCACCACTGTTGCTCACCAATCACGATAAGACATCTGTATGCTTCGGCATAGTAAAAGTGTGATGTCAATGACATTTGTGTGCTTCGGCATAGCAAAATCGGAATGTTAAATATTTTTGTGTATTTCTATCCTTTCTCTTATATGCCCATGCATGATATGCTCAATAAAAGAAAAATATGCAAAGAAAAATAAAAGCAAAAAGATAAAAAAAAAATGCTTTAAATATGATTGCAAGCATGTATTTTAGGAGATGTGAGAGTTATAGGATGTACCTCAAAGGTGATAGTCCTCATCAAATGGTTATGATTGTGTGTGAGTTAAAATGATTTTCTCATATCTCAAATCGTCATAACATATATACACTTATTCAATCTTGCGATGTTTTTCACACACAACATGTAATATTCCTTGCTACCCTTGATACATGTGTAGGGACAATGTGATTTGGCCATCACAAGGTTTTACATATGTTAATGTATGCCCACTAAATTGTCTTGACTTTTTTTTGAAATATAAAATTGGTTAGACTTGTTTAGTGAGTATGTGTATTTTTGGGATCCATGTGCTCAAAGTTTAGAAGCTGTTCAACCCGTGTGCTCGACAGCTCCTATCTGTCGAGGTTTAAGAAAAACAAATTCTCTGTTCTGTTTTCTTGGGTTTAGTGTATATGCCTTTGGGCCCTCTTTTCTCCTAACCCTAGACAAATAAAAGGATTATTTTAAGGGCCATCAAAGAGTACACAAGTTGCACAAGCTTTGAGAAAATTCTGTTCAAGTAAATTGTGACTGGAAACAAAGTTTCACCCTAGTTCATTATTCTTGAAGAAGTTGCAATGTCTATGCACCATAAGGTTTTGTGACCAAGCATCTTCTTGATCTTCATCATGTGGATGAACTGAAGAACTTTACAGCCAACAATCTTCTCTAGTTGGTGATTGATGTTACGTACTAGGATCCGCGTAATTGGTTAGTCACGTACTTGGGAACCGTGCATCAAAATGAGAAATTGTCACTACAGAACAAATCTAATTGGGTATTGGGATAAGGGTTCAACTGTAGGTTGATATAAGATACTAAGATTCCTTTACTTGTAACCGCTTGTTGTGATAATAGTAGAATTTCGGGAGTGGTAACCTGAAAATCACCCGGTGAGGTTTTTGCTGTGTAGGTTTTCCCCATTCGTAAAGAAATCACTGCGTCAATTTATTTTCCGCTACATACTTTAGTTATTGGTGATTTGTTTGTGCTACCACGCGTTTTGCATGTTAATTTGATTAATTAATAAACTTGGGTAATTAATCAATTAATTTAATCACAAAGGGTCAATACATTTTTGGCCTATCACTAGACAACAAGAACAACCCAAAAATAGTATAAGTAAATATCAAATAATGGGAGATCAAGGGGATTCTATGTAGATGCATAGCCACATATTTAATGCTCCCTATTGTTAGAAAATCCAAATCCAAATACTTGTACTACCATGTTTTTGACACATTTTCATTAGAGATAATGGTTGAGGAGAAATTCTATTAGCATTCCAACTCAGAGCTGAAGGAAAATTGCTTCTTTGATTATAATTTGAATATTAATCTATGTTTTGGATAGTTGGGTTGGTTTCTCATGAGGTATGCCAGCTTTGTGCCTTCTTTGGCCAATTCATGAAGATGAAACACCATCTATCAAATCAACCCCATAAAGTCCTTTCTAACATATTATTTTTTCTAGTTGAAAGAAATAAAAAAAACAAAGCATAACAGAGCTGATACTTTTTTACATCGGCCTAGAATGAATCTAGGGGGATTAGAATGTGACAATTGCAAGTACTGAGAAAGCAAGCATAAAGAGTTAATGCCAATGAAGAGTAGGAAGTGATAGGTCACAATCTGAATGACCCCTTGTGATTAACCCTAATTAATTAATTTAGCCAAGTAATTAATTAATCAATTAATCATGCAATTTTATGGAAGCACAAACAAATCACCAATCAACTAAATATGCAGCGGAAAATAAATAACATGGTGATTTGTTTACGAATGGGGAAAACCCTAATGGCAAAAACCCCACCGGGTGATTTTCAGGTCACCACTCCCGAAACTCCACTATTATCAAATCAAGCGGTTACAAGTAAAGGAATCCCAAGTACCTTACCAACCTACAGTTGAACCCTTACCCCAATACCAAATTGGACTTGATCTGTAGTGACAGTCTCCACCTTTGATGCACGGCTCCCAAATACGTGACTAACCAATGCGCGGATCCAAGTACGCGACTTCAGAACACCAACTGAGGAAGAATGGTTGGCTGCAAAGTTCTTCAGATCATCCTTTCTGATGAATAGCAGGAAGATGCTTGGTTACAAAACCCTATGGCGCAAATACACAGCAACTTCTTGATGGAAGACGAACTAGGTCAAGAACTTCGTCTGTTGATCACAATTTGCTTAAACAGAGATTACTCAATGATAATGCAACTTCTGTCACCCAAAACAGCTCTTAAAATAATCCTTTTATATGTTTAGGGTTAGAAGAAAAGAAGGCCCAAAAACATATTCGCGGATCCAAGAAAATCAGATTAGAAATCTGACTTTTTAAATCTTGACAGATAGCAGGGGTCGAGGTAGCTGTCGAGAGGTGTCGAGCTTTAAAAATTCTGCACTTCAACTTGCTTTCTCTTGGACAGATTTGATGACTTCAACACTTGACCTTGAAACATTGTTTCTTGAAGTATTAAAAACACCAAGAACTACCCAATTACAAGCAGAGTGCGTTTTGTCAAAGGATTAGCCAATTTACATAACTAAGTGACATATGTTCTTAAACAAGTTAAAACATATATGTCCTAACAATCTCCCCCTTTGGCAATCCGTGACAAAACCACAACAAACAAATGAGCATGTGAGAGAAGTCATAAATCACTCAACTCATATTCACTTGTTGAATACAATAAAATCTATCCTAACACAAACTCTTGAAAAACTTTGCAAAAAGAGAGCTTATGATAAGTAGACTTTGACAACCTGTATTTCTGAAACACTTTAAACAAAACTTATCAAGGCATCTTGTGTGAAATAGAAATAATTAGATTGCATACAAGTATAAAGAACATGTGTATTAAGATAGAAAAGAACCAACACATGAAGAGAGAGGTGAAAGAAACATACATCAACATATATAAGAGACAAGATAAGTACAATGTATGAAAAAAAATGGTCAAAGGACCTCATATACAAGACCAATGTATCTAAGAGATAAGAAAAAAATACATATAGCCTCACTACATCCCTAAAAAATATGACAGCACTCAATGTCCTATACTAACTCTCCCTCTAAGATGACTACTCTCATAGCCCAAAACTACTCCCCCTTTTTGTCACGAGTGACAAAGGGTAGAGTGTCATGTAGACATCTCATCGGCAGAGCTAGCATTCCCATCATCATCATCATCATCATCCTCATCATCCTCAGAATCTGACGCTGCTGGAGTAGATGGTGAAGGAGTAGCCTCTGAAGCAAATCCACCCATGATCGCCTGCCGTCGTGCAATACGACCCACACGAACATTCACCTGATACAACTCAGCAGAGAGTGTATCAAGACGAGTGTCCATGCGCTGCAGCTGCGCCATAATATCACCAAGGGATACATCGCTCGAAGAGGAAGAAGGAGCAGATGTAGATGGAGCGAATCTGGATGGTGCTGAATGGGAGGGAGGAGTGGTACCTAGCTGTCTCGACCTGAACTGCGCCTCACTACGTTTTACGGTAGCGGCATCTATGGTAGAGATGTGTGTGAAGTGGTCGGACACAGGAAAGGGAACGGAAAAATGGCGTAGAATTCGCGTGATAGCAGAAGGAAAGATGAGCTTATCACGGGACGCCGAATCAAGATAGACCTCTATGATAGATCGGATGAAGTGAGAAGGGAAGTCTATGGTAAGATGCTCAAGCAAAGAAAGCAAAAATCGAGCACGAGGCTCTGTGATAGAGTTATAATGAGAAAGAGGATGGAGAACAAAAGTCATCTCCATGTTAATGAATCTAGGACCTTTGGCAAAAGGCGTACATGATGTGAACTGATGCTCACCCCAATCAGCAGGGCGCTCACAAAAAGCAGAGATAAGCTCATCTTTGGACACAGTCCTCAAACGCTCACAAGAGGGGTAATCTGGAAACTCTATCCTAGGTACCCTAAGCACATCCGCAACAAGTTGCGATGTGACAGGAATGCGCATACCTCGAACGTGAGTAACAAAATGAGGTACTGAAAGATCAATCCCGTGCATGTTGGAGTAGAACTCCTGTATCAGCACGAGAGGGCAAGTGACCGGGATGTCACACAGTGACCCCCATCCCCTACTGTTAATGACAGAGGGAAGGTCAGTATCGGCGAAGTCCGCCAGAATAACTTGGCGTTCTGAATGAACACCTCGTTTAGAAAAGTTCTCCGAAAATGCCTTATGAGCATCTCCATCACGGAACCGAATGTTAAAGGGAGTAGTATCTGAAGAAGTAGAAGCTCCAGAACGCAAAGGGTTCCGAGCAGGAGTAGATTTACGTTTGGGTGCCATAGACACTACTAACGTAAAAGAATGAGAAAAAGATAGAGAGGGAGACAATCAGAAAAGTCCCAACACAGTTCAAATAATCTAGCAGATCCATTTACTAAAGCCTTGCTTTAAAAGACTTTCGAGTCACATTTGGAGGCAATGGGAGTCAAATTAATGCACAGTAGCCTTTAGGGCAAGTGGGAGATTGTTAGGATTGGTGCCCTTAAATCCTATTGTATGATGCTTTGTATGATATTAAGTGTGACATTGTCTATGAAATTATGTATGACTTAATATTGTGTTTAATAAAGTTGTTTTATTATTATCTGAAATAATGGTAACATGAATATTCGGACATTATCACATAGTCCATAAGATGCATAGTATATGATTTATGTGATTTAGTCACAGAAGATATAAGTCACAAGTTCTTTGTAAACTCAGAATTATAGTTCGTAGTTAGTGATGAAATTGGGCATTTCATCTGCGAAGACTATAACATATCAATTACGATGATTTGTCTTAATCATGGAAGTGGAGACTTCTAGTTGATGTGTTGATATGTTTTAAGAGTTAATACATATTGAACTGGACTGCTGTGAGATTTGTTATTCTCCTAAGGACTGTCAAATGAATAATAAATCTCACGATGGGCAGCCACATTTAGTGTTGATGGACTTGATCATGAAATGTAGGTTGCTTTCATATATCAGGAGTGAGATCTAAAGTAACGGTCAAAACCTCAGTATGTTGGGCAGCCACATTTAGTGTTGATGGAACATATATTCTTAAGATGGAATTCATAGTCTCTTAACGGAGATATAAAATATTTCTTTGAGATAAGTATAATGAGTTTGTTATTCAGAGAGTTAGTCCTAACCACTTTGGTAAGAAATTACTAAAGTATATATATATATATATATATATGAAATTGGATTTCATAAATATATGAAGAATAACTTAAAAGGATTAAACTGGGTACTCAAGGATTAAGATGTAGTAATCTACAAAATGGCAGTCCACATTTGTGACTTTGTATTACTACGAATATTTTATGAATGGGTTTGCATGTACAATAAAGTCTTTGGATATAATTTATAGATAAGGTCTAGAGTGCAACTATATTTATATAGTGGTATTAAATATAGTTAATGGTAAATTGGACTTGTTAAGAGTTGACAGAAAAACCCAAGGCCTATTGGAGCTAATGTCTTATTGGTCCCTTTTGGTTCCACTCCAAGCCACATACTTAAGCCCAACTGGAAAGGCCCAAAAGGCCAACCCAATTAGATAATTGGTTGGATACCAAAAAAAAAAAAAAAAAAAAATCATTGAAAGGTGGTGTGTATGAGAGTGTAAGTTACTCTTTTGATTTTCCTTTTGTAACTAATTGAGAGTCTACACTTCTTGGGCGTTAGTGGAATTGGAGTGAAGATTAAGAGTATTCCCAATTGCTTCAATCTTTGTTTTGAAATTCACCGCTTCAAGGTATGCTCTCTTATACTCGAATTCTGAAAATTGCATAGTGTATGTTATAGATTACGAATGAAGTAGATCCGTTCATCTTCTGCTCGGTACATATTTATTTCCATAAGATCCACCGTTGGATGCAAGAGACAAAACGCCACCTGGAGCAATTAATACCACTTCGTAAATACCAAAACAACAGCAGCAATGATGAAGCGCCTAGATCTATGCTCACACACATATAAACTCAGGTATTCTTCTCATTTTTATCTTTTATTTTCTGTAACAAATCAAAATCCTATTGTTTCTTCTCGGATGTGAGGGAAAATTAAAATTTTAAGGGGCTATTGTGGGGATAAAAGCCCAAATTTATGTATTGGGCCCAAGGCCCTATTTGAAGACTAAAAGTTTTTCCGAAGAGAAATAGACAATTGAGAAAGGCCCCAGGTGAGGGAGATATACCTGGAAATGATCGAGGAACATAGTCCGAAAAGAGCATCAGTAGTCCGAAAAGTGTGTTATCCTCAGATATAAAGAATTTTAGTTAAGTCAGTACCTAGGAGGTTCGAATAACCTTCCTAGCGATTCCAATGATAATGATAAACTTCAGGCATACATGGAGATGATAAGAACTGAGAAATATCTAAAGGAAAAGCTGCTACCACCGCATTAAATGCACTATAACAAGTTTTCTTGTCGCATTAATGTGGAGAAGACCTCTGAACAGTACAATCTCAACTACCGCCACTCATGGAAAACCGACAAAGTTACCTGATGGGATGGGTACTCAAGTGAACATTTAAATGAAGACAAGTGGACAATTAAGATAGTCTAAAAGAACACTATATAAATGTAAGGGACTTCTTACAGAGGGAGAGGAAAAAGTCAAGGATAATTCTAAGAGTGATATGTACAAAAGTTTGTCTCTTCGAACATGAATTCATTTAAGTTTCAAGTTTGGTCTTACACTAATTGATCAATAAAATCTCTGTTGAACGTTGTTTCATTCACAACCAGCCCAGCTCTTTCACCCATTCTCTACAAATTCATTGTATTGGGCTTATTGGGCTCCTACTCCAAATCTTTTGGATTTGGGCTACAAATTTGGACCCTACAGCTGTTATGAAGGTTAGAACCTAGGACAGGAACTTGAAAAACACACAACATTTATTTAATGTATTTTACCTATAATAATATATATAGGTCCACAATAAATTATTTATTTTTTTGTTTTTATTCAAGTTGGGCTTACATATATATATATATATATATAAATTTCTTGATTAATTTATTTTAAAATTATTTTAGTAAAACTTAAAATGATGCTATTGTTAATATATATTTAATAAAAAATGACCGATACACCCTTCAAATTACAACCACCAAAAAAAAAGGGCGGCAAAAAGAATGACCAAAATATACCCCTTAAACCTAAAAAATGACGAAAATACCCCATAAACCTAAAAAAAAGACCAAGATGCCCCCTAAACTTAAAAAAATGCCTGAAATACCCCCCCCCCAAAACTAAAATATAACCAAAACACCCCCCAAAACCTAAAAAGTAACCAAAATACCCCTTAAACAGAAAAATGTCGGAAATACCCACTGAAACCTAAAAAATGACTGAAATAGCCCCGAAACCTAGATAATGACCAAAACATTCTGTAACCTAAGAAAATGACAAAAATAACCTTCGAAAACTAAAAAATGACCAAAATACTCCCGAAACCTAAAAAATAATCGAAATACCCTAAAATCTCAGGGTATTTTGGTCATTTTTGAGGTTTTTGGGTATTTTAGTCATTTTTTAGGTTTTGGGAGTATTTTGATCATTATTTAGGTTTTGGTCTTATTTTGAACATTTTTATGTTTAAGGAGGGTGTTTCAGTCAGTTTTTAGGATTTAGGGGTATTTCGGTCATTTTATAGGTTTCGGGATATTTCAAACATTTTTATGATTAGGGGGTTATTTCGGTCATTTTTAGGTTTAGGGGGGAGTGTTTCAGTTGTTATAATTTACTAATCAATAACAATATAATTAATACTTCCAATTACGTAAATATATTTTAATACTACAAGTTAATTGAGTATAATTTAATAATTAATAAGAGTTAACATAATACTTCAAATTAATCAAATATAATTTAACACTACAAATTAATAAAATGAAATATATTCATTAATAAAAATATATTTTAATAATCCAATTTAACAAAATTTAATTGAATTTAATACTTCAAAATAATTTAATATATTTTAATTTAATACTTCAAATTAATAAAATATAATTCCTCGCTACAAATTACTAAAATATAATGATAACTATAAAAAAAAAAAAAAATGGAAGATTAGAATGGAGGACCAAAAATTTAAATATAATTTAATATTACTTTGGAATGACTAAAATACACCTAAAATTAAAAAATGCTAACTTACCTCCATAACCATATAAAATGACCGAAACACCCCTACCACCTAAAAAATGGTTGAAACACCCCTGAAGCAAGAAAAATAGCTCAAATACCTTTGAAGCCTAAAAAAAGACCACAATACTCTTGAATCCTAAGAAAACACCAAAATTTGAGGAAATATAATGTATTATTTAGTGAAAACGATTGAAATACCCCTAAGACTAAAAGAAGATCAAACTACCCCCATAAACTCAAAAAATGGCTAAGACACCTCTACCACCCAAAAAATGACTAAAATACCCCCGAAGCAAGAAAAATAACTGAAATAACATTAAAGCCTATAAAACAGACCACACAATACCCTTGAATCATAAGAAAAAACCAATATTGGAAGAAATATATTTCATTATTCATTTTAAAACGACTAAAATACCCCTAAGACTAAAAGAAGGCCAACCTACCCCACAAACTAAAAAAATGGCTAAGACACCACAATACCCTCGACAGCTGAAAATGAACTAAATACCCCATACACATTAAAAATGTCCACTATACACCCTAATCCAAAAGGTGACCAAAATACCCTGAAAACTTTGAAAAGGACCAAAGTACCCCTAAACCCTAAAAATGACCAAAAATACACTCTACAACTAAAAGGATGACCTTAATACCCCCGTAAATGCTTTTTTTTTTTTTTTTTTTTTTTGTTACACACATACATCATAAGCCTAAAATATGACGTAAATTCCCTTGGAACTTAAAAAAATTATTAAAATGTTTAAAGGGTATGAGATCATTTCCTATGTGTTGGGGGTATTTCGGTCCTGCTATAACATTTCTCAAATTTTTCTGTCATTATAATGCTGCCTTCATAGGTTCTTCAAGCGTAAAAAATGATCAATCATTTTTTACACTTTAGGGGTTTATCGGTTACTTTTTAGGTTCCAAGGGCATTTTAGATAGCTCCAACAATTACCAGGGTGTTGTGGTCTTTTTTTTTTTTTTTTTTAGTGGTATATTGGTCTTATTTTAGTTTTCGAGGGGTATTTTGGTCTTTTTCAAACTAGGGGGATATTTTTTGTGGTTACGAGGGAATTGTGGCCATTTTTTCGATTTATAGGTCTATTTTGGTATTATTCAAGTAGTTGAGGGGTTTTCCACCTTTTTCAAGCATGGGGGGTACTTTTGTCATTTTCTAGCTTTTAGGAGGTATTTCTGTCATTTCGATGTTTTGGGGGTATTACGATCATTTTTTATGTTTCGGGGGTGTATCGGGCTTTCTCTAGGTGTCGGGTGTGTTTTGGACATTTTTTTGTCTTACTGGTGCAATTTGGTCATTTACCAAACTTATGGGGGTACTTTGGTCTTATTCAAGTAATCGAGGGTATTTTGGCTTGTTTTAGGTAGAAGGGGTACTTTGGTCATTTTCGATGTCTTAGGGGGTGCTTGGGTCATTTTTGATGTTTTGGGGCTATTTCAATCATTTATTAGGTTTCAGGGGTATATTAGTCTTTTTCTAGGTTTAGAGGAGTATTAGCCATTTGTTAATTAACAAATCCCTATAGGTGACCTATTCCAATGGTTTTGGAGCACTAGAATAGTGGACCCTATTCCAGTGCTTCCAAAAGTGCTGGGATAGGTCTTTCTTCATAAAGGAATAGAGTGATCCTATCCCAACGCTCTTGGTGCGCTGGGTCTTTCTCCATAAGGGCATGCAGTGATCCTATCCCAGTGCTTTTGAAGTGCCAAAATAGGATAGCTTCAAAAATTAAATTAATTAAAAAAAAAAAAAAACAATAAACCTAACCTATAGCAGCGGTTATAACATGTTGCAATAAGGCTTCCTATACCAGTGTTTTTGGAAACCGTTGCTATAGGCCTCATATTGCAGCGATTTATAAAGCGTCAGTTTTGAGCTACCGTAATAAGGTTTCCTATACCAGTAGTTTCAAAATGTGCTAGTACAGGCTTTTCTATTACGACGATTTTAAAAAGCACCGGGAGAAAAACGCTGCTGTAGGACGATTTTTTTGTAGTGTAAACACTAAACCAAGCACAAGAGCTTACCTAGCCAACAATGTGGCTAAGTTCCTCACACTTGTTGGAAACAACTCAATTGTAAACATAAGCAAGACATTAAATGCCAAACTTGAGCAAAAGAAAGATGCTAGTTCTAGCCCAATTTGTATGCTTTCTCTACCTTTGCCTATTATAACACAAGATGATGCCAAAAATCGTTAGTAAATTATACAATCCTCAAGTGCTCGAGACAATACCTACGAAACAAAAACAAAGAAGACCTTGTATAGAGTACTGGTGTGGTATTGGCCAAATATCCTCCAAAGGTCAAGTTAGAGAACTTTCGCAACTCTGACTGCCAGAGCTAAGGTAAATTATGCGTACCTTGATTTGTGAGGGTTTTGGCATTTTTATAGTAGTGTAGAGTTTACATCTGTTCCTTGGTGGAAATGGTCTTTCCTTGTAGGGAAGATCCTCTTAATTAGGGTTAATCGCGGGACGCAAGATGTTTCCTTATATACTTATGCTTGAAGGCCAAGTAAGGCCATGTTGGGTCCATCAAGGGCTTCTTTTTCCCCATCAGCTCCCATCTTATCTAGGCATTCTAGTTGTCAGGTCCCAAATGCCGTCTGCTTGGAAGTGGAGTCGTCGAGTTAAGATCAAAGTTGTTGGCTTTAAGTGCGTAGACGTCAGTCTTACGAGGACATTTTCTTCTTCATTAAGTGTATAGTATGGTTGATGAGTTTTTTCAGACTGTCGACTCCATCTAATGTAGACGAGTCTTAATACTCTTTAAAATTACCCTTACCAATTGCCCCCTACTCCATGGCTCCATCGGCTTAGGCTAACAAGTTATGGAGTTTGATTCATAGCCTTTTAATCTTATTTGCTTAGAGAAAGGTTGTTCATTAATGATTCCTCGAGCAGCCATCATTTAATGCTAGGACACATGGCACAAGTTGGTTGGCCTCGCTTCTGAACACGAGCGTCACTTCGTTTCCCATGTAGTTTCATCCTATAAATATCTTACCTCCCCTTCACATTTCTTATTTCATCCTTGCAATCCTTAAGAGAAAGAGAGTAGTCATACTGTCGCTTCATTATCGTCAGCTTGCAGATCTCGTCAACCTCTGGGTCTTGTCAGCCTGTGGATCTTATCTGCTCTAGAGTCGTCATCTCTACCTGTAAGTCCACTTTCCCCTTCATTTTCCTTTTGCTTTGGCTTTTGTAGTTTAGCCGTCGCTTCTACTAGAGACCTGTCAAAAATAGGTTCTTAGATTACTCCGTTGCTTGTAGGTCATTAGTCCATGAGGGAGCAAGCTATGATGAAGTCTTATAGTCAAGTTATGAGCCCAAGGAAGGCCTTTCCTTGTGGTTAGAGAGGGAGTCGTCTGCCCATTCTCTTGATGACGAAGTTGAGAGTTATAATGGAGAGCAAGGTGAGGAAGAAAAGGGTGAGGATGACGATGATGAGGGAGGAGACGATGAAGAGTACAGAGGAGAAGATGACGAGGATGAGGGTGATGAGAGAGCTCCTGAGGGAGAAAGCTTAGGAAGCCCTGGTGATGGCCACACTCGTCCCTTTATTCTCCCCAAAATGTGGACTATTAATGACTTCAAGCCAACAATGATGGCCAATATTTTTAAGAATTCACGGGACCGTTTCCAAATTTTAGACCATATCCCAATCCATCTTCCTGAGAAGTTTGAAAAGTGCTACTCGATAAGGACCTCAGACGTTGGCATGTATGACATCATGTTCGTAGCAAGACTGAGGCTGCCACTAACGGCATTACACCATCAGCTAGCTAATTTCCTAGGACTATCCGTCAGCCAGATTGCTTCTAATACATGGAGGATATTCATTGGAGCTGAAATCTTGTGGGGTAATCTCAGCGGTGGGAACCGTCAACTTACTCTTGATGAGTTCTTGTGGTGCTACCATCCCCAACATATCGTCGCATCTCAGGGGATATACCACTTTGCCGTGAGGAAGAAAGCCCTTAGGTTGGTGTTAGCCAAGCCCGACTCTAATAGAAATTGGAAGGGTAGGTATTTCTTTATCCAGGGGACAGATTAGGTATGTCGTCTAGAGGAGTGGGTTACAATGCCTTGTGACTTCGACAATACTTAAGGCGTTGTCAAAGACTCAGGTTTAGTGCCGTTAATTTTTCTCTTTTACTATTTCTATTTATTTGTCAACTATTTAATACCGTCTGTTTCTCCCCCTTTCAGCTAGTGTCCGTCCACATATAATTGACAAGCAAGAGGCTTTTATCCATCAGGTTCTTGAAATTCCATTTGAAGAATGGAAGTATAGGGACCTAATCACTCTTGATACGCTAGATGCCTATTGTGGTGGTCCAGAGCCGACGCCTGTAGCCCATAAACTAAACAGATACTCTCATCAACGTAAGTCCTTCCTTCCTTACCCCTTTCTTCCCGTCATTTTCATGTTGTCTTTGTATCTAACTACTGTCATTTATCCTTTACAGAAATGGAGGCAGCCAGAATGAGGGCACTGGTGAGGGCATTAGCTGTGGCTCGTATGAATGAGGAGAAGAGGGAGAAAAGGAAGGAAGGAGTGTCCTTGCCAGCTCCTAAGGTCGTCGGAAAGGGGGCGACGAAAAGGAAAGTTGAAGGGAAGGAAGACCGTCCTTTTAAGAAAGCACCAGTCACCCCTGGGGAGAAGCAGCCCAAGAAGCTATTGCCTCCCAAGCCGAACCATGGAGTTGGCAAAGGCTTAATGACGACATCGAGCCCCGTCACCCAAGGAACCCGTCATCTTCTTACTTATAAGGGATACACCGTCGAGATGGTTGAATCAATCATTAGGAAGACGGACGTGGATCCTTGTGCCTAGTAGGAGACGGCTGTGGATCCCTGTGCCAAGCAGGAGACGAGGGACCTGGGAGCATCGGGTCTTTTTAACCTCTCCAGGGTAAGTTCTCTTAGACAATTTTACTTTATTGTTTATCTATTAGCTGATGGTTGTAACTCATTTTCAAGCACTGGTGTGTATGAAGGCGCTCCATGATAGGTGCGTTGCTGAAAAGGGGGTGATCAATCGTCTTAGGAAGCATAATGAAACCTTGACCAACGAATAGGATCAGTACAAGGACACCCTTTGTACACTTAACAAGGAGGTGATGGATTTAAACGAGAAGTGGAAGGAGGAGATTCGTCAGTGGGAAAAGGCGGAAAAAGCAAAGGCAAGCATGGAGAAGGAGTTGACAGCCCTTTTTGAGCAAGTCAAGACGTCCAGGACTAACGCTGTCATGCATAGTTTATTATGATGAAGGGTTTGATGACTGCCTCAAGCAAGTTGGGTCCATCAGCCCAAACCTTGGCTTCTCTAGGGTCAATGTGGACGAGCCACTGCCGACAACCCCTGTTGCTGCCGACGCTACTGATAAAGAGACCGATGAGTCTATTCATGCTGAGCAGGGTGTAATGGATGACATCATGGTGCTTCATTAACCTATTCAGGAAAGACCCGTCACTCTCGAAATCCCATCAGCCAGAGACCTTCTGCCTAAAGACGCCGAGAACACTTCAACTCTTGGCGCCTAGAATCCTCCTTCTAAAGATGATGAAAACCCTCCTGTCGTCCAGAACCCTTTAGTTTAATTTTCTATATTTAATTTTTTCATGTATTTCATCTTTTTTTAAACAATATCAAACACCTTTTTGTTTTTTGGCTTTGTTTGTAGACACTTCGCTTTATTTATGGTGTATTTTTATTATTTTACACCTGTTGCTTTTAGCATGGGTGTTAATCTTTATTTTTGATATGCGTATGTCCATCCATCCTTGTGCCTATATGTTAGGATGTACTTGTCTCTTAAAGGACTTGGTAAATAACTAAGATGAACCCATCTACTTTGGCGTACTTGTCCACCTATAGACTAATTAATGAACTCGTCCACCTATAGACTAATTAATGAACTCATTAACTTTTTCATGTATTTCATCTTTTTTTAAACAATATCAAACACCTTTTTGTTTTTTGGCTTTGTTTGTAGACACTTCGCTTTATTTATGGTGTATTTTTATTATTTTACACCTGTTGCTTTTAGCATGGGTGTTAATCTTTATTTTTGATATGCGTATGTCCATCCATCCTTGTGCCTATATGTTAGGATGTACTTGTCTCTTAAAGGACTTGGTAAATAACTAAGATGAACCCATCTACTTTGGCGTACTTTTTTTCATGTATTTCATCTTTTTTTAAACAATATCAAACACCTTTTTGTTTTTTGGCTTTGTTTGTAGACACTTCGCTTTATTTATGGTGTATTTTTATTATTTTACACCTGTTGCTTTTAGCATGGGTGTTAATCTTTATTTTTGATATGCGTATGTCCATCCATCCTTGTGCCTATATGTTAGGATGTACTTGTCTCTTAAAGGACTTGGTAAATAACTAAGATGAACCCATCTACTTTGGCGTACTTGTCCACCTATAGACTAATTAATGAACTCGTCCACCTATAGACTAATTAATGAACTCATTAACTTTTTCATGTATTTCATCTTTTTTTAAACAATATCAAACACCTTTTTGTTTTTTGGCTTTGTTTGTAGACACTTCGCTTTATTTATGGTGTATTTTTATTATTTTACACCTGTTGCTTTTAGCATGGGTGTTAATCTTTATTTTTGATATGCGTATGTCCATCCATCCTTGTGCCTATATGTTAGGATGTACTTGTCTCTTAAAGGACTTGGTAAATAACTAAGATGAACCCATCTACTTTGGCGTACTCATCCACCTATAGACTAATTAATGAACTCGTTAGCTTATGTATTTGATAATTTCAAGTTATCCCCTTTGGATTAACTCATCCACTTGTGGACCTAATATTGAACTCTTCCATTTGTGGATCTAATAATGAACTCTCCACTTGTGGACTTGAATAATTTCAAAGCATTCTAATAGGATGAACTTGTCCACTTTGTGGACTTAATAATGAACTCGTCCATTTGTACACTTAAATAATTTCAAAGTATCCTTATAGGATGCTCGTCCACTTTGTGGACTTAATAATGAACTTGTCCACTTATGGACTTGGTCATAAAAGTAGTTTTGTAGAGACAAATATATACACAAGTCATATCTAAATAACTCCTTTTATTATGATAAACGCGTACATAAGTAAAAAATTGTTCTTAAAAAGGGGAAAAAAAACTTACCCTTTAGGCTTTTTGAAACTGTAGGTAAAAATTAACTAAAAGAAATAAACTGGAAATGAGGAGTGATGCTCTTCATGTTGTCGTCTACTAATAGTATTCCTGAGATGCTCAGTGTTCCATGGATGGTGCAACTTTTGTCCATCTAGCGTCTCTAGGTGGTAGGTGCCTTTCCTCTGACATGAGGTGATTCTGTAGGGTCCCTTCCAATTAGGATCGAGATTTCCCTAGTTGGGATCTCTAGTGGCCCCCGTCACCTTCCACAAGACGAGGTCTCTAACTTTGAAGTCTCTATGTGTGACTCTGGAGTTATAGTGCTTGGCCATGAGGTCCTGGTATCATGCGAATCTTTGTTTAGCTATTAATCTGACTTCATCTACTAGGTTAAGCTATAGATGCATGGCCTTGTCATTCCTCCTTTCATCATGATTCCCTATCTTGTAGCTTTTGAGTCCAACCTCAGTTGGGATAACTACTTCACTTCCGTATGCTAGTTGAAACAGCGTCTCTCCTGTAGGTGTTCTAGCTGTTGTCCTGTATGCCCATAGTACACTTTGCAACTCTTCCAGCCATATACCCTTCGCCCCCTCAAGTTGAGTCTTGATGATCTTAAGCAAGGATCGGTTCATGACCTCAACTTGTCAATTGGTGTGAGGGTGGGCGGGGGAGGAGTAGTGGTTTCTGATTCCCAATTGTGAGCAAAAGTCCCTGAAAAAGTTGTTGTCGAATTGCTTCCCGTTATCTGAGACCAAGACTCTAGGGATCCCGTATCTGCAGACGATGTTCCTCTAGATAAAACTTCACACGTTCTTCTTTGTAATGGTGGCTAGGGCTTCAGCTTCTACCCATTTGGTGAAGTAGTCTATACCGACTATTAGGAACTTCAGCTGTCTTATTGCTATTGGGAATGGGCCCATGATGTCCAATCTCCATTGCGCAAAAGCTCATGGGGCCATCATTAGGGTGAGCTCTTTTGTTGGCTATTTGATGACGTTGTTGAACATTTGACATTTGTCATAGGCTTTGACATAATCTCGAGCATCCTTCTACATAGTAGGCCAGTAGTATCCAACTTGAATTAGTTTGTGTACCAAATACCGCGACCCTGAGTGGTTCCTGCAAATCCCTTCATGGACTTCTCTCATGACGTAGTCTGCTTCTTCAAGGTTTAAGCACCTTAGGTACGGGTGGGAGTAGCCTATCTTGTACAAGACATTCTTTATCAGAATGAATCATGCTGCTTGGACTTTCAACTTCCTTGCGGCTTCCCTACCATCTGGTAATGTGCCGTCTTTCAAGTAAGAGACTAGTGGTGTGGTCTAGTTGCTTTCAGAACCTATCTCCTTCGCATCGATGAGATCTATTAATGGTGAAAGCTAGACAAAGGAAAGTACCATACCGGGGATGATCATGTGTTCCATTGACGTGGCCTTGGCAAGACGATTGGCTTACTCTTACTATGCTCTTAGGATTTGAACAATCTTGGTCTATAAGTCATCCATCATTTTCTTTACTTGCTCTAGGTACTTCTTCATCCTCTCACCTTTACATTCGTAATCACTGCTTACTTGGTTTGTGACGACCTGGCAGTCACAATGAATAACCACGATCGTGGCTAATATTGCTTAAGCAAGATCTAAACCTGCTATTAGAGCTTCATACTCTGCTTCATTGTTGGTCGTAGGGAAGTCGAGACAAACCATGCAATCAATCTCATCCCCTTTTGGAGAACGCAGTACAATACCTGTTCCGCCAGCCTATTTGTTAGATGATCCGTCCATGTGGATACTCTATTGAGGACACTCTTTCGCCCCCTAGCATTCCATGTTAGTGAATTCCACAATGAAGTCAGTGACCACCTGTCCCTTAATGGAAATACACGGGTAGTACTATAAGTCAAATTTGCTCAGGTCTATTGCCTATAATACCATTCATTAAGTGGCTTCAAGATTGCTCATTGGTCATCGTGGGGGCTTGTTAGTCAGGATAACCACCGTGTGGGCTTGAAAGTATGTCTTGAACTTGTAAGTTGCTGTAACCAAAGCGAAGCGAGATTCTCCATTAGTGGGTACCTCCCCTCTGCACCACGGAGTGCTTGACCAGTGTAGTATATGAGCTTCTGCACCTTGTCTTCTTCTCTGACCAAGGCCGCATTAACGGTAGCTGGGGTTACAGAAGATCCGGCCGATTGGGATGATACTAAGATCAAGGCGGCTAACTTCAACAGCAGAGCGTTAAATGCCCTATTTAGCGCAGTCACAAATGAGGAGTTTAAAAAGATATCCTCAACTGAAACTGCTAAGGAGGCTTAGATCATCCTCCAGACTACCTATGAAGGCACAAAGGCTGTCAAAGACTCAAAACTTCAGAGGCTCACTACAAGCTTTGAAGAAATCAAGATGGAGGAGGATGAGTCATTTGATGAGTTCTATGCCAAGCTCAAGGACATAGTGAACTCAGCCTTCAATCTTGGGGAAACCATCCCAGAACCCAAGATTGTAAGGAAGGTGCTCAGATCTCTACCTGAGAGATTCCTTGCCAAGATTACAGCGATAGAAGAATCAAAGGACATTGACAAGATTCCTTTGACTGAGCTGGTAGGAAACTTGCAAACCTATGAGATAGGATTATCTAGGATTGGCAAGTCAAGGTAAAAGCATGGCCTTGAAGGCAAAGAACAGTGATACAGATGAGTCTTCCGATGATGAAGATTCTAAGATGAAGTCCTACATCACTCGGCAGTTCAAGAAGTTTATGAAGAATGCCAATGGAAGGAGCTTCGACAAGGACCGAAGGCAGTTCAGTTCTTCACAGTCTAAAAGCCAAGACAAAGGGAAGAAGGATGCTAAGGATGGGAGTCAGTACACTGTTCCTGCAGGACCAAAATGCTTTGGATGTCATGGGTTTGGACACATGAAAAATGAGTGTCCTACATATCTTAAGAGCATTGGGAAAAGCAAGGCACTTGCTGCAACTCTAAGTGACACTGAGCCTGAAGATGATTCCGACAATAAGGATGACGGAATCTTAAATGCCTTTACCGCCACAGTCAATCCTACTGAAGGGATTGTTGAAGAAGTGGATGAAGAAGAAGAACTGGTGGAATCAAAATTTGAGAAAATGGATGATCAAGATGATATCCATTCAGCCTATGAGAAGCTTTATAAGCTCTCTGAAAAGCATGAGAAATTATACAGGCTGGCCACTAAGAAGCTCAGTGATGTGGAACTTGATCGTGAAGAGTTGTCCACAAAGTTTGATGAGGCGAATCAAACTATTGGAGCACTGAGATTTGAAAACACCTTTTTGGCCGAGAAGACCAAGATATTTACACTTGTTTTCAAGAATTAGAGCTGTAAATCAACTTAGTTGTTTAACCACTCGAGTTTGGCTCAAAAAAGCTTATTATGCTTATTTATTTAGCAAACAAATCAAGCTCAAGTTCAAGTTCAAGTTTAGCCTTAATAATAAAACAAGCCAAGGTCAAACATAATAAAATATTTGTTAACAAATTTATGATTATGCAACTCGATTTATGTAATATAATATTATATGTTTATATGTGTACAAGTTTAAAAATAGGACCTGGTTAATGAGTGGCTTTAGGGCTTTTGTTTATAGACAATTTTAAGAAAGTTTTAATATTACATTCATAGAAAACTTTAAAAAATTGTCAAAAAAGTTAGTTACTTTTTTCTTTTCTAGTAAAATATTTTTAAAAAATATTTTCTAAACCAATACTCTTAGAATATCCATTAACTTTTCCCTTAAAAATTTAGTCTTATTAACTTGACATTGGATTGTGTAAGTTTGGAAATAAGATATCAAATTTTTATTTGTAATTTATTGATAATTTATTATAATTTAACAATATAAGATTATTGATGAATCTAATTTTTATAATTTTATAGTCGAAAATCATTCTATCTAATTAACTCAAATAATATAATTTCACCTACAATTTAGTTATTAATTATTCTAATAGATTCATGATGATATAAAAAAAAAAAAAATTAGTCGAAGTGTTTTCTATATATAAGAAAAGAATAAGTTAATCAATTAACTTGTGAACAAATTCAAGCTTGTTCTACAAGAAAAATGAACTAAGTTTAAACAAATATAGCATATAGCTTGTTGATGAGTTCCAACTCAACTCATGTTTGAAATAAAATTAAATGAACAATTTTAAACTTTTTATATTTAGCTCTGACCTACTTGACTAGTTGACTTCTTTATCTAAAATTACATTTTACCTTCTCTTTTTTTTTCCTTTCTTAATCAACACCTTCATTTCCCAACTCACTGATTCAAGGAATTTGCCCTTTAAATGTAATCCTAATTTGGATGGTAGGGTGTTAATTATGTGACACTTTAATTATTATTTTTATTTTCTTATTTTGATAATTCGATGGTTGTATAGTAATGGGAAAGAGGAAATTCAAACCCTAGTTTTTATGTTTGGATATTGGTCAAACCCTCATTCTTCTCATAAAGTTAACAAGTTGAATTTAAGGTGTCATATTATGCGAATTATAAATACCATAATCAATGGTAATATGCACTTGACCCTTTTGAAGTCTTGGTCTTGTTGGCAAAGTGGGGTTGGGTGGAGCCCACCTAGACCTTTGCCCAAATGGGCTATAATACCTGAACCGTTGGATCCGTTGACCCCTTCTGCCCAAGTCTTTGCATTTTGGAAGCTTTTCAATAACCTTTTTTTCTTTACTGCTGGATTAGGGTGAATTTAAGAATTGGAGTAGAAAGAAAATGAGTGTGCTTTCCTCATATGGTGCGTGATATATATCATTATATCCGTCAACAAAGTGCGAGTGACCCAAACACACATGTGAATAGATGATAAGGTTTTGTGTGGGAAATTGCTTACTCAGGCAGCCATTATCTTGAGAGTAAGATACCCGGATCTTGTAGTTTGGTTCAATTATTACGTTCACACATAAAAGTAAGTCTTTTTAATATGTCGTTCTTAATAAAATGCATTGTTAATATGATTTTGGGAGACAATCAAACCTATTTTGGGAATGATTCCAAGGAAGTGATTGGAGTAGTGTGTTTTATTTAATTTCTTGTGGACCTAAAACTGCACCTATGAACCAAAATAAAGCCATTTTCAGATTCAGCACAAACAGTCTCAAAATCTTCTTGTACTCTTTCGGTTTTTCCCACTTCAAAATGCCATGGATTAATTCACAAGCCAAGAATGTTTAGGATCAAGTTAATCGAACCAATTTCTCAACAAAACAAAAAAAAAGTTAATCGAACCAAAAATGGGCCACTACTTTGAAAGGCTGCCCTAACCATAGTATTTTCAAAAAGTTTATGCCATTTTATCTTTTTCTATTTCTTATTATTTGCAAAATAATGGCCAATCAATTGAGGAAGGAAAATTCAAAGTAAAACATTAGAGACTATTATAATTTAAAAAGATTATATATTGCCTGGAAAGTTTATCAACTAAAAGCCACATATACTAAAAAGACAAGAATTATCCAATATTTAAAGGAAGAAAGAGATGAAAAATCTCGGATATACTTACCAAAAATATCTCAAATAAAAAGAAAATGCATCATTTAACATCAAGTGAATAAATTAGGAAAAACACAAAACAAACGCAAACATAAAATATATTGCCACTAAATTATAAAAATTACAAGCAAAGATACAATTTCATCATCTTCTATATATCTATAAGACTGTGTAAACAACAAACAGAAGAGGGTTTCTTACTTTTTCCTTCTCTCCCTCCTCTTTATAACATAAGAACTCAAAATCAGACATTACAACTAAAGTTAGATGGATTATTCCCCAGCAGAAACTCGCAAAAATATGAGTCCTGTAGGTACAAACCCAACAACCCGTCTATATTCTTACATCTTTAATAAACCACACCAACCGCTATATATAAGATTGAAGCTTTATCCCGAACCTAAAATAATAGAATTACATAGCTTCTATATATGGGGCAGCCTTCTCCAAGTTATGATAAATGAAAAAGGCTGCCTAAGTATATACTATCTCCATTCAAATTACTGAAAAGAAGATAGTGCGTCACTTTGGTATTTAGACACTTGATGATCATGTCTAGGAGATATCAGAATTCCCATCAGAATTATAGGAGCTCCGAGGTGGGGTTGAAGAGGAAGAGTTTCCCTCACTTCCACCTTCTCCTTTGATCTTTGCCACTACTTCTCCCACCTTAGAGACCACTGAAGCAAAGGTGTTGGCCAAGCTCTCAAAAATATGAGCTTTTACCTGACCTCTCCGAGGGGGAAGGCTAGTTGTTTTCTTCTTCTGGGTATTGGAGGAATCAGACTCCATAAGTCAAAAAGCAGATGAAGTCGTGTAAAGAAACAAAAAGAACCAAGTTTTGATTACAGAAGAGAAAGAAGTTGAGGAAGAGGAGGGAGGAGGTGTTATTGTACAAAAGGATAAGAAAGAAGATGCAGGCAGTAAAGTTTCTTAAGAAAGGTGCAGAGAAAGGGTATGAGGGTGTGAGCTGAGAACTCTCAATTCTGCAATGAAGCAGAGTTCAGGAGGTTTGAGAAGCTCTCCTTGCGAAAGCAGAATTGAGCGGCTTCGGTATGAGTGAGGGCTGCGCTATTTATAGGACCTCAATTTTGATAGTGGCACCCCACTATTTATCTATTAACTCCTGCTTTCCGATTAGCAATCGAGGGCCATTTTTGGCTTTCTCGATGGGGTTATCCCACTTATCAAACTTTTAGGTGTGCCTGATTGGTAATTTGCTATAATATTGTTGTGACTATTTTGTTTTGTTTTTGTTTTTTTTTTATCATATGTTGTGACTAATTCTATGACGCATGCACCTTTGACTGCACTTTTTTTATAATTATTTTATATGATTTATTATGATTAATTGTTTATTATTTTTACGTGAATTTATTAATATTTTTTCTTCATTACTCATAATATATCATATTAGAATTGTAACAAAGTCTGGCACAAAAACGTGTAATCCTAGAATTTTTCTAATGTTATGAGATAAGAACCATCTGATTGTACTTCTATCTCTTTCTTTCTTTTTCTAGTTAAGAATGAAAATAATATTAAGGAGAACAAACAAATGGACTAATTACACGTAGTACTCGCATTCCACACCACTTACTTACCCCTTCACTTTTTTGTCCAATTAACACTGAAGTGTCTCCTTCTCCGGGACCACCATTGTTGTCTCCTAACTTTGATTTCTTTTTTCTTTTCAGTTTATTTGAAAAAAAAAAAAAAAAAAAAAAAAAAAAAAAAAAAAAAAAAAAAAACGTCTTGGATAAGTATATTCAAAATCAAAAACTCAGGTAGCAATGTGACACACACAATACGTATATAAAAGTGGGATTTTGGTATTGCAATAATCCTTCGTCAGTGGTGCATGGCCCCTTATTAAGGCCACCTAATGGTTCTTACTTCGCACTTTCCACCGCCCCATTCATCCGGTCCTTCTGCACGACGTATACAGGTGATTCAGTCGTTGCACTAGAGCTCATTGAGGGACTAGTCACATATATGTACGTAGCCATGTAGGAAACAAATTAAGTTTGTAAATGGTGTACGGTTTTGTGGATGCAAGAGTAAGACTCCTTGGTTCATCCCCTGTTTTAATCACATAGACATTTTGAGTTTGGAGGAGACATTTTTTAACATTTAGAGCTTGTTTGAATTGAAGAGAGAGAGAGATGGCTAAAAATATATTAATTTTGAGTAAACTCTACTCTACTCTTTTTTCCTCCTCAATTCAAACAGCCCATTAAAAATGTGTGAAAACACACTCTTTGCTTCTAAGTTCTCTTTCTGTCATCAAAAGAGTAATCAATTGCATGCAATTGTCAAATTTAAAAAAAAAAAAAAATAGAATAACTTATTTCAAGTACGCTTTTCTCTATGCATGATTGCAACACTATTTACATTTTAACCACAGAAATGCATGATAAATGTAGGTATGTGAGAGCCTAGAGTACTGCTGGGAACAACCCAAAAATTGCCCATTCTGGTCAACGATAAGCATAGAATTCATAGTGGTTGATAGCTGTAAACGTAATAGGGTCATAGACTCATAGTCCAATTCCAACGTTCAAGGTCCAATGGCAAGGCAAAATGTTTTAAAGGAACTAATTAAGAGGGGAAGTTCTTACCTAGTCCCGGACAGCAAGGTCACCAAGCCGAACTTGTAGTCTCAGCCAATAAGAACAAAACATGTAAGATGAAAGTGCTGTCATCATTTGAATAGGGCAGCTCATAAGCAAAGATGTTAAATGGTCAAGTCAAACCATCATTCTTTCGAATTGCATAAGAAAGGCTGGGCCGCCCGCTTTTGCCTTGTCAATTTTATTATCTTCAAGTTCAACGAACTGAGTATAGAAATTCAAGCAATTACAACGTCAACATTGCAGTTTAACGGATAGAATAAAGGATTATTTATTTTAGGAAAATTTTGACTTTATTTTTATGAAAAATAAAAAAAATTATCAAAATATTAATTTTTTTTCCTTTTCTTATAAAAGTTTTTTTTTTTTTTTCTTAGATACAAAATAGAATTTCTACTATAATCTAATCTAAATGTATATGTATGTGAAATTCCTTCTTGGAGACTTAAATCCTAGTCCTTCCACCTCACAAACACCTATACTTATAAAGTGACCACCGTACTAAAGATGCGCGGTAGTTATAAAAGTTTTCTTTAAATGGATTGTTAATCAATGCCCTAAAAACATCCGTTAACATTTCCTTAGAATTAATGCGTCTTTTGGGTTTATGACTTTATGTCTTTGTTCTTTTTAAGGTCATGCTAACAAGTACTCTTAGGATAATAGTTAACAATTTATTTTAAGAAAGTTTTGTTATCACTTTTATGATAAATGAAAAAAACTGTCATAATATTAATTGTTTTTTTTTTTTTTATGTTTCCATAAAAACTTTTTTTAAATTGATTGTTAACCAATATCCTAAGAGTATCCCTTAACATTTTCCTTCTTTTTATTCTAGTGGGTGAATTTTTTACAAATTAAAAAACATAGAAATTGGGTATTTGTGTTTTAACCTATTGAATACTGCAGCTTTAATATTTTTGTTCTTTTATTTGTTCAGTACCATCTTATAATTTTATGTCCTTTTATTTATTCAATACCATCTTATAATTTTATGCCTAAAAGAGTAAAAGCTAAATATGAAGGACCTTTTAACCCAAAAAAAAAATATATATGGAGGACCTAGCTACAAGTGATTCACTTCGCATAAAATAGCGTGTTCTCCGTTTTTAAGTCAATACCTGGGCATTCGCTGCAATTTCATCTATGTCAACCCAATTGTATTTATTTATTATTATTATTATTATTATTTTTTTTTTTTTTTTTTGAGGAAGCTATGTCAACCCAAATTAATAATATTTGACCCTGAAAAGTCAAAACCACCATTTGTCAAATCTGGGAAATCCTTATTTTAAAGTTTCTTCTATCCAACATACCTAGGATAAGTTATAACAGGTTGGTAAGCTATGTGCAGCTAGTCAAATACTCAAATCCCACGCAGCTTCTACAGCATTGCTCTGTAAATGCTAGCCGCCTTGATGTTGTCGGGATTCTCAATACTAGCCTGTATTCAAGTGGAGGGGAAAAACCATATACTAGCCAAAGTCTTTGAAGAACAATTTTGTAGGCTCTTTTCATCTAGCTTACTGTCCTCCCTGTTTTGATTTTGTTCTAAGGGAGCAAGTCAGGCTGGCCATCTTAGTTGTAATTTTTGTTGTTGATAAAAATCTTTCTCTATTCAATTTTTTTTTTTTTTAAGTACGAAAAAGAAATGTGCTGAAAAATACAAATTTACAAACCCTCGTCTTTCAATGTTATTAATCTGTTAAGGTCAAATTTTTTATGTGTTGACAAATCCAAGTTAAAATGCATTTTTATTGCTATTGAGTTGTTAGTTTATATTATCGGCGATTGGTTTGAAAATCCACATTGAAGATACAAGAAAACTACTTAAGAGCTTGCTCAATAAAGTGGAAAAATTGATACCTCGATACCAAGCTTGACTCCATTTGATAGGTAAAAAAAACATTTTTACTGTAATTGAGTTGTTAGTTTATGTTATCGCAGATTGATTTGAAAATCCACATTGAAGACACAAAAAATTGCTCAAGAATCTGTTCAATAAAGTGGAAGAATTGTTGCCTTGATACCAAGCTTGACTCCACTCGATAAGTCGAGGTTCATTAAATCTTGATACCTATCTTGAATTCTTGATATAACGTGACTGGTTGAGACACAATTTTTTGAATTTTTCTGTTGTGACTCATGATGATATGGTTGACTTGGAATCCGTGTACTAGGGTCCATATTCTTTGTAGTTGTAACTTTGATATTTTATAGTGAATTATTTGAGTTGATAATAACTTATGTAAGAGTTTTTCCCATTGTGAACATATTGTTAGCATTTAAATTTACTTTCTTCTGCACTTAGATTTGGCAATGTGGTTGTGCCCATCATAAATTGAATTAAATCACTGCATAATTTAACAAATTAATCAACATGGATAATTGTTGACTTTAATTCTGGTCAATTTCAACCCAACAAAGTTATGAAGTTCATAAGTTAGATTTTGTGTAGTACATATTTTCGTTATTGTGACACTTTGTAATTTCCAAGTAGTCCTCTAAATAGGGCCCTAGGGGCCATAAAAACTTTGGGCCCCAATTAAAGAAAGAAAAAAGAGATTCCCAAGGCCACTTACTCAAGACATAGTAGGCCCATTATTACTGTTAAAAAAATATCGATCTTGCAATTCATCCTTTCCCCATCGTCTTTTATTTTGGACAAGTTCATCCTTTCCCTTCTTCAGACAGAAGGATCCAAAAATGGGGTCAGTGGGTGGTAACTGGTAACAGAATTTGAATTATGGTTGTACTCGTAAAGGAGAGCACGTAACTCCTACTACTGAAGAAATTATAAAGTCCACCAGCAAGACTATTAAAGTACTCCTCCCAACTAATGAGACGATATCATTTATGTAAATTTGTGAGTGGACTTCCAAATTAGTATAATAAATAAATAAAAATTTAAAAATTTAAAAAACTACCGAATAATATTACATTTGCATAAATAACAACATTTTATTAGTTAGAAAGTCAAGGAGAACCACTTCAATAGTCTTCCTAGTAAATCTAATAATTTCTCCACTAAATTAGACTTGTAATAGTTTGATTTCATTTATTAAAAAGATACTAAGAATTCAAATAACAAATAAAACATAGATCAATTTCAAAAAATAAAACACAAATCGACATTTATTATTATTTTTATGTGATAGATATACTGTACAAAAAATTTCCTATCATATGTATCAAAAGTGCTCAAGAATCGTATAATACATAGGTGTGTATTATATAAATCATATCATATCATAGAATCATACGTATCGCACGATATATAGACAAGTGGGTTTAAAATAATTTTTTTTGGGATAAAATTTGAAATTTTATTTGAGTCTAACAAGTTATTAGACTTATTTTTAACCCAAAATTATCGGACTACTTAATTGAACTTAATAAAATAATATTTCCATGATTTTTTCCCCACTTTTTTTTCTTTCTTCTACATAATTTGGATTACACATTTAACTTTCATATTTGCAATTTTCTTTTCTATACTATGAATAAGGTATTAATTGAAATTATTATTATTATTATTATTATTATTATTATTATTATTATAAGTCTAAAAAGTTAGAATGCCAAAAATAATTATTAAAATAAAAGAATAAGAAGATATAATAAGTGTTGATGATGATAAAGAAAATGTTAATGAATAAATAATTTTACAATATGATGAATATTATAGAACCCCTTTCCTTCTCCCTTGTGTTGTATGTGTGTTTGTTTCTTAAAAAAAAAGATGATGAGTATTATGATAACATTGAGTTAGATGATGAATATAATATAATAAATTATTATTTTGGATCATATATTATGTATTATTACTTTTAAATTTAATTAATTTGAATGCATGTGTTATAAATATAGATTACTTTGATTTATTTAGTTAGCTTTGTTAAATATTATTATATAAATAATTATTAAATTAATTAGTAATTAAATATATTTCAAATTTATAATGAATATATCTTTTGTATGTATATCTATAATTTTTTTAAAATTATTAAATATTTTTGTGTATATATATATATTGAAGAAGAACGATTCACTCATTCATTAATATGTAAACGGTCATAATGCAAAGCATCAACAGCAGGTGGGGGCTCATCCTCCATCCAATACATAACATCCACAATGTTCCTAGCAAATCTAGCTAAGGAATGAGCCACCATGTTCCCTTCCTTTTTAACACAGCTAAGACCAACAGATTGCCAACCCAAAAAATAAAATCTAATGTCAACAACAATATGTCCATAGAATGATTTATTTACTGCAAATGTCGAAAGTGCTCTCATGACATTTGAATTATCTCTCTCAACTACTAGATTTGAGAATCCAACTTCCATAGAAAGTTCCAAGGCTTTGCGACAAGACAATACTTTTGCTTCATCGTTGTTGTGCACATATTCTCCCTTTGCCGACATACTAGCCATTACCTCACTTGCATGATTTCTAATTATTGTGCCAACACCAGAACAATTTATGTCCGAGAAGACCGTTGCATCAAAATTCAATTTGTAGACACCCTCCACAGGAGGCTGCCAGTAGCTGCTGCTTCTTGGTGTGGCATCTAAGATGACAATATTTGCAATCTTCTAACAGTTCAACTGCTCTATTATTCAGCCACCGCGAGTCCTTCATATGTCCTCCATGTACAACCATGTTCCTTTGATTCCATAAGAGCTGTTAGGATATATATGTTTTAACTTGTTTAAGAACGTATGTCACTTAGTTATGTATATTAGCTAATCCTTTGACAAAACGCACTTTGCTTGTAATTGGGTAGTTCTAGGTGTTTTTAATACTTCAAGAAACAATGTTTCAAGGTCAAGTGTTGAAGTCATCAAGTCTGTCCAAGAGAAAGCAAGTTGAAGTGCAAATTTTATAAAGCTCGACACCTCTCGACAGCTACCTCGACACCTGCTATCTGTCGAGATTTAAAAAGTCAGATTTCCAATCTGATTTTCTTGGGATCCGTGAATATGTTTTTGGGCCTCTTTTCTTCTAACCCTAAACATATAAAAGGATTATTTTAAGAGCCGTTTTGGGTGACACAAGTTGCATTATCATTGAGCAATCTCTGTTTAAGCAATTGGTGATCAACAGACGAAGTTCTTGACCTAGTTCATCTTCCATCAAGAAGTTGCTGTGTATTTGCACCATAGGGTTTTGTAACCAAGCATCTTCCTGCTATTCATCAGAAAGGATGATCTGAAGAACTTTGCAGCCAACCATTCTTCATCAGTTGGTGTTCTGAAGTCGCGTACTTGGATCCGCGCATTGGTTAGTCACGTACTTGGGAGCCGTGCATCAAAGGTGGAGACTGTCACTACAGATCAAGTCCAATTGGGTATTGGGGTAAGGGTTCAACTGTAGGTTGGTAAGGTACTTGGGATTCCTTTACTTATAACCGCTTGATTTGATAATAGTGGAGTTTCGGGAGTGGTGACCTGAAAATCACCCGGTGGGGTTTTTGCCATTAGGGTTTTCCCCATTCGTAAACAAATCACCGTGTTATTTATTTTCCGCTGCATATTTAGTTGATTGGTGATTTGTTTGTGCTTCCACAAAATTGCATGATTAATTGATTAATTAATTACTTGGCTAAATTAATTAATTAGGGTTAATCACAAGGGGTCATTCAGATTGTGACCTATCATCTGGCCTAGTACAAAGCATGGCATACATGAGACTTCCTACTGTCGAAGCATAAGGAACTTGCATCATCATATTTTCTTCCTTTTGAGTCTTAGGCCTTTGGCCATTCGATAGTGGAATTCCATATCTAAAAGGAAGTAATCCTTTCTTGGAGTTTTGCATGCTAAACCGTTCTAGAACCTTATCTATATATCCAGCTTGTGATAAGCCTAACATCTTATTCTTGTGATCTCGCCAAAGCTTAATCCCTAGAATAAAGTTAGCCTCACCCAAGTCCTTCATATCAAATTGGCTTGACAACCAAATCTTTACTGATGACATTACCCCTACATCATTTCCAATGAGTAGAATATCATCAACATAAAGCACTAGGAACATTACTACTTTATCACAATGCCTTTTGTACACACATGGTTCATCAAGATTTTGTTCAAAACCAAATGACTTGATTGCTTGATCAAATCTGATGTTTCATAACCTAGATGCTTGCTTAAGTCCATAAATGGACCTTTTCAACTTACATACCATATGCTCTTGGTTCTTAGTTATGAAATATTTCGGTTGCATCATATAGATTTCCTCTTCAAGATTTCCATTGAGAAATGCAGTCTTGACATCCATTTGCCAAATCTCATAATCATAATGAGCAGCAATGGATAAGAGAATTCTGATAGATTTAAGCATTGCTACTAGAGAAAAGGTTTCATCATAATCAATACTTTCTTTTTATGTATACCTTTTCGCCACTAGCCTTACTTTAAAGGTTTCAACCTTTCCATCTATCCCTCTCTTCCTCTTATAAACCCATTTGCAACCAACATGTTTAATGCCGTTAGGTGCCTCTACAAGATCCCAAACTTGATTGGAATACATGGAATCTAATTCAGATTTCATAGCTTGGACCCAATGATGTGCATCTATATCATTCATTGCCTCTTCATAGGTGTAGGGATCCGATTCAGCCTCTTCAGAGATAGCTTCATAAGTTTCTCCTAAACCTATAAATCTTATAGGGGGCCAAACCATTCTCCCACTACGACGAGGCACCTGTGTACTAGACATGTCATGAGTAGTATCTTGTGGTATATCTAATACAGCCACATCATCCCTAGTTTCATCCATTGGTTGTTCATTTATAGGTTCATTCATTTCAGCCAACATAACTCTACTTCTAGAAGTAAAATTATTCATACAGTCATTTTCCAAGAATTTAGCATTTGTACTAACAAAAACTGTTATCTTTACGACTATAGAATAAATAAACCCTAGTTTCTTTTGGATAACCTACAAGCAAACACACTTCTGATTTTGGTTCCAATTTATCAGGCTTCCCTTTTAACACATGTGCAAGACAACCCCAAATGTGGAGATATTTCATACTAGGCTTACGCCCACTCCACAATTCCATGGGTGTTTTGGGAACAGATTTTGATGGGACTAAATTCAAAAGATGTATTGCTGTATTTAAGGCATAACCCCAAAAAGAAATTGGTAAAGTTAAGTAACTCATCATGGACCGAACCATTTCTAAAAGAGTCCTATTCTTTCTTTCTGCTACACCATTCTGTTGGGGAGTTCCAGGTGCAGCCAATTGGGATAAAATCCCATTTTGAGTTAAGTAATCCTTGAAAATCCCAAGAAGGTATTCACCACCACGATCAGATCGAATGGCTTTTATGCGTTTACCCAATTGATTCTCTACTTCAGCCCTAAACTCTTTGAACTTTTCAAAGGTTTCGAACTTCCATCTCATTAGGTACACATAACCATATCTTGAGTAATCATTGGTAAAAGTGATGAAATACTCATAACCTCATTTTGCTTGGATTGACATAGGATCACATACATCAGAATGCACTAGCTCTAGCAAATCTTGAGCTCTTCTTCCTTTTGCTTTAAAAGATCGTTCGGTCATTTTACCTTCCAAACAAGATTCATAAACTAGAAATTCATCAAAGTCCATGGGCTCTAAGAGTCCATCTTTGATCAGTCTTTGAATCCTATTTGACTTAATATGACCCAAACGCAAATGCCAAAGATATGCATCACTAGTAGAAGGAAACTTTCTCTTTAATGATTTTACATGAGAGTTATTATCTAATTCAGAATTATATAATTTATGCTTATCAGGAGTTAAAATATAAAGACCATACACAATATTGCCAGAACAGATAAATACTTTATCCTTCTTTATTACAACACTGTCTTTCAGGATAACACAATATCCATGTTTACCTAAGTAAGTAGTAAAAATTAAATTTCTACGAACATTAGGTACATACAAACAATCTTCTAATATTAGAACTCTAGATTTAAAACATAAATTAAACACTCCAACAGCTACAACCGGAATCCTGCTCCCATTAGTCAAAGTAAGAAACAACTCCCCTTCTTTAAGCTTTCTGGTCCCCTGGAACCCTTGCAAGGAATTGCAGATATGATTAGTACAACCTGAATCCACACACCAGGAATCCGTGGGATTCTGTACCAAACATATTTCAAGAAGGAATGTATTAATCATACCTTTATTCTTAGCAGCCTTGAATATTGGACAATTTCTCTTCCAATGCCCTTTCTCACCACAATGGAAACACTTTCCTTTGATCTTCTTTCCTTTATCAGCAACCCCTAAGGTAATTTGTTTACCCTCTTGCTTGGTGAAGTCCTTCTTCTTCTTACCCTTGCCTTTCGACTTAGGTTGAGAAGTAGAAGCTTCACCAGCATTGGCTTCAACATTGGAAGTACCAAGAATGCCTTCTGCCGCTACCAATTCATTCATTAATTCAAACAAGGTATAAATCTTTTTGTTCATATTATAGTTAAGTTTGAATTCCTTGAATGATTCTGGTAGAAACTGGAGTATCATATCCACTTGGGATTCTCCATCAATATCGGCACCTAAAACTTCCAATGTATTCAAATTAGAGATCATTGTAAGACAATGCTCCCTCACCGAAGTACCTTCAGTCATTTTGGTATTATAAATTTGCCTCATGGTCTCTTGCCTTGCAGAATGGCCTTGCTCACCAAACATCTCCTTCAGACTTAGCATGATGTCTAAAGCTAGTTCTACATCATGCATTTGATGCTGTAGAACATTTAAGATAGATGCTAGGATGTAGCACTTGGCCATCTCATTAGATTTCTGCCAACGATCATATCGTTGTTTTTCCTCAAGAGGAGCATCTAATGAAGAAAAGTTGGGACATGGTTTAGTAAGAACATACTTATGCTCTTCAGCAATAAGAACTCTGTCCAAATTTCTTTTCCAGTCAACATAGTTGGATCCAGTCAGTTTGTTTTGATTAAGAATAGTAACAAGTGGGCTAAATGATGCCATGTTCTAAATCTGAAAACAATAAACATGAATATAATTAATAAATTGGACATTATCTATTTGGCATATAAACATATAGTATGGAACCTTAATAAAACCATAATATAATATATGCAACGACAACCCAATCCCGCAATTAATATTCCTCAGAAGCGAGGTCATACCAATCACTATGATTAGGCGAGAAACATTCTCATTATTAATGCTATCATGGTAACTCTTACGAAACAAAAATAATTTGTCGTTTTCCTTTCAGCCTTTAAGTAATAATGACATAGCTCCGAAAGGAGGTTAACATTACACTTAGTCTAGTGTACACCATTGCTTAGAATCAATGTGAATCACCAAGTAACTCCACGAAATCGTGGTCGTTCTCAATGTTAAAACACATTTCCTCTATCTTTAAGAAGTTTAACTTGTAGTACCATGAATCAAACACCCTCCGAAAGGAGCAAGGCATATACGCCAAGGCGAGGTGCTTAATCACACTACTTTAAACCGACAATGCAGGCCGTGAGTTGCAACCCTTGTATCTCTCTCCCACTAGATGTTTTAAATAAAAGGTTTTTAATTATAAAACATGCATAATCTAATTACACATAGTCTTAGTACTTTTACATGTGAAAACACTTAGAAAAATTTCTAATTTTATTTCTTTCGATCGATCAAATGTGCCCCTCGATTGATCGAAAAAAATTAAAAAATTCGAACTTGACCTTCTGACTTGTTCGATTGATACTCGATTGACTTTCGATCGATCGAAAAACAAATTCGATCGATCGACCTGCAATCGAAAATCAATCTATTTGAAAAGTCTGATCACTGTTTGACTCGATCGATCGAATGTGATTTTCGATCGATTGAAAATCGCAAAACTCAAATTTCCAAAAATTTTCTAAGGCAGTTTTCTTCATGTTTTCTTGAATAAACAACTTTCATACAAACAAGATGGTCAGAGAATGATATCAAAACTGAAATTCATTGATGCTAAAGTCTTAAAGATCAATTTAACATACTTAAATTCAAATTTAAACAACATCATAACATCAATATCAGTTTTTTATCAAATCATAGTTTCATCAACCACGCAAAAAATTAAATGCATAATCTTCAAACAACATGAAACTATAAATTCTAATTCCAAAATTCACAAAACATGTTATACAATTCGAAATTGATGACCGCTCTGATATCATTTGATGGAAATATGTATGTACGCAGTGGAAAAATAACGGATATACATCATTCGAAGTTGATAACATGCGTTAAGTAAATTTCAGAATTAAAGAACAAGTAAGCGTACCTTGAAGCGGTGAATTTCAAAACCCAAAGATTGAAGCACTTAGGAATACTTTTAGTCTTCACTCTAATTCCACTAACACCCAAGAAGTGTGGACTCTCAATTGGTTACAAATGGATAATTAGAGAGTGACATATACTCACTTCCACAACATTACAATGTTGTTTTTCTTACTTAGAAAATTCTGTACGTTTTTCCCTTTTGTATCTAACAAATTATCTAATTGGGCTGGCCTCTTGGGTCTTTCCAATTGGGATTAAGTGCGTGGCTTGGAGTGTGACTAAAAGGGACCAATAATACACTAGCTCCAATGGGTTTTGGGCTTTTCTGTCAACTCTTGACAAGTCCAAAGTTACCATTAACTATATTTAATACCACTATATAAATATAGTTGCACCCTAGGTCTTATCTATAAATTATATCCCAAGACTTTATTATACATACAACCCCTTCATAAAATATTCGTGGTAACATAAAGTCATTAATGTAGACTGCCACTTTGTAAATTACTACATCTTAATCCTTGAATATCCAGCTTAATCCTTTAATGTTATTCAATATATATTTATGAAATCCAATTCCATAAATATATACTTTAGTCTTACTAAAGTGGTTAGGCCTAACTTTCTGAATAACAAACTCATTAAACTTATCTCAAGGGAATACTTTATATCTCCGTTAAGAGACTATGAATTCCATATTGAGAATACATGTTCCATCAACATTAAATGTGGCTGCCTAACATACAGAGGTTTTGATCATTACTATAGACCTCACTCATGATATATCAAAGCAACCTACACCTCATGATTAAGTCCATTATTCTCTCAAGATTAAGAGTTCATGCAAATACAAGTCGCGAGATTTATTATTCATATGACAGTCATTAGGAAAATAATAAATCTCACAGTGATCCAGTTCAATATGTCTTATCTCTTAAAACATATTAACACATCAACCAGAAGTCTCCACTTCCATGATCAAGACAAATCATCGTGGTTGATATGTTATAGTCTTTGCAGATGAAATGCCCAATTTCATCACCTTCTACGGACTATAATTCTGAGTTTACAAAGAACTTGTGATTTATATCTTCTGTGACTTTTCACATAAATCACATACCATGCATCTCATAGACTAAATGATAATGTCTAAATATTCATGTCCTAATATTCATGTTACCATTATTTTAGATAATAATAAAACAAATTCATTAAACATAATATTAAGTCATACATAATGTCATACACAACGTCAAACTTAATATCTTACATAGCATCATACAATAGGATTTAAGGGTACTAATCCTAACAGATTGAACCTGCAAAAATGCACATTTGGGGTAGCCACGGGGATGTTATTTGGCTTCTTGGTAAGTGATAAAGGGATAGAAGTTGACCCATCAAAGATCAAAGCCATATTAGAAATGCCTCCACCCAAAAGCAAGAAAGAGATAAGGGGATTCTTAGGCCGATTACAATACATCAGCCAATTCATTGTCAACCTCACTTCCATTTGTGATCCCATCTTCAAGCTCCTAAGGAAGAATGAACCTCATGAATAGAATGATGAATGTCAGAAATGTTTTGAGCTTATTAAGGAATATCTCCTCCATCCACCTATCTATGGGCAGTAGCTAAAATGGATCCATTGAAGTACTTGTTTGAGAAGCCTACCTTAAGTGGAAGACTATCGAGATGGTTAATCCTACTAGCAAAATTCGATTTGAAGTATGTGGCAAGGAAAACTATTAGGACATATGTGATTTGATGTTAGAAACATATGTCAAATTAGAATTAGCTAATCCTTTGACAAAACGCACTTTACTTGTAATTAGATAGATCTAGGATGTGTTTAATACTTCAAAGAACAAGAGTTCAAGTTTAGTATTAAAGCCATGCAAATCTATCCAAGAAACAAGTGAAAATGGGTTGTTTATTAAAGCTGGACAAATTCGTGATAGATAGCTATCTATCGAGGTCTCGACAGCTTCTCAATAGATACTATCTATCGAGGTCTTGACAACTACTTGACATATACTATCTATCGAGAATTACAAAAATTAGTTTTTTAAATCTGATTTTCGCCCATGCTTATGTATTTGTGTAGGGTTTCTTTTCTCACAACCCTAGATATAAATATAAGGCTTATTTTAAAGGCCGTCACATGAGAGAATACAAGGAGAACACATACAAAAGGTGACTGATGCCTTATTTTCTCTAAAGGAAGCTACTACGTCTTTGCGCCTTAGGATTTTGTAACCAAGTGCTTCTTGATCTTCATTATTGATGAAGTGAAGAACTTTGCAGCCAACAATCTTCTTCAAGTTGGTGAGTTAGTCATGTACTAGAAGCCGTGCATCTTTGGTTAGTAATGTACTGGAATCCGTGCAAAAAGAGTGGCGTTCATATATTGAAGAATTCAAAGGTTCTGAAGTGATAGAAGGTTTCTGCTGTAAGTTCATCTACGAGAATTGTAAAGTCTAGGGACAAAGGTTTTGTACTAGATCTAAAACTTCTCTTTATTATAGTGGATTGCTTTTGGAAAAATTTCCTCCCAGGTTTTTTATTGTGAAACTAGTTTATTTCATTGGTTTTCTTGGGTCGTTGTCTTATTTAATTTTCTAATTGCATAATTTTGACATGATATTGATGTTTGTTTCTTTAGCAAGATTTATTCATAATAAATCTAATTAACAACTTGGGTTTAAAACTTGTTAATTATATCAACAAGGGTCTAAATTTCCCAACAAATGGTATCAAAGCAGGTACACTTTGATTGGATTAATTTCCTGTGTGTGATCCTTGACCCCCGTTGTTATGGATCATGGACAATCTCTTTTGATTCCTTATTCATTTGATGGTACTAATTATACGTATTGGAAAATTCATATGAAAGTTTTTTTGCAGGCTCTAGGTGAATAGGTATGGTAAACCATTGAAGTTTACTGGATTAAGCCAAAGGAAGCGTCGGTGGATTAGGATGATGCAACAATCATAGTGGCAAATTTCAACAGTAGGGCCTTGAATGTTTTGTTTTGTGGGGTGACCAATGGAGAATTCAAGAAAATATCATCCACGAAAGTTACCAAGGAAGAATGGACCATTCTGGAGACCACTTATGAATGTACCAAGGGAGTAAAGACTATGAAACTCCAAAGACTCACTAGTAGTTTTGAAGAAATAAGGATGGAGGAGGATGAGACCTTTACTAGGTTTAATGCTAAACTCAAGGATATTGTGAATTCTACCTTCAACCTTAGAGAATCAATAGTAGAATCCAAAATTGTTAGGAAAATCCTTAGGTCCTTACTTGAAAGATTCCATGCCAAGATCACTGCCATTGAAGAAGTGAAGGACATTGATCAAATTCTATTGACTGAGCTTGTAGAGAACCTTCAAACCTATGAGATGGGATTAGGTTTAATGGGAAAAGATGGAAAGAGTAAAAACTTGGCTCTAAAGGATATAGAGAAAGAGATTAATGACTCTGAAGATGAAGATGAAAGCAAATATGAAGATGAAAATGATGATAAGGATGAGGATCTAACCTTTATAGCTAATAAGATTATCAAGTTTCTTCAATTTAGGAAAAAGGACAAGGACAAACTTCCTAGAAAATCTAAATCCTCTTGGAAGGGTAAAAGTGAGAAACCCCTTATCCTGTGCCATGAGTGCAACGGTTTTGGTCATATGAGGATAAAGTGCCTAAACTACATTATGAAGGAAAAGGCCAAGAAGTCAAAAGATAAAGGGTTGGTTGCTACATGGAGTGATACTGAGAATGACTCTTCTGATGAGTATATGGATGAATATGGTCATTTAATGGCTTTTGCTGCCACAACTGATAAGGTGATTATGGAGAGTGCTAGTGACAGTGTGGATTCTTTTGATGATGAAGTACCCAAGAAGTTGACTCTTCTGGAAGCCTATGATAAGCTATGCACTGAAATTATAAAATCTAAAAAACTTCTCATCTTTATAGAAAAGAGCTTAATGAGATACAAATTGAAAAAGTTGATCTATTAGTTAAACTAGATGAGACTACAAGGTTAGTTGAGACTCTTGTTGTGGAGAACACCTCATTAGAAGAGAATGTCAAGAATCTTGAGGTAAAGCTTAGTCAAGCTAGAACTAAAATGGAGAGGATGTCTAGTGCAAAGCTTAATGAGGTATTGAGTGCTCAAAAGCCTAGTTCTGATAAGACTGGATTAGGATATGATGTTTTCTCTAGCCCTTCCTCTTCCACAACTTTTGAATAAAGGACTGTCTTTGTGCCCCAATCTGAGAAAGGTGATAAAAGTATGAAATCCAAAACTGATATGGCTAATTCTAAATCTTTTGTTAGACCACATGTTTGTCATCATTATGGTATTTCTGGACACATTCATCCTAAATGCTTTAAGTTGTATCCTCAAAAGGAAGTGTCCAAACAGTCATAGGTTTCCTCTCAAGGACCTACACCTTTGTTTAGAGAGTTATTAAAAGTCTTGAGTTTTTTAACTCAATTTCAGGAGAATTCTAATTCTTCTATGTCCTTTAGTAGAAATACTAGAACACGTGCCTTTTCATCGTTACAGCCAAAGACTCGTGTTATGTGAGTGAGAAAAGAGCCTAAGACTTAATTGTCTTTTTTTAGTTGTCCTCTACTTTAATTCTTTCTATCTAAAGTAGGACTCTCTTTGCATTATTTCTTATCTGCTTTTGGAATTAGGCTTTCATGCATCTGCATCTATCTTCATGCTTTCAAGTTGTTTGTCTGTATGTGTTTGGTTGTTTAGTTTTTATTTTGTTTGTTTTTCAAAATAAAAAGAGAAAAATCAGAAAAATACAAAAACAGTGTGTGTTTTGTGTACATTGGTACTTGTGTGCCTTGGATGGCCATTGAAACAAAGTTTTCTAAACTTTGTATCTTTTGTAGCTTAGATGAGCATCTCCATGCACAACTAAGCAAATGAGCTTTATGCCATGTGTTTGTGATGATTAAGATTAAATAATTTCTTGTACTTAACACTCATATCACTCTTTTTGATGGGAAGGACTAAAAAATGCTAAGAGAAAAGTATAAATAACCATCTCACTATTGTTGTCCACCAATCATAAAATAACATTTGTATGCTTCGGCATAGCAAAAGTGGAATGTCAAAAGCTTAACATAATTGGGTATTTCTTTTCTCTCTCGTATATGTCCATGCATGGTTTGCTCAAAAGAAATATGCAAAAAAATAAATAAAAAGCAAAAAGAATCAAAATGCTTTATATATGATTGCAAGCATGTATTCTTGGAGATGTGGGAGTTATAGGATATACCTCAAAGGTGATACTCTCCATTAAACAGTTATGATTGTGTGTGAGTTAAAGTGATTTGCTTTTATCTCAAATCGTCATAACATGTAAACACTCAAGCAATCTTGCGATATTTTTCACACATAACACGCAATATTCTTTGCTACTCTTTGATACATATGCAGGTATAATGTGATTTGGCCATCACAAGGAATACATGTGTTAATATATGCTCACTAAACTATCTTAACTTATTTTTGTAATATAAAATTGGTTAGACCTGTTTAGTGTGTGTGTGTGTGTTTTGGATCTATGTGCTTGACATTTTTTTTGTTGAAAGACGATTTTGAGAGCTTATAATGTTGTTCGGATCTTTGGTTGAGTAGCATGTTTGATTGCATTCATGTCTGTGTTTTTCTCTTCTTTAAAAAACTGTTTTTAAGCCAATCTCGACAGTTGTTGGACACGTCTTGATAGCTAGACTATCTATCGAGCTCTTTAGCTTCCTTTCTCGATAGATGTTATTGCAATCTCGATCTGTCGAGATTCTTAAGATTCAATCTCGATAGTTGCTCAACAGCTACTCAAACCATCGAGGAAGTTTCTGTATGCTCAATAGATTCTCGATAGCTTCTCGATCTGTCGAGATCCTCTTGCATGCACTATTTTTCACATGTTTTGCATCTTTCTATTATCTTGTCATCTAGAGCATCTTGTTTCATTACATTCATGCATATCTATGGATTTCTTTTGCCCCCTTGATCATCTTTATATTTCTCAGGTGAAGCTTTCTAGTTTCTTGTACCCTTTGTCAATCATGACAAAAAGGAGGAGAAATTGTGATTTCTTTTTAAGATTCTACATGTTAGGGGGAGAAATTCATGACTTTGTAAAAGGGAGATGTGTTTCATCTTGTTAGGGAGAGTGCTTACATCTTTCTTCTTGTAAACCGGTCTTGTGACCATTTTTGCATACATTGTGCTTATCTTTGATATGTATATATATATATATGATGACATATGTCTTCTTCACTTATCTCTACATGTGTCGTTTCTTTTCTCTATTTATACACATGTTTCTATTGTATGCAATCTTATATTCTGTTTCACACTAAGATGCCTTAATGAGTTTTTTTTTTTTTTTTTTTTTAAGTGTTTCAAAAATATAGGTTGTCAAAATCTTCTTGCCATAAACTCTCTTATTGCAAAGTTTTTCAAGAGTTTTTTGTTAGGATAGATTTTATTGTATTCAACAAGTGAATGTGAGTTAAGTGATTTATGACATCTCTCATATGTTCATTTGTTTGTTGTGATTTTGTCACAGATTGCCAAAGGGGGAGATCGTTAGGACATATGTGATTTGATGTTAGGAACATATGTCAAATTAGTATTGGCTAATCCTTTAACAAAACGCACTTTACTTGTAATTGAGTAGATCTAGGATGTGTTTAATACTTCAAAGAACAAGAGTTCAAGTCTAGTATTGAAGCCATTCAAATCTGTCCAAGAAATAAGTGAAGAAGGACTGTTCATTAAAGCTGGATAGATTCCTAACAAATAGCTATCTATCGAGATCTTGACAACTTCTCGATAGATACTATCTATCGAGGTCTCGACAACTGCTTGACAAATACTATCTATCGAGAATTATGAAAATCAATTTTTTAGATCTAATTTTCGGCCCATGCTTATGTATTTGTGTAGAGTTTCTTTTCTCACAACCCCAGATATATATATATATATATAAGACTTATTTTAAAGGTCGACACATGACAGAATACAAGGAGAACACATGCAAAAGGTGACCGATGACTTATTCTCTCTAAAGGAAGCTACTGCATCTTTGCACCTTAAGGTTTTGTAACCAAGTGCTTCTTGATTTTCATTGTTGATGAAGTGAAGAACTTTGCAACCAACAATCTTCTTCAAGTTGGTGAGTTAGTTTCATACTGGTAGTCATGCATTTTTAGTTAGTCACGTATTGGAATCCGTGTAAAAAGGGGGGCATTCATATATTGAAGAGTTTAGAGGTTTTGAAGCGGTAGAAGGTTTCTACTATAAGTTCATCTACGGGGATTGTAAAGCCTAGGGACAAAGGTTTTGTACTGGATCTGAAACTTTTCTTTATTATAGTGGATTGCTTTTCGGGAAGGTTTCCTCCCAGGTTTTTTACTATGAAACTAGTTTGTTTCATTGGTTTTCCTAGGTCATCATATCTTGTCTTATTTAATTTTCCGCTTGCATGATTTTGACATGATATTGATGTTGAAAAATCTATTTTTGTATCTCATACAAAACACATAGTGGAAGCAACAAACACGGATCTACTTCAATCATGAAAGATAACATGTAACCATGAATTCTAGAATACAGAATAGAAAGCGTACCTTGATGTAGTAAATTTTGAAACCACGACTTGAGAATACCTTTAATTTTCATCTCAATTCCACATGGTGCCCAAGATGTGTGATCTCTCAATCAGTCTTTTGCACATAGACTCTCAAAGAAAAATCCTTCTTCTTCTCCTTGTGGAGAAAAATTGATTTCTTTACTTTTCATCATACATACGTTGAACCTACTCTGATAATTTCTATATTTAATAACTATTATTAAATAATGATTGATTATCTAATTGGGTTAGCCTTTTGGGCTTACCCAATTGGGTTTTAGTTTGTGGCTTAAGATTGGACCAAAAGGAACAAATAAGACTCTAGCTCCAATGGGCTTTAGACTTTTCTGTCAACTCTTGACAAGTCGAAAGTTACCATTAATTATATTTAATATCACTATAAGAATATAATTGCACTTTAGGCCTTATTAATAAATTATATCCCAAGACTTTATTATACATGCAACCCCTTCATTAAAATATTCGTAGTAATACAAAGTCATGAATATAGACTGCCACTTTGAAGATTACTACATCTTAATCATTGAGTACCCAATTTAATCTTTTATGTTATTCATCATATATTTATGAAATCCAATTTCACAAATATATACTTTAGTAACTCCTTACTAAAGTGGTTGGGCCCAACACTCTGAATAACCAAACCCATTAAACTTATCTCAAGGGAATATTTTATATCTTCGTTAAGAGATTATGAATTTCATCTTGAAAATATATGTTCCATCAACATTAAATGCGGCTGCCCAACATACTAAGGTTTTGATCGTAACTTATAGATCTCACTCTTGATATATCAAAACAATCTACATCTCATGATCAGGTCCATTATTCTCTCAGGATTTAGAGTTAATGTAAATAAAAGTCGTGAGATTTATTATTCAATTGACAATCGTTAGGAGAATAATAAATCTCACAGCGGTCCAGTTTAATATATCTTAACTCTTAAAAGATATCAACATATCAACTAGAAGTCTCAAATTCCATGACCAAGACAAATCATCTTAGTTGATATGTTATAGTCTTCGCAGATGAAATGCTCAATTTTATCACCGACTACGAACTAAAAATTCAGAGTTTACAAAGAACTTGTGATTTATATCTCCTATGACTTTTCACATAAATCACATACTATGCATTTCATGGACTAAGATAATGTCTCATTAGTTCATTTATAGATAGCCTCATATAATTAAACTATTTAATTATTTATAACATGCCAATAAATTGGGTTTTTAGGGCACAAACCCCAACAATTGATGTTTGTTTGTTTTAGCAAGATTTATTCATAATAAATCTAATTAACAATTTGGGTTTAAAATTTGTTAATTCTAATAAATGGAGTCTAAATTTCCCAACAAAAACCATCAAAGGAAGCATCATGTCAAATTTTTGTGCTAAGAACCTTGTGGAAGGAGAGGATGGTAGAGAAGATTTTTCGAATGAGGAAATTTTGGACATTGAGCTAGGGGCATGAAAGATATATTTCGATGGAGCCGTGAACAAATATAGGAATGTGATAAGCGTACTCTTGATCACTCCTGAAGGATCTCACATATCCTTGGCAGTTAAGTTAAACTTCGAGGCAACCAATAACGTGGCTAAATATAAGGCTTGTATTGCCAAAATGAAAGCGATCAAGAATTGAGGGTGAAAAAGGCCGAGGTCTTTAGAGATTCAACTTTGGTTATAGCTCAAGCACAGAGGTTGTGGAAAGTGAAGGAAGAACACTTAAAACCCTATCAACAATATTTAGTGGATTTGACCAAAACCTTTGAAAAGAATGAACACACAATCATCCCTAGAGCTCAGAATCAGTTTGTAGATGCCTTGGCTACTTTACCTTCCATGATTGAAATACCTGAAGGAGTATGGACATGACGCTTAGAAATTGAACAAAGTTATGGGTTGGTACACAAATAGAAGGCCGAAGCTTCAGTCTTGGTTATAGAAGAGAAAGGAGTTCCTTGGTATTATGACATCATGAAATTCTTGGAATCAAAGGTATATCTGAATTGTGCCAACAAGAGAGAGCGTTGTTTGATTAGGATGGTGGCAATGCAATACATCTTACGTGAAGGTCAACTCTATAGGAGATCCTATTATGGTATGCATCTTCATTGTCTAAAGAAGGAAGAAGCCAAGAAAGTCATAAAAGAAATCCATCAAGGGATTTGTGGTCCTCACATGAATGGGAGAATGTTAGCCAAGAAGATTTTAAGGATAGAATAATATTGGAACACGGTGGAGACTGATTGTGTAGACTTTGGGAAGAATTTCCATAATTGCCAAATGCATGCGAAATTGAATCACGTGCAACCTAGTGAGCTATACAGCATGACCTCTCCATGGCCTTTCTCAGTCTGGGGCATAGATGTGATTGGAAGAATAGCCCCTAAAGCCTCGAATGAGCTTGAATACATCCTAATGGAAATTGACTACTTCACTAAATGGGTGGAAACGAACCCCTACTCTATGTTAAAAGCCAAGCATGTGGCTCGATTCATAGAGAATAACATCATTTATCAATATGGAGTACCCTAAGAGATTATCTCCGACAATGGTTCCCACTTTGAGGGAGAGGTTAAAATAATCATGGAACAGTACAAAATTGAGCATCATAAGTCTTCACCATATCGACAACAAACCAATGGAGTTGTAGAAGCAATTGATAAGAACATTCTAGCCAAGATGGTTGTGACATACAAGGATTGGGCTAAAAAGCTCCCATTTTTCTTATGGAGTTACAGAACTTCTATCTGTGCATCAACTAAGGGAACCTCTTACTTTTTGGGAGAGTACTAGCGGAAACCAAGGTCCTAGAAGGAGATTGGATGAAACAAAGATATGAGCAATTGGCTTTGATAGATAAGAAAAGAGCTAGGGCACAATACCAATGCGAGGATACCAAAACAGGATTGCTAGAGCATTTAACAAAATGGTGAGACCTAAAAACCTTAAGGAAGGGGACTTGGTCCTAAAAGTGCTTAGAGATGAAACTTTTGATCCAAGTGGAAAGATGAAGCCAAGATGGTCTGCGCCTTTTATTATCAAGAAAATCATGTCAAGAGATGCTACAAGAATTATAGATTTGGGTAGGGAAGAGATGTTTCGCCCAATCAACATGGATAGGCTCTCAAGTACAACATTTGAAAGAAAAATATAATAAATAAAAAAGCCTGCTAGGTTGAAAACCCGAAAGGGTCGCCTAGGTAAAAATTAAGACAAAAGAACCCCACTAGATTGAAAACCCAATAGGGCAGTCTAGGCGAAAGGTAGGAAAAAAGACCATGGGCATGTCGAAAATTCCTCAAAGGACCTCATGGGAAAAAATTACATGGCATGGGAAAAAGAAAAAAACAAAAGAAAAGAAGAGAAAAATGATGACAATAAGCAAAGATAATAAATGGATGGTTCTCTCATTGCTCAAATTAAAAGATGATAAAGTATTTCTATAGTAGATTTAGAACATTCCAATCCTTTATTAATTCATAAGAAAAGAAATGAGAATCATAAATGCAAAAAAAGTAGAATTTGGGGCATATCAGGGTGGTCTGTCATTCTTTCTTTCTTTTGATTGGACTTTTGTAAGCTTTCTCAGTTATGTGAACCCACTTCATGACAGCCTCTAAGTCATTACTTATACCTTAAAGTAGGATGAAGTAATTAGAGCCTCTTATATGGCCATATCTAGAAAAGGTGAGAGAGAAGGAGAGAAGGCGTGAATGAAAGTATTAGAAAGAGAGAGTAAAAAAGTAAAAATAAGTTCAAAGACGATATAAGGAGCCTCGATGGGTTGAAAACAAAAAGGCAATTCGTGCAAAAGTTAAAGGAACCCTGTTAGGTTGAGGACCTAGGCAAAATTAGGGATTGAGAGAAAAGATTCATCCACTCTGAGTTGATAATACAAGAAAGATGCAAGAGAGACCAAAAGGAGTGAAAGCATCTTTGAAACTATGGCCAAGAAGTTTTGTCGTGGAAAGGTATTAGGAAGTGTTTTCTAAGTTTAGAATGTGTTTGGTGAAGGTTTGGAGGCCATAGTGGCTATTTTAGACTTGAAAAGAGACAATTAGGGTTTCCAACCTTCAGTACACGCACACAGAGTCAAGGCTACGCAGGCAGGCCTATGTTTGTTCACGCATGAAGGTAGGTAGGACCAAGTTTTCCCTTGTTTTGAGTGTGTTTTCTCCCAAAAGCTTCTCCTGTGAGTCTTACAGCCTAAAGAAAAATACTCAAGGCACAATTCAAGCTCAACATTTCCAAAATATCAAAGACAAAGAATAACAGAATTGAATAAAATTTCCACAAGCTTGTAATTTAAGTACATATCCCAAATAAAAGCATAAATGTAAAAGATGTTCTTAAATATAGCCCAATGTCTCAAATCAAATCCAAATCCAAAGTGCAGAAATGTATGCTAAAAAGGGAAAAATGATAAAAGCAACAAAAAAAGAAAAAAAAAAAGAAAAAGGAATATGCTATGTTGTGTTTGTGTCTGTCTATCTATCTACAGGGTCACCGAAAATGCCTCTTCCAAGGCTGATAGCTCAAAGTTGACTTTGAATCTCCACCACCATCTCCACCAACGTTTTCATCATCATCATTATCATCATCAACATCCTCATCGCCATACAGCTGCCCAAATTACTCAGTCATCTCTGGCTTGAGGTTCCCCGCAAGCCAAATGAGCTCCTCCTGCAGGATAGGTTGAATTGAAAGAGGACAGTGTTAGGATAATGGTTGAGAGATGCGAGAAAAGTAAAGGGAGAATGAAAGAAAACTCACCACTTGTGTACCATCAGGAAAAAGGTAGCTCGTGAAATTTATATTGTGGCCAACGGGATGCTCCCAAGCAAAGCCATCAGGGCCATAAGCATAAACTGACCAGGGCATATAGGGAAGGTCAATGAGAGCATCAGCAGCAAGGCCAACCTAACACAAGCGTTTCGTTTGAATGTTACCTAATTGTTCAATTATAGTGTAAAACAATAATAAATGTTTATACCCCCAATTTCAACAATACCAACACAAGCTTATACACAAATAATATATGTGCGGAATGATGAATATAAGCTATATCCAAATTGGTAAAACACTCTAAACCATAATTAATCACAAACACAGCAGCAATTAAAAGGTAAAGAGTAAGGGAAGAGATATGCAAACAAAAAGATAACAGTGGCACGTGTTATAGAAGAAGAAACCGAAGAACTCAGCAAAAAACCTCTCCACCGCCTTCCAAGTGGCCAAATGATTCACTAAAAAATAAAGTTGGGATACATGAATAGCATAAGACTCTCCAAGTCTAATCTACCCAATGCACCTAAGCCCTCTAAGCTTCTTTCTCCAACAGGGTTATACCTAACCTTATCTTCTTTAGCTTCCTATATCCCGCAAGAAGCCCATTCCATCAACCAAATGAATTAGTCATCTCCGAACTGCTTCCTAAGCACCAAAACAGCTCCTCATTGATATGGGTACGGTGAGATGAGGATTTGGCTAATGTACCTCTCAAGGATATATCAATGAAGAGGGTGAGAGTAGAGGAATTTGGAGAATCAAATGTCAAAGATTGTGGATGAGTCAATCTTTTTTTTTTCTAGGGTTTCTCTCTCAAAATTATCTCTGGAAACTCTCTACATTTCGTGGCTATAAGGGTATTTATAGTAGTGTATGTGAGGAATGTGAAGAGTCAGTTTTCATCCAAATGGTGAATTCTTGCGACTCAGTCTCACAAGTGGAACAAGTCGGGAGTTTGAGTCGCAAGCTAACTACTTGGCCAGATTGTACATTTTGTCCTATAGTGCTCTAGCTATCGTGACCCTTCAGTTCCCTGCATTCTTCACACATGTGACACTTTGGTGACTTCCCAGTCGCGAGTCAGTCACGAGATCTAGTCGTGAGGCTCCTTTGTATGCACACATCTTGAGTTTTCTTCACACTCTCTCATACACAACCCTTACATAATTTCCACCTAAATACAGGGTCTCTAATTGCTAAAATACAAGCAAATTTGGCACAAAATAAAGCCAACATATGATAGAATAAAATTAACCTTACAGTCTCCCCCTTTGGCTATTCTAGGACAAAACCCTAAAACAGGCTCTAGACTTACAATGTGAGTTGGGAACAGTTACCAAAACTCACTCACACCTAACTCTGGAAACTATGAAGCTCTTGAACCATATAGACAAGTTTCTTGAAAACAAGAAGATCGGTGTAAGCAGAAATCTTGAAATGCATATAGAGCAAGCACATTGCGATCAAGCAAAAAAAATTACAATATAGCATAGCTTAACTAAACAAGAACAATCACTATAAATAGTGACCACAATGGTCATTCACACATGGAATGAACATTTGGACATGCAAACTAATAAGCTCAATGCAAAAAATCATTTGCATGTCCAACACACAACCGATACAAAAACACAAAGGTAGATGCAGCAAGGATATAAGATCCAACAAGGGCACAAGTGTGGAGTACTAAAGAAAATGCATAACATTAACTAAAAGTACCAGGCTACAAAAGCAAAGGTACATAAACAAATATGGTTTAAATAGCTAAAAAATTCAAGCATTCATAACAAACCATGTCCAAATATTTTCAAACCAAGGTACTAAAATAAGTGCTATGAAAACCCATAATAGAAACTAAATCCAAACATAAACCATAAAAATTAGAAAAACTTATAAAGTTTCTCCCCCTCAAGGTAAGGCTCCCTTTCAAGAGCTACTCCATCTACTCCCCATTTTTAACCAAAATGGCCAAAGGGCTAAGGTTGGTTAGTGAAGCTATCAAACTTGGTTGCAAAAAAGTTGATCTATTCTTGAATAGTAGCAGCCTATTGGAATGCTGATTTTGGACTTCTCGAAAGCTGTCAATCCTCTCAAGAATGATTTGAAATGCAGCTAAAGGCACTTCTGAAGATGATGAGGCTCTGCTTCTTTTACCATGGCTTCATGAAGTTGAGGGTTGTCCTTCCACTTTAGTCTCGATGTCCATAGGCTCTCCTTGTGCTGGATCAGCCTCCTCTTCATCACCCGGAAGACAAAATTTGATCCTTGTGATTATTAGAGCATTGATAGCCAGCGAAGTAGGCATGAGGCTGATGTCTTAGGGAATTTCCTCACCTTTTGCATGAAAGAGCCTCATGAGTAGACTAGGGAGGATAAGCTTTGCTCTTGAAGATGTCCTTGTTTCATCAGCAATGATGGAGAATGCATGAGCACTAATGTCAATGTAGGTATTTTTCCGAAGCTCCCTAAGAAAAATGGCTCTAGCATTGCTGACAGTGGTCATCTTCTTCACTAGGTAAAGATAGAACATCGTGATGTATGTAAGACATCGCAAATCCGGTGGAAACGCAGTTGTGTTGAGACATTTTCCTTCTCTAACACTACCAATATGGGATTGAACTGTCTCTATGGAGAGCATTCTATCCTTAAAGTGAGTAAAATCATGTTCTAGATCCTTAAAGCCAAGAACATCACCAATGTCCTCCACATCAATGGTGAACTCATGACCTTTAATCCAACAGTCTATTTCATCCTCTCATAGAATGGCATTGGTATAGAATTCCTGAATCACTGGTTCACAAACCCCGGGGAGATCACCAAGAAGCTTTTCCCAACCTCTATCTTGAAAACAACCTAGAATAAAGTAGTCCTTCAAAACAACAAGGTCTACAAATCGCTCTAAGATGATTGGAGCCTTCTCATAGAGCTAATTGTATCTCTCAAAGTGATGAGTGGAGCGAAATCGAGTATTGTCCATTTTCTTCCTTTTGCCACCACATTGTGCAGTGGTTTTCTTCTCCGAAGTCATTTGTAAAAACAAAGTAACAAACACCACAAAACAAAGCACAAGATATGATAACAAACTAGATTAGTAACCGTTTAGTACCAATACAATGGACACTGAATTATAACCTTATAAAGAAAAATTTAGAGAAGTAATTCAAAAACAGATTGACATGTGAAGACATAAATCATCAAGGCGTGATAGAATCATGAAATTAAGCACTCAAACATGCCAAAGAGTGTATGTGCATCAAATGCAAAAGTGTGCAAACTAGGGAAAAGTGTAGAAACACATAATCATATGATGTTTCAAAATCAAAGAAACATGATTATCCCTACAACCTTTGTATTTTGTAGAATCCAAAGAGACACACAAAAGCATCTAAGAGATGATTTATCATGAACATGGTATGCGCAACACAACACAAACATGGTACAATGCATGAAAATGAAGCACAAACATGTAAAACATGTAGAATAGTCATTATACTAACAAAACTAACAAAACCCATAAAGCAATCTCAACAAAACAACACTAAAACCATATTCAAACATCATATTTTCAAATCTCAACATAAACACAAAATCCAAGAAATCTAGAGCTAGAAACATGAAATACTTTGAGAATAAAAGAAAACCCATATCTTTTCTTGAAGATTGATGAAGAAAATGGAGGTTTTGTGAGAGAAAATGGTGGTTTTGGAAGAGGGAGAGGCTGACAAGACAATGAACATGCACGTGATGCGAGGAAAACTGAAAAGTTTTTGAAAACTATCTTGAATATAACCCTATTTGTGCAAAACATGCATTTTTTGTGACTAGAATGAGTCGCAAACAAGTTGCCATGTCAAGTTGCAAAAATCCCGTGGCACAAATTTTGAAAAATTTGTCTTAGTGTTTTTCACGACTAGGAAGTCCACTTGTGAGCAAGTCGCAAAGAAAGTTGAGAATCATTCTTAGTAAACTTGTGACTGGAGCTTCCAGTCGCCAAACTAAGTCATGAAAATGCCAAATTTTCTAAGTCTTTTTCGCGACTGGGGGATTGACTCGCCAAAAAGTCGTAAGAGCTTCTAAGTAAGCTCACGACTGGAGTGACCTGCGAGAATGTGTCGCCATAACAAAGTTGCACAGTTTTTGAAAATTTTCAAAACAAAATACTTTACAAAAACAATTAAAATACTCAAAAAAAATTTGTGTTCGATCAACATATGATTGAGTAAGTGCAACACATTTAATCAAGTACAATCACACAAATGAATAAGGCATTTAATGAACATAGACATGTGTGATGTGTGTGGGTACCAAAAATGAGATAGTCTTTAGTCTAATGTGAAGCTTCAATGATCAATTCAACCAATGCATAAAAATTTGCACTAGGAAGAGTGACCAATCTCAATTAAAGAAGTATGCATATATGACCTCCCACAAAATTTAATTACATAATGTCACGGCCCGAACCGAACTATAAAGATAGGCATGTGACAACTGCCATACGCTTATAAAGTAAGCACCCTACAAGTGTGCAAGGTCTTTTTAGCAACTACTCCCTCCATCCCAATTTTTTTGTCCTGTTTGAAAAGTCAAACTTTTTAAGGGAACATCATTTATTGTCTTGTCTACCTTTTAAAAATGTATAAATTTCCAAAACTACCCTTAAAAAAATTTATTAAAAAATTGAATTAGTAAATTAATAGGGGTATAATAAGAACATTAGTAAATTAATGACTTTTATTTTTAGAAACAGGACAATGTTTTGGAACATCTCAAAATAGAATAAAGGACAAAAAAAATGGGATGGAGGGAGTAAAATTTATCCTAAAAAATTAAAACAAATAAATCCAAAATACCTCAACAATTTCTTTATGAATAGATCTCCAATAATTTAATAGGAACAAAATCCAAACCATCCAATCCCAAAATCACCGAGCTTCTTTTCTGCTCACAAAACAATATCAAAACTCCCAAAACTTGCTATTCATCACAATCTGAAACTAGAGGGGAAAAAGGGGTGAGCTGACAACTCGATAAGTAACCAAAATCCTAGTAAGTAAAAGATAAGATGTAATATGTGTTTTCAAAAGTTATAATATGCTATGGATTTTCAAAAATAACTAAAGAAGTTCCATAGTCTTAAAATAGTAAGTTGCAAATAGATCACATACTTTAATCTTACAAATATATCATAGATGGTTTAGAAAGTAGTCAGTTTTCCACATATCAAACCTATAACTTACAATAAGTTTCAGAAATACATAAGCAATTTTAATGACCAAAAATAGTTCAAATACTCAAACATTTCCAAAATCAAATATGTAAATTTAAGGACTCAAAATAGTTCAAATATTCAAATATTTCCAAAATCAAATATGTAAATTTAAGGACTCAAAATAATTCAAATATTCAAAAATTTCCAAAATCAAATATGTAGTTTTAAGGACTCAAAATAGTTTAAATATTCAAACGTAATTCATATTCTTAACAATCTTATGACTATGGTCACGCTATATCCTTGTAACTAGGCAACAAAGTACCAATGAATAACCCCTACTAGCTGGGTATCAGAGTACCAATGAATAACCCCCATTGGTTTGGGTATCAGAATACTAATGAATAACCCCCATTAGCTAGGTATCAGAGTACCAATGAGTAACCCCCATTGGTTTGGGTATCAAAGTACCAATGAATAACCCCCATTGGTAGGGTATCAAAACAATTCATTGTCAAATTGTCCATAATCATATATATGAAATCATAGTTTCTAACAAAAATATATCTTATCCATGCATGTATATAAAAATTCTAACAATTATAGACAATTTTTAGTAGTTAAAAATACATTAATATAAGCAAAATAAAACCTAATTAGGATAAGGTTACTTACCTCCAAAAGCTATTCCAAAAGAAATTCTTCCTTAAAAATTCCTCTAAAATCTTTAGATATCACCTAGAACAATTTTCAAATATTCTTACTCACTAATCAAATAATTTAAGAAGGACTCATAATGGTATCCGGCCAGATAGAGAGACTACTAAAAATATCCAATAACTGTCCGTTGTTATCTCATACCAAAATTCCTTCTAATCATAATATTTTTCTTTATATATATATATATATATATATTTTCTTCAGGTACAACTAAAGCCCTAAAGATAAGACCATAACTCCAATTACTATGTAGGCAATCTTCAATTTCGTGTAATCCTTTGTTTGTTTCTCTTTTTTTTTTTTTTTTAATAACTGGTCAAACCTCATTAACTTTCCTATTTGGCATGAAATGAAGCCAACACATGATTGAATAAAATCAACCTTACATTACCAATGTACAAGAATGTAGATGATGACTGATTTAAAGGAAATGAGAGAAGCAAGAACACATACCACAACAGTAAGGGAGGGCATGAGGAGAGTCCCACTAAAATCATCATAATCTAGCTCATTTGTGACTTGTTCAATGAAGGGGATCTCTGACCCCCACAGATCGTACTCTGCGGTTGTCATGAAGCGAGGGGAATGCATGAACACTAGAGGACCCATTGAAATTGGGGCACATTCTCACCTACCAGCTAGTAGCACACCCTTTCTACCTAATAGATCACCCTCAACCGAGCACCCTCAAAAGGCTGGGAGATCTTAGAAGTGACAATAGCAGCTGCCTCCAAGTTTGGGTCTATTATTGGATCAACACCGGCCCAAGGACTTCACACAATCTATGACAACACGTGGGGGCTAGAAAGAGAATCCTAAGAAGCATGCAAAAAGTGGAAACCGATATATTCCTAACTTACATCATGTGGAAAGAGCTTATCGAGGTGACGCTCTTCAAATCCACCGAAGTTCCCCAAGTAATGAGACCATACTCCATGGCTAAACACTGAAAAGATGACAATTTGCAAGAGGTTATGGTATAGTTTGCAAGGGAACATGACAGTTTGCAAGATACGAATATAACAGTTTGCAAAATATAACAGTTTCTCAAAAAAAAATATAACAGTTTGCAATAAGTTATGGCATAGTTTGCAAGGCACAAATATGGTAGTTTACAAAATGACAATTTGTAAGATGTGGATATGAATACAATTAGCAAGAATATGATACATAGCATTAACCTAAATGGCATGCAGATATATGACCATAAGGGTGAGAATGCATGAGCTACAAGAGAAAAGAGAAAGAAACCACCTTGAGGAGCTTCCAATGCCCCACTAGCTAGTGTAGAGTCCCTCAGCAGAATGTGTCCAAGGAAGAGAAAAAGTAGGCCTAAAATGCTTACCCCCAGCTGGCAGTCTGGGCCCTCTCAAAATCTTGGAAAAGGGTCAGCCACCTCAAAGACACTGTTTGCCCCCCATTGACTAATAAGTATGCCCCCAATAGGTACAGCAAAAAGGCCCTGGCTATTTAGGCACACTACTCAGCCGTCCCCTGTGGACGACGCATGAAGTCTACCTTAAGATCAGTATAGTGGATCGTCTCCATAGCATACTTCCCCCCAAGCAGCTTTACACCCAGCTGAGAGTTCAACTCATCCTTCAAACTTATTGGGACTTCATCAAACCACAGGCCAATCATGTGGTGGAAGTCATGGAGAGTGATAGTTATCTCTCGATCAGTAATGTGGAAGGCGTAAGTAGTATCCCACTACCTCTCAACTAAGGACTGCACCAAGACAGCACTAGCAGACCTCTCAGGCAACAAATGGAGGACAGCCTCAAAGCCTGTAGTATGAATGTGACCCCGAGTCTCATCGGTAAAGATGTTGTACCATACCAATTCCCGGCTAGTACTCCTCTGCTAGAATATGGAGATAAAACCTGTAAAAATGATATTGCATTCATAATAGTGTGAGATGTGATGTGAGGCATATAGTGGGACGCAAAAATGGTGAGGAATGATGTTAAAATTGCAAACGGATGAAGAAAAAATGAAAAAGGAGTCCAAATGGGCCACGGGCGTGCAAGAATAAGATTGCGAGCGCAGGATGTTACACGTATGTGCAGGTTGGAACCTACGCGCACATGAACTAAGGAACTGACATACACACGCAAGAATAAGTCTACGTACACATGAATACAAGCGACGCGCGTAAGAAGGGTGTTTTTCCACTTTTTCAAGGTTTCCTCAATCAAAACTCGTCCAAAACATGTTCCTACCCCTCCTAAAATGTCAGGTTTTTATCTAAACCCATCCTAGAGCAAAACCTAAGCATTTATAAGCCTAAAACTTATCAAAATGGAAGATCAAAGGAAAAGCTTGAAAATGGGAAAAAAAAATAGAAAAAAATAATAAAACTCATAGATCCAGCCCTTGCGCCCTCAGAAAGATGTTGTTGTGATTTGTAGGTCAAGGGAGGAGCCTCAGCCAACCTTACCCATTCTAGCAAATGAGATGAAATGCATCAGTGGAGAGGATGTAAGAACTCTTCTTGGAATTAGATGTCATTGAAGGAGATGAGAGAGTTTGAGAGAGAAGTTGAGATTGAAGAAGAAGATGAGGGTTAGATTATGAGGGAATGGGAGAGAGACAAAAGACTTTTGTAGAGGGAGATAGAGAGAATATGAAGAGATGAGGGAGATGAAGAGAATGAAAAAAAGAAACAGTTGGTAGCCTTTGAAAAGAAAAAGCTGAAAATGCTGGAACATACCTAATTGCTAAACTACATATAGTTTAAGCCTCCCCACTAAACTACGTTTAGTTTAGCAAAAAAAATAAAAATTCCAAATGTCACCATGAAGTCTCCGAGAGGCTGAAAACGCAAAGGAAAATTCAAAAATATGTCCAAAAATGACAGAAATGCCCTTAGTAGACAAAGAACACAAAAACCCTAAAAGGCGTCCCCATGGGTCGAAAGCATCAAAGGCATCCCCAGTGGATCAAAAGCATCAAAAACATCCCTCAGTGGATCAAAAATCATCATAAACATCCCTTAGTGGATCAGAAATCATCATGAAAACTCCTCCGTGAGTCAAGATCATCAACCAAGTCCGCAAGCAAATTTTAGTGGGTCCAAGACACCCTCATGGGTGAAGTCAATATCGATCCCCAATGAGTTATAAGAAAGAAGAAGATACTTTTTCCCTAGTGGAGGAAAGTTCCCTAGCGAGCAAAACACCATCAAGAAATCCCTAGTAAGTTGTCCCCTTTCTAGTAAACCGTACACCATCAAGACTTCATGGTAGGTCAAAATCATCACTGATACACTTCTCGACAGATCACACTCCACAGTGAGTTCTTCAACATCCTCAGTGGATCTTTCCTCCAAAAACTAGTCAAGCAAGTTAGAACTCAAAATTTGTGCACATATCCGATAGGAATTGAACATGCAGGCACGAAACCCCATACAAATCAGAAAGAAACAACCTAGAACTTGTGCACATACCCCGAGGGAATTGAATATGCAGGCACAGATCCTATACAGCATAGAATATGTGCACATATCCTACGGGAACAAAATATGCAGGCACAGGCCACACATTAGTCAAGCAAAGTCGGAATACAAAAATTGTGAACATATCCTACAGGAATTGAACAGGCAGGCACATCATACAGAACTTGTGCACATATCCTAAGGGAATTGAATATGCAAACATAGTGGAAGAGGTAGAGATAGAGATAGAGACCAAGGTCACCCTGAGGCAAGAGCCTCACCAAAATAGGTGGAGATAAAGATGGAGAAGACAAGTATTACCTAGAGGCGCAAGCCACCCGAACAAGTTTACGACAAGAGCCCCAGATGGACACCACAAATATATATATCCTTTTAAGCTGGTAAAAGCACCCTTGTTTATTTAGGTATGGTTGTGGCCGTAGGCCTTGTTTGTTTTTCCTTTCTAGTGACTCTAAGATAGTGAGTCACTCGCCTTTTGCTTACAATTGGCAAAACAAGCTCTGGGATAGTGAACTAGTCATTGCTCATTTTCTGAGCAACAAAGGTGGGAATTTGGACATACAAATCCCACACAACTCCTCGAAGTTAAACCCTGCCTCGTGTATGCATGATGTGTGTCATATGCATGGATTGTGCTTGAGCCGTACGACAAAACAAAATGTTTTGTCACTTATTCTTTTGATTATGTTAGTGAAGCTCACGAATCAAAGAAGGGCATATGTAGACACCACATTTTGTACCCTTTACAATTCGAGCCCCCATTCCCTAATGATGTTGAAATTCTAAGACCCAAGATTGGTTTAAGGCACATTCAGATGTTAAATTGACTTGAGAAATGTTGAAATGAAAAATATAACTTTTAATGAGCAAATAAATCTACTTTTTGAAGAACAAGGCCAAGAAATCCTTCAACATGCATACACAAGAATTAACCTACGCATACAGCCATGATGCATGCGCGTGCAGGCATGATCCTGCACATGCATGTAAGGTTCTAGAAACATAAAAATGTCAAGCTTTCTGCATTAATGTTGAGGTTTGGAACGAATCCCACATCGTCTGGGAGTCATTCCAAACCCCTATTTTCACAATATAAATAGCCATACATGGTAACTTTTCAACAACAAATGGAAATCCTTAAGGAAAATACTAAGATTCACTAGAAATAGTGAAACATAGAGGGAATTTTCAGAAAACATCCGCAAGTCAATTTTCTTTTGATTAGAGCCTTTTTTGGCCTTAATCTTTGAGTTTAAGATTACTAATCACTATTTTGTTGATTGTGAATCGATTTAATTAAGGGGAATGATAAAAAATTAAGCTTGAAGAGGTTCTATTTTGAGGTATTATTTCTAAGCTTTTTCTTTTATTTTCTTTAGTATGATTCTATTTTTGTTTGTTTCTTTGCTTGTTTTATGTTTTAACATGATTATATAGTTTAGTTTTAAGTAGCTTAGTGTCTTAGAGCATATTTGGTTGTCAGATTTACTATTTTAAGTATTGCACTATTTTTTATGATTTTCTGTGTTTCTGGGCTAAGGTTTCTGAGTAAGCCTGTGCAAAAAGTATTATGCATGTGCACGAAGGTCAAAAATTTTACACGCAAGCGTTTGACCTGCACACACAAACTTTTACATGTGCGTACAAGCCATTACCCAGAAACCCTAATCCAGGTTTCTACTTTGTTTTCTTTACTTATTTCACATGTTATGATTCTATTTTAATCCTTTATATATATATATATATATAGTTTTGATCGCCTATTTCACATGCTTGTTGTTTGTTTGCATCCCACATATTTAAATTAGGGTTTATTTTCTATTTCTTGCTTTCATGTTATGAAAATGCATTCATATGTACATTCATTAATGCCATAGGTGTTGTGATGCAGTAAGGTAAGGAGGTAAGTCATGCATTCACATGGATGCACAATTGTTTGTTCTAAAAGCCTTACCTTTCTTTGATGAACATGTATATATGTAAGTTTATACTATTCTTTGTGTAACATGATTTGCGTAATGCCTATGTTTCTTCCTTGAGTTAATGATTATATGTTTGTCTTGGATGTGATATAATGCTAGATGAATGCTAGGATGATGTGATATGCCATGATAGATGAATGATTAGGTTTTGGGATGATTGATGCCATGTTGTATGCTTAGGTTTATGCTAGTATGTGTGTGAGTTAGAATGCAATATTGAGTATGCCTTTAACAGGGTTAAGACATAAGACACATTGAGAGCAAGCCAACCCTAGGGTTGGGTGGTTTTGGATGCCTAATACCTTCTCAGAACTAAACCTAAACTCCAAACCCATATCTCTAGTAGTAAGATCAAAATGGTCATTCCTCGAGAGGATGTTATATATATGGTTCCTAGACCATCGCAAAAACTAGGTGGCAACTCCCTGTTGTGTCCACACCAACGTTTGGGATGATGCTAGCACAGCCTTAACGAAGGTACATAATGTCATCACTCTTAAAGACCTTAAAGATCTCTCTGGGGTTCCTTCTCACGAGATAGTGAACCATCATAGTCATAAGCTTATCCAGGTACTTACTAGTCTCCTAGCATCTTTCTCTTAGAAAGTGTTATCTTTGTCCTTACACTTATGGGTCCCTAGTGCTGGGAGAGATGATTCATATCACCACGAAGTACCTTACCCAAAAAGAGAAAGCAGTTATGACTAGCTCCAAGGTGGAGGCACTGGAACCTGAGATTTCCAAGTTGAGGAAGGAACTTATAAAAGCCATGGACAAGGGAAACACTACTAAGGAGAAGGCCAAGGCTTTGACCAAGATGTTTAGGGTAGAGAAATTGTTGACGATGCAAAAGGATGAGCAGCTTTAATCAACCAACCAGAAGATAAGGACCGTGGCTACCAAAACTATACAAGTGTTCCAGCTTAGTGAGGAATATAATACTCTCTTGTTTAGCTAGTATTACAAAGGCTTCAAACTCCTAAAGAGGTATTTGGTGAAGCATAATCTGGGAGTTGACTTGGAGAGCCTAGACTTTGAGCTAATAGATAACGAGATGGAGGCAAACGAAGCTACTTAGGCTACTACTGCTTCTATTAAGCAGAGTGTGCTTAAGCCCGAGATTGATGCCTTTAGTCCTGTTGACGGAGATTATGCTCCAGCTGCTTAACCATCTCTAACTTTTCCTCTCTTTTTTTTCCTTTTTTTTATGTGTCTTCATGGTGCCGTACATCGTTTTAGGCTTTTGACAATTTCAAACAATTTCATTTCTTAATGTTAAGTATTTTGTTGACTTCTTCATATATCTGTTTGTCTTCTTTGCATGAATGAGGTTTTTTATTTTTATTTTTATTTTTATTTTTATTTTTATATAAATTTACCTTACTTCTATGATCACCACTTGATACTATTTTCTAGTTCTTCACCTGATTTGTGTCCTTGGACTCGTCATGTGACTTGCATCATCCTAGGGATTTTGCTTTGTCTTTTGGTTTATATCACTTAGGTTAGTGAATTTTGACACTTGATCTTGTCATGTGATTTATATCCCTTAGATTAGGGAATTTTATCACTGGCCTCGTCATGTAATTTACACCCCTTAGATTAGGGAATTTTGTCACTACATCCCTTCATTAGGGAATTTTATCACTAGCCTTATCACATGATTTACATTCCTTAAATTAGGGAATTTTATCACTGGCTTCTTAGTTTCTACTTTGGAAAATACTCATGAAGATGGCTACTGAATAATTCTTTTATTGAATTGTTTATAACAAAAACAAAGATCATTACTGGTTACAAAACTTGACATCTACTGGTAATACCTTTTGAGATGCTCTACGTTCCATGGATAAGGTAATCTTTCTCCATCTAAGGATTCTAGGTGGTAGCTCCCTTGTCTTGAGTAGTGGACGACTTTGTAAGTGCCTTCCCAAGTTGGTCCTAGCTTGCCCTATGTTGGATCCCTGGTTGTTGGTGTGACTTTACGTAGGACGAGGTCCCCTGTGCTAAATCTTCTAAGCTTCACTCTCTAGTTGTAGTAGTTGGCAATCCTCTGCTGGTACTTTGCTATTCATTGGGATACCTCAATTCTAATTTCATCTAGGCAATCTAATTTTATCTTTATTTGTTTGTCATTTCCTTCCACATCAAAAAATTCCCTTCTCATGCTTATGATGCCTACCTCGATAGGGATTATTGCTTCCATGCCAAAGGTGATTTTGAATGGTGTTTCTCCTATTGGGGTTCTGGCTATGGTTCAGTAAGCCCATAAGACATTTTGCAGTTCCTTGAGCCATTCACCCTTTGCCCCCTCTAATCAAACTTTAATGATCTTTAGCAATGTTTGATTAGCTACTTCCGTCTGTTCGTTGGCCTGAGGATGTCCTGGTAATGAGAATTGGTTTTTATTGCCGAGGCTTGAACAAAATGATCTGAATCCTCAACTGTCAAACTAGTTACCATTATCTGAGATGGTCGCCCTTGGAATGCTGCAAACTACGTTTTTCCATACCAAGTTTTGTATCCTAGCTTCTATGATGGTCGCTAAGGCCTCTGCTTCTACCCACTTTGTGAAATAGTCAATTGCAACAAGTAAGAATTTTACCTACTTTTTGCCTTGCGGCAAAGGACCTACTATGTTGATTCCCCACTATGCAAATAGCCAAGGTGACATTATAGCTGTCATCATTTCACCGGATATTCATTGGACGTTTCCATACCTCTGGCATTTATTGCATCTCCTGACAAACTCTTTCGCCTCTTTATGCATTATAGGCTAAAAGTAACCTGCCCTTATAATCTTTCCTACTATTGACCTGACTTCTGAGTGATCTCCACATACACCTTCATGAACTTCTTGCAAGATTTATCTTACTTCATCCTCTCCAACACATCTTAGGTAAGGTAAGAAGTGTAGGAGTTTATGTCCTAAAATCCAATTTATTGACATGTCATAAATAATTAAATTGTTTAATTATATGAGACTATCTATTTATGAACTAATGGGATATTATCTTAGTCTATGAGATGCATAGTATGTGATTTATGTGAAAAGTCACAGAAGATATAAATCACAAGTTCTTTGTAAACTCATAATTTTTAGTTCATAGTCAGCGATGAAATTGGGCATTTCATTTGTGAAGACTATAACATATCAACTAAACTGATTTGCTTTGATCATGGAAGTGGAGACTTCTAGTTCGTATGTTAATATGTTTTAAGAGTTAAGACATATTGAACTAGACCGCTGTGAGATTTATTATTCTCCTAACGACTGTCAAATAAATAATAAATCTCACAACTTCTATTTACATCAACTCTAAATCCTGAGAGAATAATGGACCTGATCATGAGGTGTAGGTTGCTTTGATATATCAGGAGTGAGATCTATAAGTTACAGTCAAAACATCAGTATTTGGGCAGCCACATTTAGTGTTGATGGAACATATATTCTCAAGATTGAATTCATGATCTCTTAACAGAGATATAAAATATTCCCTTGAGATAAGTTTAATGGGTTTGGTTATTCAGAGTGTTGGGCCCAACCACTTTAGCAAGGAGTTACTAAAATATATATTTGTGGAATTGGATTTCATAAATATATGATGAATAATATAAAGGATTAAACCAAGTACTCAAGGATTAAGATGTAGTAATCTTCAAAATGGTAGTCTATATCCATGACTTTGTATTACTAAAATATTTTAATGAAGGGATTGCATGTATAATAAAGTATTGGGATATAATTTATTAATAAGGCTTAGAGTGCAATTATATTTATATAGTGGTATTAAATATAATTAATGGTAACTTTGGACTTGTCAAGAGTTGATAGAAAAGTCCAAGGCCCATTGGAGCTAGAGTCTTATTTGTTCCCTTTGGTCCCATCTCAAGCCACAAACTAACGCCCAATTGGGTAGGCCCAAAAAGCTAACCTAATTAGATAATTAGTTTTTATTTAATAAGAGCTATTAAATAAAGTAACTATTAGAGTAGTTTAAAAATGTAAGTATGATGAAAAGAAAAGAAATCAATTTTTCTCTACAAGGAGAAGAAAAAGAACTTTCTTTGAGAATCAACGTACAAAAGACTGATTGAGAGACCACACATCTTGCGCACCATGTGGAATTGAGATGAAGATTAAAGGTATTCTCAAAGTTTTTGTTTTGATTTTCACTGCACCAAGATATGCTTTCTAATCTTTGTTCTATAATTCAAGGTTACATGTTATCTTTCATGAATGAAGTAGATCTGTGATTTTTGCTTCCACTGTGTGTTTTGTATGAGATACAAAACCGTATTTTCCAACAAGTAGAAACCCCTTTTATAAAGTATGTCGTTCAAGATCATGAACCTGGTAGCTCGCTTCTTAATCTTTCTCGTCTTATCTGAGTCTAGTGGCAGTTGTCCATCTTTGAGGTATGATAAGATCAGAGTCGCCTAGCTAGTGTCATTTTCTATCGAGAAGAAAGTGTGGAGCTCTTCAATACTGGGGAATTTCTGTATTTCTATCATCAAACCTGGTAAGCTGGTTCTGTCTTCTGATGACGCACATCTTGCTACTTCGTCTGCTTCTGAATTTTGACTTCATAGGATTTTTATGAAATTTACTTGTTCCAACTCTCCAACTATTTAGTTTGTCAACTTCAGGTACCTCTGCATCCTACCTTCTTTTGCCTCGTACTCGCTGTTGATTTGTCCTATCACCAACTTTGAATCGCTCTTCAAGAGTACATTTTTGGCTCCTAGGGATCTTACCACCCTAAGCCCTGTCAATATCGCCTCATACTCTAATTCATTATTGGTTGTAGAGAATTGGAGTTGTACTTTGTACTTCAAGACATCTCCCTTTGGAGAAGTAATGACGACTCCTACTCCTCCCATCTTCTTCATGGATGACCCATCCGTGTGAACCGTCCAAATGTTTTGTGTATCCTTGTCTTCTGATAAAGTAAACTCAGTAATAAAATTAGCGAATACCTGGGCTTTTATCGCTATTCTAGGTTTATATTCAATGTCAAACTGGCTTAGTTCGATCACCCGTTGCACCATTTATCCTACTGCCTCTAGTTTGTGCATCGCTTTCTTAATTGGTTGATCCGTTATGACCAGGATTGGGTTTGCCTAAAATGGCCGTAAATTTTGAGAAGCGACGATCAAGATAAAGGTAATCTTTTCCATTCGTGGGTATTTTGCCTCTGCCCCCTGGAAGGCTTGGCTGATGTAATATACTGGGTGTTGAACCTTAGACTTTTCTCAAATCAAGGCGACGCTTACAGCTATGGCTGATACTACTAGATATAGGAACATGTCTTCACTTTCTTTGGATAGGCTTAATAGTGGTGGGTTACTTAGGTAACGCTTTAAATCCTGGAATGATGCTTTACAATCGTCTTTCCATGTGAAGGCCTATTTGAGGGTCCTGAAGAAAGGCAAACATTTGTCAGTGGCCTTAAAGACAAACCTATTGAGGGAAGCTACTCTTCCTATTAGTCTTTGCGCCTCCTTGATGGTTTTAGGTGACGACATCTCCAATATGGCCTTCACCTCTTTTGGATTAGCTTCGATCTCTCACTATGACACCATGAAACCAAGGAACATACCAGAGGAAACACCGAACGCGCACTTCGCCAGATTTAACTTCATCTTTTATTGCCTTAATGTTTCAAAAGTTTCCTTGAGGTCGTCCAAATGGCTTTCTTCTACTTTGTTCTTGTCGAGCATATCATCGACATAGACCTCCATGTTTTGTCTAATTTGCTTACTGAACATTTTGTTCACCAACCTCTGGTAAGTGGCTCCTGCATTTTTCAGTCCAAATAACATGACATTATAGCAATAAAGTCCTTGACTGGTAATGAATGCAATCTTTTCTTGGTCTTCCTTTAACACCTGGATCTAATTATATCCTAAGAACGCGTCTATAAATGTCAGGAGCTTGTGTCCCACTGTGGAGTCAACAAGTTGGTCAATCCTTGGCAAAGGAAAACTGTCCTTTAGACATGCACTGTTTAAATCCATGTAGTCTACACACATTCTCCGTTTCCCATTCAAGTTCTTCACCATGATGACATTGGCTAACCAGTCTAGATAATAGACTTCTTGAATGAAATTAGTCGTCAGTAAATTGTCTACCTCATCCATTACGACTCTGTTTCGTTTAAGAGTAAAAATCCTTAGTCTTTGTTGAACTGGCTTCCTTTCTGGATTCACGTTCAGTTGATGCTAAATAATATCTCTAGATATGCATGGCATGTCCTCATGGCTCCAAGCAAAGACATCCAAGTTCTCCTTTAGGAACTTTACAATTTCTTCTTTCGTTGAGGGGTTAAGGCACGTACCCACTTTTGTTATCTTCGTTGGCTCCTCGTCCACTAGTTCAATTGACTCCAATGATTCCGAACTCTTTTCTTCTATCATCCACATGTGACTTTCTTTTGAGGCTAGCGCCGCCTGATAACATTCACGACCTAAAACTTGGTCAATGTTCATTACCCCCATCCCATGTTCTATTGAGAATTTTACCTTCAAGCAATATGTGGATTTTGCAGCTTTCAATGATCGAGTATAGGTCATCCTATGATTACATTATAGGATGAAGGGGAGTCAACAACTAGGAAATAAAGTTGTTTGGTTACCTGAAAAGGATATAAGTCAGCCGTGATGGTTAGAGTCATTATTCCCTTCAAGCATACCCGGTCCCCACTGAAGTCTCTTCACTTCAAATCAACCTGTAGCTGTTGAAAGGCTGAAAGGTAGATGATGTTCACAGAACTCCCATTATCTATCAAGACTCTTCTGGTGTTGAATCCCTCTATCATGAGCATGATGACTAATGGGTAGTCATGTGGTTTCTTCACTCCTCTAACATCTTCTTTGGAAAATACCATGTCCATGGTTTCTCTTCTTCTATGCTTCAATGGTGGTGCTATGTGAACACCATTAACTTGTATTTGCTGCAACTTTTTAAAGGACTTGAATGTTCCCCCTGCTATCAGTCCCCCATTGATCATCCTGATCTTCCCTAGGGCACTCTTTGGTCGATCATGTTGATTTTCCTCTTCTTTTGGCTTATCTTCAAACCATGCTCGTTGTTCAGGCTTGTACCAACCTAGCACATTTTTCCTCACAAACTTATGTAATTTTTCCTTCTAGATTAGCTCTTCTATTCGTTCTTTTAGGTCCCTACAATCCTCCGTGTAGTGCCCATGATTTCTGTGAAAACGGCAACACTTTTTCTTGTTGCAGACATTGGGTGACAAGTTAAGTGTTTTTGGCCATTTAAAGGGGTGATCGTCCTTAATCTGCGTTAAGATTTTGTTAGCAGGCATTACTAGGAGTGTGAAATTTACCATCCTTCAGGTTTTATCATCTCTTCTCTTAATGCTGTTCTGGCTAGACGAATGATCTTTCCTTTCCTTCTTCTTCCCTTTTAGGTCTTCCTGAATATTTCTTCTTTCGTTCTGCGTATCCCTTATTTTGATTGTAGGTAAAGCATCTTCTACATACATGTACTTCTAAGCCTTTAACAGCATTTCTGCCATTGATTCGAGAAGGCTCTTTGCAAGGGAGACTACAAATTCCTTGGATTTTAACCTGGCCTTAAATGTGGTTAATTGCACCTTGTGTTTAGCTTCGTCTACCTTTAATACTTCCCTGTTGAATCATTTCACATATGACCTCAATAACTCCCCATCCTCCTATCTGATCGTGAGTAAATGATCTGTTGTTCTCTTCTGATGTTGTCCACCGACAAAATGGCACACAAATAAGTTGCTCAGTTGCTTGAAGTCATCTATGGACAAAGGGTCTAGTTTGCTGAACCACACTAATGCCACCACCTTAAGGGTTGTTAGGAAGGATCGGCACAACATCTCATTAGGAGTCTATCACAAGCCCAAGGTCATCTTAAAGGTGGTTATATGGTCTAACGGATCCTTCAAGCCATCAAAAGACTCAAGTAGAGGAAGGTGGAACTTAGGTGGTAAAGGACATTCCAAGACCTTTGTACTAAAAGGGGAATCAGTCATTTTCACCATCCCAACCAAGTTCCTATCCGTTTTCTCCTTCATTGCATTTTTAAGCTCATCCATCTCCTTTCTCATGCTTTTGAGGAGGTCGTTACTTGCCCCATTAGAGTGATCCATCCTCCTTGAACCGTCTCTTTTGTGGTTGTTATCCTCGTCCTCATTCATGTTGACTTAGATTCTTGTAGGTGAACAATTTTCCTCCTGCTACAGCTGCTATCTAATCTCTTGATTCTACCTTGTGAGCATTTCAATGTTAGTTGTGAGTGTTTGAATTTAAAGGGCTAACGCCATTGGATCTTGTGGTGCACTTGATTCAATTTGGATATTGAGAAGGGTAGAGCTACATTCTCAAACGAAGGTTTGAAAATGTTGATTCCCCACAGATGTTACCAAACTGATGATGCCAAAATCATTAATTGATATATCCTTCCAAATGAAATACAATGGTGCACCGATGGTTCTGCTCAAGACCTAGAATATGGTTCTACTTAAGTGGTCACCAGTGTGGTGCCTACCACAGGTCCTCCGATGACAAAGTCAGATATCAATAATTATAAGAATAAGCAGAATGATAGCTAAGCTTTTATGTATATGTGTGTACCTTTCATCGAGGCCTGGCATGGTTTATATAGGTTAATACCCTACTAGCCATTGGGAGCATTCAATGGTGGCTTGAATGCCACTTTGTAACGTTTTCTATTACTTTAATGAGGCAACATGAAGGCTCTTCATTGGCATGTAACAGCTTCATATTAAATGTCCATTTTATGGAGTTTTTGATTGTCTACTGTGCTCTCTGGATGAAGGTAATTACCTGGTTCATCATAGGTCATTAGATAGCTTATGTTGCAATCTTTTAAATATAATTAGTTTTAGTCTTACCAATCTACCAATCTGAGATTCTGAATTGATTTGTTTCAATTGCATTGGCATAGTCATGATACATATTTGTTTTCTTTACTAAGCACTAATAAATAAAATTTCGACTAATTTCATATTAATCATGATATAATATTATATATGTTATCTCCTGAGTATATTTGAACAAATAAATCAAGGTTCATAGTAACAATTTCCACATTAAATTTGCAATAATATAACATCAAAAACTTACATACAAATAAATACAAAAATAATTTGTTTATGCTTGTATGCTTCCACTTCTCATGGTTGGAAATCTTCATTACTGTATAAAACTGTATCTTTCTATGATGTAATCTCATTTTTAACCTCAAGGCAAATTTAAATCATGATCCCAAAGAGCAACATAAAGTTGTTTTCAAGCCCCTAGTAGTGTTCTTTCTTTTCCATGGTACCCTAGATCTCCCAAAAGTGCAGCTTATATGCCTTGAAAAAGAAAATAAATTATTAACTTCCTTGACAATAACAAAGACCTCCACATGAAAATGTCCACTTAACAAAATGAAAATCATATTATTTAATTTCACTAATCCACAGTTGAATTTAGTAATTCACATTAAAGATAACACCAAAAACTTTAAGTTATACAGTCCATCATTCCCATCATGAAAATCAAAAGATATGATCATGTGGTTTGAAAATCATCATCTGAAGATTTGCCATGTCAAATAAGAAAAAGAATATATCAAGCATTGAGCACACACTTAACATGAAATGTAAAAACCTGGAATTGAATTTATTTCCCAATATGAAGCTCTTAATCCGTTTTTAACTTGATAAGTGCAGCTCTTGTTCTAACTTCAATATTAAAATCTGCAAAATAGGAATTAAATATTTTTAAAAAGTTTTATATCCCTAAACCTATTATTTAATGGGCAAAGAGAAAGCAAAGAGTTAAACAAAATGCTTTCACATCTATCTTAGACGTGAATCTTTTCTACCATCCACACAAAGTCAATCACTAAGCTATCATGCATGAAAATGTTTATGATCTCACACCATTGGCATAAATGATATGCATTTCAAAGTGTTTTGATTATTCAACCTTCCATCAAACCCCATCTATTCTATAGATCTTCATGCACAATACAAATTCTCATTCTCACTTCTTTAAAGTAGTAGCACATCAACAACAAAGATATTAAAAAGTTAAGTGATATGATTATGATTCTTTAGTAATCCTCTCAGATACTGCCAATATGCATAAGTATTCATTCTTCTTCTTCTTTTTCTTTTTCTTTTTTTTTTTTCTTTTTTTTTTTTTTTTTTTTTTTTTTTTTTTTTTTTTTTTTTTTTTTTTTTTTTTTTTTTTTAGAAATGAGTATTCATTCATCTAATAAATAATTTAATATGCATATGAGTAATCAAGTCATTATGTGGAAACTTAATATGAAATTTTTAATTTGGTACGTGCAAACATGTAAATATGACATTTCAAGTTTAATTTGCATCCAACAACATGTAATTGCAGAAACCTTAAAAGTGATGTGCACAACTTTTCTTTTTCTTTTTTCCTTTTTACAGCTAAATGTGCATTACCATTTTAGAATTTTTGCAAAGTAAACTAGACTGTAAAACTGGAGGAAAAAAACCAAAAAGAAATTGAAAGAAGTTGGAAACACACACCTAAAAAGAACCGTCAATTTGATAAAGCACTCATTATATATTTATACATTCTTGATCAACTGTCTATTAATTGTACATATCAAGAAGCCAACTCTACCTCAAACTGAGAAGTCTGTCTTTGTGAGTTTCTATGGGGTTTAGATTAGAGATAGATTTTTCATTCTTAGATAACATATCTACTTGTTATAATTAGTACATAGCTAAAAAGAAAATCCGCTTCAAAAATTGCACAAAATAATATAAATGAATCAATAATAAAAAATGTGATTGTGCTATAGGGTTTATTAATTGTTAATTACCAAAAAAGCAGTCATCTTATCAGATACTTCCTTAAGAACACCATTGTCTTTTGTACATCCCTTCAAAAAAATCAATAAAAATAAGTGATTGTACTGCTAGGTTTATTAATTGTCAAGCTCACATTAATCTTCATCCATGGCTTCTTTGGAATGTTGTTGGTCTAATTTCATCATCTATTAATTTTCAGACTTGTACATGCCAATTACATTTTAGATTGTTGTCATGATACCCATTGACAAAGCTTCAAATAGGGCTAAGAAAAACCCTTTCACAAACCTTTTCTTTTAAAGTCATAGATAATAGGTTATACATAATGGACTTGTGGCAAACTATAATGGAATAAGCTTCAAAGCTCCAAGATTTATAAGCTACTTAGGTCAAAAAGTAAATTCCCAATGCCATAATCTATTTATTCTAAAGATAACCACACACAAATACATCTAAATGCTAACAATTCTATAAAAACAAAATTATAACTTAAAGAAATCAATAAAGACCTATAAAGAATATATAATCCAACTTAGCTTTGAGAATTATCAATTATTGAAATATCAGTCATCCTAATCACAATATCACATAGAAACGATTAATAAACAAATTCACAGGGTTCAACTTATAGTATAATAACATATTTCTAGTAAATTTTATTTATAATCAAAATTTTCCAACCATCCCAAACAATATCCACTTAAAGATTTTTTTTTTCTTCTGGTAGCAAATCTAAGTCATGGATGTTTATAAGGATAGGACAATATACGACCACTTTAAAAAGACTTAGACACAGGTACTTACCCAAGAGAATGAACTTTTAATGGAATCATTGATTTGAGAACTTCTACTTTTAAGAACCCCTTCAACAAAAGAAGAGTTCTGACATTTTATTTTTGGAGGATAAATTGACTCAAAGCTATAATCCCTTTGAGTTTCTCTTATTGCAGGCATTTTAGGGTTGGATGATTCCTCTACCTACTGTCATCCACTGCACACAAAAATATATATATATATATATATATATGAACAAAGAGGAATAAGTTTCATATAATAAAGCTTTGACATTAATTTTTTAATTCCTATTGATCAACAGCAAGTCAGCAGCTTATATGTCTTACTTACACATCACCGAGTCCAATTGTACTCTCATGACCTACACAATCTTGTTGAGTAACGCCTCCTTAAAATCCAAAAAACTCAACTTCAATTTCTTTACAATTAAACCTAATAGTAATCAAGTAATTGAATAGCTTTGAGACAAAGTATACCTGTAACATGTACGTGATAGTCTCAAAACCTGTAAAACAAAAATCACATTAGAATACACCAAATTAATTATATACAATGAGCCACGATTAATGAATGCACATAACATCAAAAACAACAATGAGGGCAAAACCTTTGTGTGGATGATTTGGAAATCCATCGGGAGCAATCACTGCAATCCATATCAATAAAAGAAAATTGAAATTTGAAAAAGATTAGATTGTAATTTTTCATACATGAAAAATTGTCCAACATCATAAAAAGATCCAAATTCTTTAGGTCAATCCTGGAAATTTAATACCCTAAAGATAGAAAGTCAAGAACAAAATAACCATGAATCAAAGTTGACACCAAGAACTGATAAAACAAATAAAACAGCTATATAAAGATTCTTGAATCCCAAACACACTAAATAAAAACCCAAAATTATTTATAATTTAAATCCTATAATTTCTCACTAACCAAAAAAAAAAATCATTATTATTGTTAAAAAAAAATTAAAAAAACCAAAGCAATGACACAAAAAGAGAGAGATGAGATGGAACATAAATTTGAACATCTTGTTTGAGCTACATGTTTTATGTTTATTTAAAATTTCCAAGATTCCTTGAATTTCATATGAAAAGTTGCTAGTCTCGCATCAAGGAATTTAGGATTTTGAACATAATGTTGTAAAAATGTACTGAAAAGAGAAATCATGAAAATGATGATAACCTTACCCTACACAATTAGCTAACATTATAGAAACCCCATTTAGCTTGGCTGGAATGAAATTGAATTTCCACTAATGCAATCCTGGGAATAGAATATAAAATATTAAAATATCAGCAACTAAAAGTTCATAGCTTTAAAATTTGGTGTTAGAAGATTGCATAGCAAAGATCACCTACTAAAAATTTGTTCGAAAATAACATAAAAAAGCCAACATTAAGAGCAAATCAAGACACAACCAATAGCCCTAATTTTTTTGAAGAATCTACAATTATTTGCACAAAACTACTCTTTATAAAGATTCCTAAACCAACAACATCAGTATTTTGCAGAAAATGAATAGCCCAATATACTTGAAACCATATAGCAGGCGATGTATTCCATCTACTAATACCCGGTACTAGTAATAAATTCGTTTTGCAACCTTATTGTGATAGCTACCACTATAGTAGAATCTTATAAGTTATGGGAGAAACAGGGACCTTTTTTTTCCAGTAATAGGCAGATAAAATAAAATCAATCTAAGCCATCATATAAGACTAACAGAAGTGTTCAACTTTTATTTTTGATAATTAAAATCATAATTATGTTATCACATAGCTAAAAATAAAAATTTTAGAGTTGATTGTAGATTATACACCAACACTAAGGGTAATGGGATTGCCTCTGTTCTCTTCTCATGTGATGAAGAACTATTAGAGCCTACTGGTTTCCATTATTTATTTCAAGCATTCCACCATCAAAAATATATTGTTGTAAAGAAAAAACAAAACAGAACAAACATAGTCTAAAAATTAGAAGAAGAGAAACAGAGATAGACCTAGTGAGACCAACCAAACAAAGCATGAGATTAACGCAAATTAGGGTTTACAAATAAAAGCCAATTCTAAATCAAAACCTTAATTAAAACTGAACCTAACCCAGTTAGGTAAATCAAAATCAACCAACCAACCAACAAAATACCCGAAACTAAATTCTATTAAATGCCCAAATTTAAATAAATAAATAAAAACTAAAGACATTCGAGGGTCTGATGCTTGCAGGAGGTTGGACAACAATTTGGCTGTGCAAAGGCTTGAATCAACCATGAAATGAATTAGTTAAACGCCAGAGGGAGGTCTGCATTTAATGAGATTACGGAGAAAGAAGAAGATTTGTCAAACAATAGTCGGTGAGATTGACGAATGAGTCCTAAGAGAGCTTATGTTTTGTATTGTGCGGCAATTCTACAATCCAACAAAATAATAATAAAAATTACAACCAAAATTACATGCACAAACCTAAGCCTAAATCAAAACTGAAAGGGGAAAAATCTCTTAAGCCCAAGTAGACGGATCCATCGTTTGCACGGCCCTATATGGACGGACCTATTGTGAACGGGCCGGACACAGACGGGCTGAATTATGCTGGGCTAGATTGTCCATGGGCCTGTTGAGCCCCTAAGGAGGGATATTTTGGCCCATTCTCGTAAGAGCCCAAATAGAGTCCTTGCGCTAGTAGGACTTCGGAGATCTGGTATACTTGGTAAAAATCTTCCGCGTAAGGAGGAGACTTGTTCATCACGTTTTGGACTCCATAGGAAGAGTCCTATAAGGAAAAGACTTCCGCATCAAGGAAGTTTTTTTTTTTTTTTCCCGTGTGTGTGTGTGTGTGTGTGTGTGTTTTTAAGGTTTAGATTCAAAGGGAAGTAGGGAACCGTGAGAACTAGTCGGATTACAGTTCTCAAAACCGTGCGGATGGACTGCGGTTCTAACGGTTCTCGGACTTTTAGGCATAGACCGGTTCTTACTATTAAAAGAACCATGTTTATGAGTGGTTCACGGTTAACCCGGTCGGACCGTACGGTCTGGTTCGGATTTAAAAACCATGAAAATTAGATGGAACAACAAAGTTGGAGTTAGGTAAGTGTAATTGGAAGGTTAAAGATATATGACATTATTCTTGATTGAAATATATTTAAGATGAGATGACATGAAGGCTTGTGGGTGTGTATATATATAAAAGAGTAGAAGTGCAAAAGGTTTTAAGCTTGAAAATTTTAACCAAAAAAACAAAAAAAACGAAGAGTCTTATAAAGAATCATTATTCTTTAATAAGAAAGTTATTGAAGTTTGAACCAAAGAAACCAAAAGTCTTTTTCTTTTCTTTTCTTTCTTTTTTATTTTTTTTTATTTTCTTTTTATTTTTTAAGCTTTAAAGATTATTTCAATTATCTTTTTAAAGAGAGTGCCAGATGGCAGAACCTCACGCTCGCATGAGGTCTCTACTTATACATATATATATATATATATATATATTGATTGATTAATTGATTTGGTCAACGTATCTTACACATTGGATACTTTGTGGTTAGGACTAATAGTGATATTCTTTACTCGTGAAAAGCATGCTGTTCAATGTTCATATATTTGCATGGCACCCAAAAACTACATTTTTCAGAATAATGTTTTGATTTTGATTACTGAACAAGCCAAAATGCAATACATGGCTCAGCTTAAGTAGACATTCTTTATGAATTAAGTATCAAATTAAGTGAAATATGTGAACCACAAATTAATAATTAATCACTATAGACCAGTACGAAACAAATCAATAATCAAAGAGATAAACCAACTTTATAGCATAGTTGGTGACAAAGTGGAAAACCAAAGAAGAACTTACCAAAGGAAAAACCATTATGAGTCTTGATGAGTCCAAAAAAAAATCATTAAGGTCGTTCATTAAGATAGATGACCTTGCGTTATTAGTAGGCCATCAAAGAAAAACATATAACCGTTTAAGCACATTCAATGCATTAGATCATGACAATTGCTCACCAGCCTTAAAGTCCCATCAAGACTATAACCATTACACTTCAGAAAATAACCACCTAAAATTATGTAAAGGAATACATTTATGAGCAAAATGGCTACCTAGGCCATTTATAAAAGGGAAATTCTACCTCACCTGCTAAGGTAAGCCAACAAAGACTACAAAACACTATCTATATACAAAATATATAGGCCGATACTGACTTAAAAATCAGAGGCTCCCCTACTTGGCACAACTTAGTGGTCTCTTCGATCAACTCTGATTTTCTTGTAAATCCTACAAGATCATCAAAACCTCTGGATTGGATAAGTGACCTAACTGAAAATATTTTGCATCATCAAGTGTGACACACCCGAAATAAGGAAATTCACTATAAAAGGAGTTTACATTACTGAAAAGGAAAAAGTATCTCTTATGCCCGAATAAACGAATCCATCATTTGCACGGGTCCCTTGTGGACGGACCTGATGTGGACGGGCCGGATATGGACAGGGTGAAGAATGATGGGCTAGTTATCCATGGGCCTGCTGAGCCTCTAATGAGGGATATTTTGGCCCTAGAAGGAGGGCCCAAATAGAGTCCTTGCGCTAGTAGGACTCCGGAAATCTTGTATACTTGGTAAAAATCTTCCGCGTAAGGAGGAGACTTATTCATCACGTTTAGGATTCTACAAGAAGAGTCTTATAAGGAAAAGACTTCCGCGTCAAGGAAGGGATGTCAACCCCAAGCCACTATAAAAGCCCCAATACCCTCATAAGCCAAGGTACGCATAATTAACCCTCTCTAGCACTCTAGAGTTGTGAGCATACTTTCTAACTTGACCTTCGGAGGGTATTTGGCCTGTACCACACCGGCGCTCTCTGTTAGGTCCTCTTTTCTTTGTGCAAGTGTCGTTTCGAGGGTACGAGCATTGTGTAACCCACTGTTGATATTTTCGGCATCATCAGTTGGCGCCATCTGTGGGAAACGCCTCTAAGTGATTAAGCCACATTATCGTTTCCCGGACTAAAGGGTTGCATGGTACTCACTCGCTCAATGGCAACTACTAATGACGTACAAGGAGAGGAACCACCCACGACTGCCCTCGAGAGACAAGTTCAAACTCTCGGTGCCGCCTTGGAGCGTCTCACCAAACGGAACCTCGACTTGGAAGAACAGTTGCGCCAGAAGAATGCAGCACTAAATAATCGACCAGAAGATCAGGAAGGGACTAGCGCTCCAAACAGGAATCAGGAGAGACCTGAGGGCAGCCACGCCCCAAGCAGGCCGGAGAGGCAGCACGTGAGCATGCCATCCCTCATGGATGCGACTCCACCACATATAGCCGCCGAGATGCAGGCAATGAGGGAACAAATGGAGGTCATGATGAACGCCCTCAAGGGGCGAGTATCCAGTGACCTTGACGATCTGGTCAATCGTACCGATTCACCCTTCACTGCCGCCGTGAACTCTTTCCCCCTACCCCACAAGTTTCGCATGCCGAATATAGATAGCTATGACGGGATGAAGGATCCTCTTCATCACCTGGAAACTTTCAAAACCCTGATGCATCTACAGGGGGTATCGGACGAAATCATGTGCAGGGCCTTCCCAACTACACTGAAGGGTTCCGCGAGGATTTGGTTCAGTCGGCTGACACCGAACTCAATTAGCACTTTCAAGGAACTAAGCGCTCAGTTCACTTCGCACTTCATAGGGGGACACAGGTACAAGAAGTCTACAGCATGTCTGATGAGCAACAGGCAGAGAGAGGACGAGACGCTAAGATCTTACATAACCCGCTTCAATAAGGAAGCCCTCTCAATTGACGAAGCCGACGACAAGATACTGGTGGCAGCTTTCACGAACGGATTGCGGGAGGGCAAGTTTTTGTTCTCACTATACAAAAACGACCCCAAAACCATGTCAGAAGTACTCTACAGGGCCACCAAATACATGAACGCGGAAGACGCGCTGCTTGCGCGGGAAGAAAGGCCCAAGAAGAGAGAACGCCAGGCTGACATGCGCCAGGACCAAGGGCCGAAAAGACAGAGGACAAGGGACAGAAGGGACGACAGACGCTCGAAACCCCCGATTGGAAGGTTCACTAGTTTCACTCCCCTGAATGCCCCGATTGACCAAGTCTTGATGCAAATCAAAGACGAGGAGAAGCTGACATTCCCGGGAAAACTGAAGAGCGACCCGAGCAAACGGTCGCGAGACAAGTATTGTCGTTTCCACCGAGACCATGGCCACGACACGGCCGAATGCTACGACCTAAAGCACCAGATTGAAGCTCTCATTAGACAAGGGAAGTTGCAGAAATTCATTAACAAAGAGAGAACGGACCATAATCGCCAAGAGCCAGCCCCCCGGAGGGATAACGAGCATCCGAGACCCCCCATGGGAGACATAAGGATGATAGTGGGGGGAACCGCATCTACTGGTTCTTCCAAAAAGGCACGAAAAATGTACCTAAGATCGGTCCTGAACGTCCACATGACGAGCTCGAGGCACAACACCACACGGATGGAAAGCCCTATTATAGGATTCACCGAAGAAGATGCAAGGAGGCTTCATCATCCGCACGACGATGCGCTGGTCGTCAGCATACGCGTAGGGGACTACAACGTCCATCGAGTGCTAATCGACAACGGCAGCTCAGCAGACATTCTATACTATCCAGCATTCCAGCAAATGGGGATAGACAGAGCACGATTGGTGCCGGCAAGCGCTCCCCTTGTCGGCTTCGGAGGAACCAGGGTATTCCCAATAGGTTCCATCATCCTCCTGGTAACAGTGGGTGATTACCCGCAAGAACTCACTAGGAATGTAATGTTCCTCGTAGTAGACTGCTCATCCGCTTACAACGGTATTCTCGGACGACCTACACTTAATTCATGGAAAGCAGCAACATCCACATACCACCTAATGATCAAATTCCCAACGGACTATGGGATTGGAGAGTTGCGGGGAAATCAGGCAACCACCCGAGAATGCTACATTGCCATGCTAGAAATGGAAGATCACCATCAGGCGATGTGTGTAGAAGAACAGCGGACGGTCACGGAACCAGCTGAAAAGATGGAGATAGTCATACTCGACGAGTCCAAACCAGAGAGAACAACCAGAATTGGAACATTGGCCTGCCAACCTGTGCGTCAGGCCCTCGTAACCTTCCTCAGGAGAAACCAGGACATCTTCGCATGGAACCATAAAGACATGCCCGGGATCGACCCCTCCGTCATAGTCCACAAGCTAAGTGTGAACCCTTCAACCCCCCCGGTCCGGCAGAAAAAGCGAGTTTTTGCTCTTGAACGGGACAGAGCAATAGCGCAAGAGGTCGGAAAGCTACTGGAGGCGGGTTTTATAAGGGAAGTGTATTACCCAGAGTGGCTGGCAAACGTGGTCATGGTCAAGAAGGCCAGTGGAAAGTGGTCATTGCATTATCAAAAAAAAAAAAAAATATTGTTCTCTTTTCCAACAAAAAGAGTACCACCAAATGTAGATATTTGTTTCTATACAAAGTTTTTTTGTGTGGCTAAATTCGTATGCAAGATAATTGTTTGATAGCAGTAGTGCATGAGCGCCTTCAAAATCAAAGACCTGAAATATTTCAAAAATGAAAGTTAATTAAAAAAAAAATCAAGTAAGAAACGTTGGAAAATTTGTTTATTACAGCATTAGTTTGTTACATATGTACAAAGGAAATTCTCAAAATCCAAGTAGTTATGAGCCTATTTGTTTGGTGATTCCAAACAAGTAGTTATGAGCCTATTTGTTTGAATTACATTACTCATTTTAGGGTGTTTAAACACTGAATTTAGAAAGCACCTCATACCAATTTTCAGATTTTAAACAACGTTGTTGAATGACACATTTGTAAATATTTGTTTTGTCAATTGAGGGGATCTTTGAACTATAAGCAATGGGTACCATATGAGTATGTAAATATCAAATCTCGCAAGTGGTCTTCTACTGTTTGTTATTAATTTATAATTAAGCTCTGCTTTTAATTTTTAATTTTTATGTATAGCTTTTTTAAACTTCACATTTTTTTATTTATTTATATTTTCTCACTTTTTTTCAAAATATAAATATACTTTAACATATTTTTAACAAAAGTTTAAATAAATTATTCTCAAATGGACATAATATTAATTATGTCTAAAGAGTAAAGTACATGTAATAATTTGTGTGATAATTTGTGTGATACAATATATAATGTATATGCCGTTGAAATTTCACAAAGAGAACCTGTTTTAATCGTAAAGGCTAAGCCTTTAATTCTTTACCACATACAACACTAAAGCAAATAGCACTAAAGGCCAAAAATCAAAAGAGAATTGTGGCTGAAAAGGAAAAAGTATCTCTTAAGCCCGAATAAACGGATCCATCATTTGCACGGGCCCCCTGTGGACGGACCTGATGTGAACGGGCCGGATATGGACGGGGTGAAGAATGGTGGGCTAGTTATCCATGGGCCTGCTGAGCCCCTAATGAGGGATATTTTGGCCCATTCTCATAAGAGCCCAAAAAGAGTCCTTGCGCTAGTAGGACTCCGGAAATCTTGTATACTTGGTAAAAATCTTCCGCATAAGAAGGAGACTTATTCATCACGTTTAGGATTCTACAAGAAGAGTCCTATAAGGAAAAGATTTCCGCGTCAAGGAAGGGATGTCAACCTCAAGCCACTATAAAAGCCCCAATACCCTCATAAGCCAAGGTACGCATAATTAACCCTTTCTAGCACTCTAGAGTTGTGAGCATACTTTCTAACTTGACCTTCGGAGGGTACTTGGCCGGCACCACACCGGTGCTCTCTGTTAGGTCCTCTTTTCTCTGTGCAGGTGTCGTTTCGAGGGTACGAGCATTGTGCAACTCACTGTTGATATTTTCGGCATCATCAGTTGGCGCCGTCTGTGGGAAACGCCTTTAAGTGATTAAGCCACATTATCGTTTCCCGGACTAAAGGGTTGCATGGTACTCACTCGCTCAATGGCAACTACTAATGACGTACAAGGAGAGGAACCACCCACGACTGCCCTCGAGAGACAAGTTCAAACTCTCGGTGCCGCCTTGGAGCGTCTCACCAAACGGAACCTCGACTTGGAAGAACAGCTGCGCCAGAAGAATGCAGCACTAAATAACCGACCAGAAGATCAGGAAGGGACTAGCGTTCCAAACAGGAATCAGGAGAGACCTGAGGGCAGCCACGCCCTAAGCAGGCCGGAGAGGCAGCACGTGAGCATGCCATCCCTCACGGATGCGACTCCACCACATATAGCCGCCGAGATGCAGGCAATGAGGGAACAAATGGAGGTCATGATGAACGCCCTCAAGGGGCGAGTCTCCAGTGACCTTGACGATCTGGTCAATCGTATCGATTCACCCTTCACTGCCGCCGTGAACTCCTTCCCCCTACCCCACAAGTTTCGCATGTCGAATATAGATAGCTATGACGGGATGAAGGATCCTCTTGATCACCTGGAAACTTTCAAAACCCTGATGCATCTACAAGGGGTACCGGATGAAATCATGTGCAGGGCCTTCCCAACTACACTGAAGGGTTCCGCGAGGATTTGGTTCAGTCGGCTGACACCGAACTCAATCAGCACTTTCAAGGAACTAAGCGCTCAGTTCACTTCGCACTTTATAGGGGGACACAGGTACAAGAAGTCTACAGCATGTCTGATGAGCATCAGGCAGAGAGAGGACGAGACGCTAAGATCTTACATAACCCGCTTCAATAAGGAAGCCCTCTCAATTGACGAAGCCGACGACAAGATACTGGTGGCAGCTTTCACGAACGGATTGCGGGAGGGCAAGTTTTTGTTCTCACTATACAAAAACGACCCCAAAACCATGTCAGAAGTACTCTACAGGGCCACCAAATACATGAACGCGGAAGACGCGCTGCTTGCGCGAGAGGAAAGGCCCAAGAAGAGAGAACGCCAGGCGGATATGCACCAGGACCAAGGGCCGAAAAGACAAAGGACAGGGGACAGAAGGGACGACAGACGCTCGAAACCCCCGATTGGAAGGTTCACTAGTTTCACTCCCCTGAACGCCCCGATTGACCAAGTCTTGATGCAAATCAAAGACGAGGAGAAGCTGACATTCCCGGGAAAACTGAAGAGCGACCCAAGCAAACGGTCGCGAGACAAGTATTGTCGTTTCCACCGAGATTATGGCCACGACACGGCCGAATGCTACGACCTAAAGCACCATATTGAAGCTCTCATTAGACAAGGGAAGTTGCAGAAATTCATTAACAAAGAGAAAACGGACCATAATCGCCAAGAGCCAGTCCCCCGGAGGGATAACGAGCGTCCGAGACCCCCCATGGGAGACATAAGGATGATAGTGAGGGGAATCGCATCTACTGGTTCTTCCAAAAAGGCTCGAAAAATGTACCTAAGATCGGTCCTGAACGTCCACATAACGAGCTCGAGGCACAACACCACACGGATGGAGAGCCCTATTATAGGATTCACCGAAGAAGATGCAAGGAGGCTTCATTATCCGCACGACGATGCGCTGGTCGTCAGCATACGCGTGGGGGACTACAATGTCCATCGAGTGCTAATCGACAACGGCAGCTCAGCAGACATTCTATACTATCCAGCATTCTAGTAAATGGGGATAGACAGAGCATGATTGGTGCCGGCAAGCGCTCCCCTTGTCAGCTTCGGAGGAACTAGGGTATTCCCAATAGGTTCCATCATCCTCCCGGTAACGGTGGGTGATTACCCGCAAGAACTCACTAGGAATGTAATGTTCCTCGTAGTAAACTGCTCATCCGCTTACAACGGTATTCTCGGACGACCTACACTTAATTCATGGAAAGCAGCAACATCCACATACCACCTAATGATCAAATTCCCAACGGACTATGGGATTGGAGAATTGCGGGGAAATCAGGCAACCGCCCGAGAATGCTACATTGCCATGCTAGAAATGGAAGATCACCATCAGGCGATGTGTATAGAAGAACAGCGGACGGTCACGGAACTAGCTGAAGAGATGGAGATAGTAATACTCGACGAGTCCAAACCAGAGCGAACAACCAGAATTGGAACATTGGCCTGCCAACCTGTGCGCCAGGCCCTCGTAACCTTCCTTAGGAGAAACCAGGACATCTTTGCATGGAACCATGAAGACATGCCCGGGATCGACCCCTCTGTCATAGTCCACAAGCTAAGTGTGAACCCTTCAACCCCCCCGGTCAGGCAGAAAAAGCGAGTTTTTGCTCCTGAACGGGACAGAGCAATAGCGCAAGAGGTCGGAAAGCTACTGGAGGCGGGTTTTATAAGGAAAGTGTATTACCCAGAGTGGTTGGCAAACGTAGTCATGGTCAAGAAGACCAGTGGAAAGTGGCGGATGTGCGTCGACTTCACGGATCTTAACAAGGCATGCCCAAAGGATAGTTATCCCCTCCCGTGGATAGATGCACTGGTCGACTTCACGGCCAGACACCAGCTCTTAAGTTTTATGGATGCCTTCTCGGGCTATAACCAGATCAAACTGGAGGAACATGATCAGGAGAAAATGTCCTTCGTCACCAGCCAAGGCCTCTTTTGCTACAAAGTGATGCCGTTCGGACTCAAGAACGCCGGGGCAACATACCAAAGATTAATGGACAAGATGTTCGCGCACCAGATTGGGAGAAACGTGCAAGTCTACGTTGACGACATGCTGGTGAAGAGCCGTTTCGAAAATGATCATCTAAGCGACCTCCAGGAGACATTCGATACCCTACGGTCATACAACATGAAGCTGAATCCGGACAAGTGTGCATTCGGGGTGACGGCAAGAAAATTCTTGGGTTTTATGGTGTCCCAAAGAGGAATAGAGATCAATCCAGAAAAAATATGGGCCATCATAGAGCTTGAACTGCCAAGAATGACTAAGGAGGTACAGAGCCTGAACGGCAGAGTTGCCGCCTTGAACAGGTTCGTCTCAAAAGCAACAGACAGGTGCTTACCGTTCTTCCGCGTACTAAAGAAATCATTCGAGTGGACGGAGGAGTGCCAGAAGGCATTTGAAGATCTAAAGAAATACCTTTCCTCACCACCCTTGCTCAGCCCGTCCAAACCAGGGGAAGATCTCTACTTATACCTAGCCGCTTTGCGGGTGGCAGTAAGCGCGGCCCTAGTAAGGGAAGAGGAAGGGGCGCAGCGGCCCGTCTATTTCGTAAGCAGAGGGTTTAGAGGGGCTGAAGAAAGATACCCCCACATGGAGAAGCTGGCCTTTGCACTAATAACCGCAGCTCGAAAACTGAAACCGTACTTTCAAGCCCACAGCATCATCGTCCTAACAAATCAACCCCTAAAAAGGGCAATGAGCAGCCCCGAAGCAGCCGGACGAATGGCCCTGTGGGCAATAGAGCTGAGCGAGTTTGACATACACTACCGTCCGCGAACCGCAATAAAAGGCCAAGTCATAGCTGATTTCATCGCCGAATATACGCAAACGGGGCAACAAGAGCCACAAGCCCTCAGACTATGGAATATCCACACGGATGGATCATCAACCAGGCTAGCTGGGGGCGCCGGGGTGGTAATTCAAACCCCTGACGGAGACACGATTGAGTGCATGATCCGATTGGACTTCCCGACGACCAACAATGAGGCCGAGTATGAGGCATTATTGGCAGGATTAGACCTGGCGAAAGCAGCAGGCGCAGAGGCCATGATTATGCATTGCGACTCGCAGGTGGTAGTCAATCAGATTAGTGGTACCTATGAATGCAAGGGGGAAAAAATGAAGAAATACTTAGAAGAAGTCAGAAGACGGATCGACTCCCTCCAGGTCACATTCGTCCAGATCCCAAGAGAGGAGAATGAATGTGCTGACCGGCTCGCAAAAGCCGCCTCCGTAGTGGCCATGACGACCCCCGATTGAGTGTTATCCTTCATCCAATACTCCTCGATCATTGACAGTGAGATGGAAGTGCAGGAAGTAAATCCAGAATACGATTGGACCACACCCCTATTAGCCTACCTAAAGGAAGGCACGCTCCCGGACAACAAGGACGCAGCCAGAAAGTTGAAGGTTCGGGCTTCGCGGTTCATAATAATCAATGACATCTTATACAAAAGGGGATTCTCACGACCATATCTAAGGTGTTTGGGTCACGAGGAGGCAAACTATGTAATGAGAGAGGTCCATGAAGGCATCTGCAGAAACCATTCGGGGGCGCGGTCTCTGGTACACAAACTGATCCGGGCAGGATACTATTGGCCCACGATGCAGAAGGACGCGCAAACCTCCGTCAGGATCTGCGATAAATGTCAAAGGTTTGGTAACCTAATTAGGCAACCAACCGAAGAGCTGACCCCCATGACGGCCCCTTGGCCATTTGCCCAATGGGGACTAGACATCATGGGACCCCTCCCAACGGCCGCGCGACAGCTGAAATTCTTAGTGGTAGGGATCGACTACTTCACTAAGTGGGTCGAAGCGGAAGCGCTAGCAACTATCACGGAGAAGAACATCAGAGGTTTCGTATAGAGGAATATCATATGCAGATTCGGGATACCAAGGGTCCTCATCTCCGACAATGGGAAACAGTTTGACAACAAGGCGTTCCGAGATTTTTGCTCAGAGTTAGGCATCAGGAATCACTACTCATCGCCCGCACATCCACAGGCAAATGGCCAAGTCGAAGTCACGAACCGGTCCTTGCTCAAAATAATCAAGACCCTGCTCGAGGGGGCAAAAGGTATATGTCCCGATGAGTTACCAAGTGTCTTATGGGCATATCGCACGACGGCAAGAACGCCTACAGGGGAAACACCGTTCAGGCTGACATACGGGAGCGAGGTCGTCATTCCAGCAGAGATAGGTCTTACGACCTATCGAGTGGAGAGCTACGATGGAAACAAGAATGAAGAAGCTTTGCGACTGCAGCTAGACCTAGTCGACGAAGCCCGGACTATAGCTGAACAAAGGATAGCTCGATACCAAAATCTCATGGTAAAATACTACAACTCCAAAGTCAGACACAAAGACTTCCAGATCGGAGACCTTGTGCTTCGGAAGGTTATAGGAGTAGTTAAAGATCCCTCACAAGGAAAACTTGGTCCAAACTGGGAAGGGCCATACAAGATCTCGTCTTGGCAGAGAAAAGGAACTACCATCTCGAAACTATGGACGGACGGAGACTGCAACACCCGTGGAACACTGAGCACCTGCGGAGGTACTACCAGTAGATGCAACAAGAAGAGATGTCCACCCTTCGCAAGCATTCCAGCTTATATCTAAAGTTTTTAGTAGTTTTTATTTTTTGAAGAACAATTTTTACTTTTCAATGTTTTTACTTTGAACAAACCTCTCTACTAGTGCCTTTTTAAGCCCAAGGGGGGCAGGCACCATTTTCCTATAAAGACCTCTTTCAGGTAACAAGGTTTTTTCTGCCTAAACTGTTTATATCACAAGTTCCAAAGGCCGTCCACAAAACAGACGGACCATCCCAAGTATAAGTCCATATAATGGACGGATCGACAAGACTGTCCATAAAAGTGGACGGATCATCCCAAGAGGATGAAAACCTAAGTCCATATAATGGACGGATCAATAAGACTGTCCACCAATTGGATGGACCATCCCAAGAGGATGAAAACTTAAGTCCATATAATGGACGAACTAGTAAAACCGTCCACCAAATGGACGGACCATCCCAAGAGGATGAGAACCTAAGTCCATATAATGGACGGATCAATAAGACTGTCCACAAAATGGACGGACCAATAAAACCGTCCACCAAATGGACGGATCATCCCCAGAGGATGAAAACTTAAGTCCATATAATGGACGGATCAATAAGACCGTCCACCAAATGGACAGATCATCCCAAGAGGATGAAAACTTAAGTCCATATAATGGACGGATCAATAAGACTGTCCACCAAATGGACGGACCATCCCAAGAGGATGAAAACTGAAGTCCATATAACGGACGGACCCGCGACGTCGTCCGTAAGAGGACAGGCCAACCCAAATAGACGGATACTACTGAGTCCATGTAATGAGCAAACTCAGGACAACGTCCGTTAGTTGAATGGACCTCACAAAGGAAGCTGAGTAAGATACCTGATGGACGGGTACAAAAAACAGTCTACCTAACGTGGGGATTTAAATTGTGCCTAACAGGCATGTTTAATGTACGGTCCATCTAACGGATGGATTCAGATTATGCAAAACGGACATTTTCGAACCGTTCAAAAACGAGTAGTATCTCCAAGTCATACAAATCATCCAAAAGGATGACGGCCCTTAGCTAAGCTAGTCATGAAAGGAAGTACCACAGTAAGCAGGACGGAGCTCACTTAAGCGTGAAAATACGTTGAAAATAAAAAAAAATGCATCCCACAGAGATAAAATAGAAGGTCAACGGACCCATTATATAATAAGCATGCTGAACGGTCAGTGTATAAATAAACCCCGTAAAACATGACGGGTACTATGAATTGTTCCACACTTACAAAAAAAAAAAAACTAAGTTATTACAAAAGAGAGTTGGCATAATCAAGCTCCGTCTTCTTCTTCATCTGGACGGTCCCCAGCATCTTTGGCCTTACTGTCCGCAGCAGTATGATCTAATGGAGCTTCACGGACGATGCCGTCCTCATCAAAAAGAGCGTCGGTATCCTCCGTCTGAGCAGGTTGGGTAGTGGACGGCTCTGGGGCAGAGACGGAGATGGCAGACAAGTCCAGATCGGGATACAACCTCCTCACCTGACGGAGAGCATCGTCGAACCCGTCGTTATAAACTAGACTCAGCTCCGCAATAACCTCACTGGAGTCACGGTACTCTCGTACGGCTTCCTCCTTGGCATGACGGACCTCATTGTCTTTGTCCACTAAGGCTTTTTTCAGATCTTCCACCATCTGAACGGCCTCATCCCGGGCCGTCTCGGCCATCCCCAGCTTTTTCTCATGGGTGATCTTCTAGGCCTTCAGGTCGAGCAGTTCCCCCTCCGTCATCTTGGCCTTCTCACGGAGTCGGCCAATGGTCGTCTCTTGGTTGAGACACCGTCCCATGAGGCCCTTCGTCATGATCATAGCCTGAAGTCGACAAAAATAAGTTAACAAAACATAAAGAAAAAATTGATGAACGGATGGAATAAGGTGGACGGATCATTACCTGGGCAATGCTGAAGAGGGCCGTCTCTCCCATCGCCTCCGTCGAATGGTTCCCAAGATCCTCGTAGTCGTCGGTAGTGATGATCGACGACATCCTTTCCAAGGCATACTTGGAATCCTCGCGGAGCAAGACGGGTGGTTTCTTCTGCTCGCCTGGCTGACCTGTCATTAGCCCTTTGCCTTTACCATGCTTGGACGGAGGGACTGACTTGCTCCCCTCAGCCATCAAGCCAAGGACCAGGTCCAAAGGGACCTTAGGCTGCTTAGAAGGACGGTCGCTCTTCACAGGCAGCTTCCGTTTTAGAGATGGCTTGCTAGAGCCCGTCCCCATGGCGTCCGTCCCGGTTTGCTTGTTCTTCGTGGCTTGAAGTCTTATGGCCGCTCGTCTTTTGGCATCCTCCATCTCTGAAAAAGGATGATGGATTATAATGCAATAGTGATGATACAAAAAAAAGTGGAAAGTGAAAAGGGCATGAGGTGGACGGACTTACGCAGACGGGTCGTTTTCTCGTACTTTAAGGCCGCCGGAGTGGGTTCAGGACCGTCGCAATACCAATGGACAGTATCGAGGTTGACGAGCTTGGCCCACGTCCTCTCCTCTGGTGTTGTCTTGGAAAATTTTTTTTCAAGGAAACTGAATTCCTCGAGTGTAACTTGGGGACGCCGTCGAACTGCAAAATAGAAGACGGAGGTTAGAAACATTACAAGTTACATGAATGAACGGAGTGGTTTACGACGGACCATACCAGATGAGTTTAAAATGCCCCAAACTGTGTCGACGGGCATGAAGTCTGTCTCCCCTGGATGACTCATCCAGTCGTTTCCTTCCATAAAGAAGTAACGACTCTTCCAATCCCTATTTGAGTCCGGGGTCTCATAGATGACTTTCAGAACGGGACTCCTAGGGACGAAGCTGTACATACCCCTTGACTTATCTATTTCGTCTGGACGGTAGCAATGGAGGAACTCTCTTATTGTAAGCCTCCTTGCTCCGTCCGTTATGGCTCCGTACAGGACCTCCATGGCAATAAAGACTCTCCAGGCGTTGGGGGACACCTGGCTGACGGATATGCCTAGGTAGCTTAAGAGTTCGTGGTGTAGTGAACTCAATGGGAACCTCAACCCAGCCTTTAGCACCGGCTCGTACACGCCCACTCCGTCCACTCCTTCGTAATAACATTTTTCTGACATATAAGGTAGACGGAGTGAGATATGGTCAGGAATTTGGTAGCGGTCCCTTATTGTATTGAAGTGACCCTCCTTGATGGTCGACGTAAAAGCGTGGACCGTCCACTCTGGGGGCAAGATGAACTCCCTAAGTCCATCAACCCCCATGACGGACCTCACTGTTTGTTCTTCGTCATCTGGAACCTCCTGGACTTCAATCATCTCCAGGCCCTCATGTGTTGAGGACGAGGAAGATGACGACGGACTACTCTCGCTCGAGACGTCGCGGTCTTTGGGACCTGATGGGTATATCCCCTCGTAGTCCGCCCCGTTGGGAACGACCGACTGGTTACTTGACGCACTAGACATTTCCTACATATAATTACAAAACCTAAGACTCTGACGAGTTGGAGATAACGACGGACGCGTTAAGTACGAATAAAAGAAAAAAGAAAGGACGGATATAAAATAACTCACCAGAAGCTTGTAGTAGGATGCGACGAGTGACGGATGCTTGAGTGAATAGGTTGTGCTCTGACAGACGTGACAGACTCGCTCTGACAAATCTCTTCTAGCAGCAAGTGGAGAAATGAGAGGCGGAGGACTAATATTTATACTGGGAGTGCACGGAAGACGAAGCGACGCCTCGTTCCAAAACAACAGCCACTAACAGATTGACATTTGGCACAACGCATTAATGCGCCAGCTCTTGACTCAGCATTGTACGGGTGAAAATTTATAGACAGGCGTACCGAGTTTTAGATCCGTCACCCCATGGGTCCGTTCATAAGTGCTGACGGACCCATCGGGTGAGGGGGCAACTGAAAAGGAAAAAGTATCTCTTAAGCCCGAATAAACGGATCCATCATTTGCACGGGCCCCCTGTGGACGGACCTGATGTGAACGGGCCGGATATGGACGGGGTGAAGAATGGTGGGCTAGTTATCCATGGGCTTGCTGAGCCCCTAATGAGGGATATTTTGGCCCATTCTCATAAGAGCCCAAAAAGAGTCCTTGCGCTAGTAGGACTCCGGAAATCTTGTATACTTGGTAAAAATCTTCTACGTAAGAAGGAGACTTATTCATCACGTTTAGGATTCTACAAGAAGAGTCCTATAAGGAAAAGACTTCCGCATCAAGGAAGGGATGTCAACCTCAAGCCACTATAAAAGCCCCAATACCCTCATAAGCTAAGGTACGCATAATTAACCCTCTCTAGCACTCTAGAGTTGTGAGCATACTTTCTAACTTGACCTTCGGAGGGTACTTGGCCGGCACCACACCGGTGCTCTCTGTTAGATCCTCTTTTCTTTGTGCAGGTGTCGTTTCGAGGGTACGAGCATTGTGCAACTCACTGTTGATATTTTCGGCATCATCAGTGGCCTTCAAGTTGCTCCACCTAAGCTACCTTTTAGTACAACACTCCCTTTCGAATGACCACACACTCAAAATATGCCTCGTTAGACCACCTTACTAAGGAAACCTTACTGGAAAAGATCAAATGACGAAGGAAAAATGAAAAAGAGTAAAGCATTCTTATATTTCTCTAACTTTATAATCACCTTATTAAAAACCTTGCAAAGAAAAACATTGTGTGATCTAAAGCTATCATTTAGTTCAACACTCCTTGTCGAATGACCACACTCAAAATATGCCTCGTTAATACCACCATACTAAGGAAACCTTATTAGAAAAGATCAAATGGCGAAGGAAAAAGAGTAAAGCATTCTTATATTTCTCTAACTTTATAATTGCCTTATTAAAAACCTTGCAAAGAAAAACATTGTGTGATGAAACGTAAGCGAAGGAAACAAAATACAATCATCATATATATATATATATATATTTTGAATATTTATTCCTCATTAATACATATTACTTCAATTGAGATAATCTTTGAATGATTTGAGAAAATAACATAAATGATTTACTTGATAGATCTCTATGAAATAGCAATATTTTCATAAGTAAATAAATATTTTGTTTAAGATTTGTCTTTTTTGTAGATTAGAAAGATAACTTTTACTTGCATATCTAACCAACTGTGGATTAGATCAATTTGAATAAAATAATCCCATGTAAATCATCCCATGGAAGTAACATAATGAGATAATTAAAGATTATCCACCTGTGGTTTAGCCCGAATTTAACTTACTCACCCGTGGTTTCATTTTTGACATTTTACTCACCTGAGATTTAGTCTCTATTATCCACCTCTATTAAAAAAGGCGTGTAGATAAGTCTTTTTACACCCATTTTATGTCTCTCTCCTCCCAAAACAAGAAAAACAAGATTAAAATATGGTATTAGTTTCTCACAATTTACAAACATGAAAAACATACACAAACATGAAGAACATACACCCAGAAAACTAATACAAATCTAATCAAGCAATACCATCAAACTACAATAGACTCAGATCTTTGTACCTATAAAATAAATAAATAAGACTTTAGATTTCAATGGCAAATAAAAAACCCCCAAAAAATCCAAGCACCACGGTGATTCCACCCTTCATTCCAACTTTTAAATTCCCATAACAATAGGATTGAATCATCCGTGACCCAATCCAAGACTTCCACTATCATTGACTCGTTGATATTTTAATACATGTAGACAAACCATAAATGATGCAAATGACATCAAATTTTGTTCCTAGCAACATGGAAATTGGATATAAGAAGACATGATCTTCAATGGTTGATCCGTTGTATGGGTTCATGGGTGTCACTCACTTCATTTCTAAGAAAATGATATGCTTATCATGGATCTGGGTTTGAGCAAAGGAATGGAGCCACCACTAGCAACAATGATGATCCACCACACCCACGATGACACCGCAACCAAGCCGCGTCCACCATAACAACCCAAAATCTCAGATCGACCACCACTAAAACCTAAATCGTAACATACATGTCCTCAAAATCCAGACCCAAATCAGTCATGCTCCTCCTCCACAAATCAAAACCCAAACCCATATAGCCACCCTTGGCTCCTCCATTGTTGCAACCGTGACCCAAAGCAACCGCCTATCTAAACCAAAGTGTGGGAGAGGAGAGAGAGACATAGACTAAACATAGAGAGAGAGAGAGAGAGAGAGAGAGAGAGAGAGAGAGAGAGAGAGAGAGAGAGAGAGAGAAAGAGAAATAAAATCAAATGAGAAGTAATGGAAAGAGTAGTAAGTGATTTTTTCCTTTAATGATGATTCTCGGACTAATAAATCAAGTGGGTGCCATTGTAGCATCTAAGATCTTAGGTGGGTGAGCAAGCGTGAGAGAGTGCATGGAAGATGAGGAGTGTTTGATCTAATTTCTTGTTTGATTTTTTTGATAAAACTTGTTAGAGTAACAGAAAAATTAAAGGAGGGTTACAGAGCATAAACAGGATGAACCACGGATGGGTAAAGTGTCAAAAATGAAATCACAGGTGGATAAGTTAAATTTGGGCTAAACCACAGGTGAGTAATCTATAATTATCCCTAACATAATATATGCTTGATCTTATTCCAATGTTTTCGAGTTGGTGCAGAACTATCTTACTAGCAAGTTTACTAAAAATGCTATGCCAAGTTTTGTAATTTGCAAGATACATACGGGCATTGATTGCACTAAGATATGGTACTATAGGATCAAGAATTCCTTCATTATCTTGACATTGAAAAGGGACTTTCATGGCATCACATGACTAAACTACAATTAGAGTGCTTAAAGGATGAGTTTTATCCATTGAAAAAGTGTTTTAGAACTTTTATGAGTATGTCGGGTCCTAGGGGGGTGCATGGTAGGGATGGCAAAAAGTACCCGACTCGAGTTGCGAAAAAATANCTAAGTACATACGGGCATTGATTGCACTAAGATATGGTACTATAGGATCAAGAATTCCTTCATTATCTTGACATTGAAAAGGGACTTTCATGGCATCACATGACTAAACTACAATTAGAGTGCTTAAAGGATGAGTTTTATCCATTGAAAAAGTGTTTTAGAACTTTTATGAGTATGTCGGGTCCTAGGGGGGTGCATGGTAGGGATGGCAAAAAGTACCCGACTCGAGTTGCGAAAAAATAGGGTCGGGTTTGGGTTTTTAAAATAAAACCTGAAACGGGTTCAAGTTGGGTATGGGTTTTAGTGAAACCCGCCTCGAACCCGAACCTGACCCGATTAAAACTAAAAATACCAACCCCCCCCCCCCCAACACACACACACACACACACACACACACACTTATAACCTATTCTAACCCTAAATCTCCTCTCATCTTTTTCTTTGGTCTCAGTTGCCTCTCCTCACTAGTCACCCACTCTCACTCACTCACACCAGTCATCACCGACTCTCAAGCTCACGCCTCAACATTTCATCCACCAACCTCAAGCTCACGTCTCACTGTTTCGTTCGCTGACCTCAAGCTCTATCATGCGTCAGCTAATCTCTTGTGGCTACCCTTTGTGATTTTTCTTTTTTTGGTTCATTTTGTCTCTCATTGTTTTTTCTTTATTTGTGTTTGTGTTTTTTATTTGGAAAAAGAAAATCATAAATCATAAATCTAAAATTTTTGTGTTTGTGTTTTTTAATTTGAAAGGGAAAATTTGAAAATTTTGTGTTTGTGAAATCTGTGTTTGTATTTGTGTTAGGATTTGTGTTTGTGTGATTTTGAAAGAGAAAATCTAAAATTTTTGTGTTTGTGAAATTTGTGTTAGGATTTGAGTTTTGTTTGTGATTTTGAAAGGGAAAGTTTGAAATTTTTGTGTCTTTGATTTCTATGTTTGTGTTTAGGATTTGTGTTTGTGTTTTTGATTTTGGGCCAAGCATGACTAGACAGGGCTTGATGGGTCAGGTTTGGGGGTTGAAAAAAAATCCGTTTATTAAACGGGGTGGGTTCGGGTAATGGAGGCAGGCCTGCGGGTCAAGTTTGGGTATAAAGAAACTCGCCCTGAACCTGACCCGCTGCCATTCTTAGTGCATGGGTCAAGCTGAGTTAGGTTTTTTCAATTTGACTCATTATAATTGGGTTGAAAAAAATCCAACCCAACCTAATCCATCATAGGCGTCTAACCCAATCCATCACAACTCACCTGGACTAGGTTAGAGTTAGACATATGGGTTGGAAAGTTTTTATTTATTTATTTATTTATTTTTAATTGAGCATTAGAATAACACCAATACAAATAAGAACAAATTTATAATCAAATAAACCTGAGTATAGCACAAAACCATCACAAATCATTTAATTAGTACTTCAAAGTTAGTAGGATATAACATATATGGTTATATTCCAATTCAATTGATAAATAAAAAATAAAATAATAAAATTATGTAATATAAGCTTTAAATATATATTAATTATAGATGGGTTAGGCGGACTTGTGAATCAATTAACCCACACCCAACCTAACCCACTAATTCTTTTTTTTTTGACAATTTAATCCAACCCACCAACCCTACAAACTGACCCAACTTGGTGGGTTGGGTTGTATCGGGTTGGTTTTAGTAGATTGATGGCTTAACTTTGTGCCCCTAATGTGTTTTTTTTTTTTTTTTTTTTTTTTTAAGAATCAACACCCCTAATGTTGACTGATGAATAAGAATTCTATTTGGAAGATATTTATTTATAAGCCACAAAAATATTTTGTTTTATGGATATCATTTATCTTGAACTCATTTGATATATAATTGACAGTTTTTATGAGCTCTTCAAGAACAAAGAAAAAAACTAAACAACTATGAGAGATATATAAATATGAAACCTTGCAAGTGCTCATCCACACATTCTATTGATGAGATGATATATCTAGAGTGCATGTAATAATTTGTGTGATTATATATATGCAGGAAAATATTAAAGATATTATAATTTTTTTTACATAAAACTTATTATAAAATAATGTGACAATAATTGTGATTGATATACTTTAATTATCTCATAAATAAATATTTAAATTTTCTCTTTATGATGGCCAACACATCAATTAGTAACCTCAATTTAGTAAAACTTTAAATTCATGTTTCACTACTCATAATTTTTTTTTTTTTTTTTGGCATAAACGAAGGCTTTATTGAAATAAAGGATAACAAACACAAGAGAGTTCACACTGCTAACTGAGAGAGCAGTAACTTACAAACAAACTAAAAGTCTAAAACCCAACAAGCAAACCAAACACTAATTTTAAAAACAACGACACTTGAACTTCGAACACACAAAACTAAAAATAGTAGCTAATGCCTTATTTGCAGACAACTTCACGAGATGAGACAAAACCCGTGGAATCGCAACAGAGAGGCATTGTAACAAAAAGTTTTAGCATGTGGCATATAGAATTTTTCTCTGTGATTGAGAAGCTCCTCACTTTGCCAATAGGCCTGCGCAAGTATTGGCTTCCCACACAATGGGCACTTCCCAGTTCCCACCATGGGCAATGACTATTTTAGTTCAAAAAAGTATTCGTACGGAGTGTGTAAAAGACGGGTGTAGGTGACCTTTTTCCTATGTATACAATGTATAGGACATATTCCGTTGAAACTTCACAAAGAAGGCAAGGACGTTCATTGGTTACCAGTAAAATAGGGAGACTTATGTAAAGGCAAAGCCTTTCATTGGTGACCTCGCATAGCACCAAAGTTGCTTTGCCTAAAGCTATCTTTTACAACAAAGAATCAATTTCTTGGAAAACTCTCCAAGGTAAAATTCCATGTATTGAAAATTTCAAGGGAGTTTTTACTCGCGCATTATTGTTGAATTGTTGTAGACATCTTCTTAGTTATTACACACAACAGTACACATAGCCAATAAAATTGTATTTTTGAAAATAAGATTTAAGTTATAACTGTGAAATTGTGAGATTATTTATGGGTTTGGATTTACGTGTTGAGTTTTGTGTTTGCGTTTTACTCCTTTTTTTATTTTTATTTTTTCAAGCCGCGTTTCAGTGGGACTTGAGCAGTTACGGATACTGTTCATGCACTATTCATGAACAGTAACCGCAACTTTTGACCAAGTCCTCCACGAACAGTGCATCCGTGCACTGTTTATGGACTCACAAACTTCATTTTTCAGCAACTTTTTCATTAAAAATAGGTCCCACGGCATTATTTATACATTTAAAAATTATTTTGTTACAGTATTTTCAGTTTTCAGTTTCAGCAAAATAAGTTCTATCCAAACGGATTCTATGTGTATGTTTGGATGCAGATGAAAAAATAAAATTATTTCACTATTTAGTTTATTTTTGCTGTTATTCATGGGCACCATTGCACTTTTTGGCAATATTCATGGACTTTACTGTACTATTTCAACTAACTTTTACATTTATTTATAGTACTTTCAGCAATAATTTTTCAGTTTCAATAAAATAAGCGGTATCTAAACACACTCTATGATTTCACAATCTTAACTAAAATTATGTTTCAAAACACGATTTCCGCCGTGGGTTTCATACAATGTATATTCAATATGCTCTTGGAAGGAATTAGGTAATTTAATGTTTAAGGGAATGTTTGGTAATGTTGTTTAAACAACAATTTTCAGTGTTTAAACACTAAAATATATATTTTCACAATACTTTTTAACTCACATATATTTCTACAACACTTAAATAATTATACTAAAAATCTCTTATCAAACAAGCTCTAAAACTTCTAAACCAAGTTTCTAAGTCACCGTGGTCTAGCAGACATTCACTTCACTCTTTCCACATGAAGAAGGTAATTAAGACCCCACATTTCTTTACTTTCCCCATCTTTTAATGAATGAGACCAGTCTAAAAAATACTCCATCCTAGTTCACTCTTATGCATCACATACCATTTTTCTCCATAACGCATACAGTATATCTCTCTCCAGCTCTCTTGCATTTTTGCTCTAAGTTTTGCTCCTTTCTATTAAAACATTGGAGAAGAACATCATCCAAGGCGTGCTGCGGAAAGCCCAGAGCTTCAGGACGTTTGATTTTCTACATATTAAAAGGTCCCTGCCCACTTGTTAGCTCAGCATGCTCAAAATGTTGAGAACTTGGTTGTATGGCTGGAAGAGTGTCCCAGTCAAGTGGCACATGTGTGTGCAAGTGATGAATCTTCTTTACAACGTATTGAATAAAAGTTCTGAGTATTTCCTACCAAAAAAAGAAAAAAACATGGGAGAAGAAAGCTCACTTGTAGTAGCTCAAGCAGTCCAAGACCAAGATGCACCCATCATTTCATCCTACAATGATCGTATTCGCCCACTCCTCGACACAGTTGACAGCCTCCGTCACCTTATGATCACAAGAGAAGGCATTCATCTCCCCACCATTGTCGTGGTTGGGGACCAGTCCTCAGGAAAGTCAAGTGTTCTTGAATCACTTGCCGGTATCAACCTGCCCCGTGGCCAGGGAATTTGCACAAGGGTGCCTCTCATAATGAGGCTCATGCACCAGCCAACTCCTGAACCTGATCTTTCCTTGGAGTTTAATGGTAAAGTTGTTCAAACCGATGAAGAACATGTTTCTGAGGCTATAAATCATGCCACAGAGGAGATTGCCGGGTCCGGGAAGGAGATTTCCAACGCTCCTTTGACATTGGTGGTGAGAAAAAATGGTGTGCCTGATTTAACTATGGTTGATCTTCCTGGAATTACTAGAGTGCCAGTCCATGGTCAGCCTGAAAACATCTATGACCAGATAAAAGATATTATCATGGAGTATATCACTCCTGAAGAGAGTATTATACTCAATGTTCTTTCTGCAACAGTGGATTTCACTACTTGTGAATCTATCAGGATGTCACAGATGGTGGACAAGACTGGTGAACGGACTCTTGCTGTTGTTACTATGTCTGACAAGTCTCCTGAAGGCCTTCTTGAGAAGGTTACTGCTGATGATGTCAATATTGGGCTTGGCTATGTCTGCGTTAGGAATCGGATAGGAGAAGAATCTTATGAAGAGGCGCGAGTGGAAGAGGCTAGACTTTTTGAATCACATCCTTTGCTTTCCAAGATTGATAAATCAATTGTGGGGATTCCTGTTCTGGCAGAAAAGCTGGTGAAAATTCAAGCAGCTAGTATAGCGAGAAATTTACCTGCTATTGTGAAGAGCATTAATGACAAGTTGAGCTTGAACATTGCTGAAACGAAAAGAATGCCCCAGAAGATGTCATCTCCTACTGAGGCAATGACAGCTTTCATGCAGATTATTGGAATGGCCAAAGAATCATTACGGAAAATTCTTGTGAGAGGAGAATTTGATGAATACCCAGATGAGCAAAACATGCATTGCACTGCTCGGTTGGTTGAAATGTTCAACCAATTCTCCGATGAACTTCACAAGCATGCTGAAAGTGACCCTGCAGAGAATTTTTTGATGGAGGAGATTATGGTTTTGGAGGAAACCAAGGGTATTGGACTGCCGAATTTTCTTCCCCGCGCTGCCTTCCTTACTATCCTACAGAAAAGGGTGAAAGGCATATCTAGCATTCCAACTATTTTTGCTGAGATGGTCTGGAGTTATGTTGAGGAAATTGTTATTTCTGTCGTGATGCACCACTCTGAACACAATTACCAGCTTCAGCTATCTTTCAGGCGCGCTGGACATAATCTTATAGCCAAGATGAAAGAGCGCTCTATCAACTGGGTCATGGAAATCGTTGAAATGCAGAAGCAGACGGATTATACTTGTAATCCAGAGTACTTATCTGATTGGAATGAATTAATGGTTCAACAAGATGCGTTCATGAAGTACGTCTTGACTAATGTAGATTGTCCTTCAATAATAAAGCTTGAAGGTTTCGGTGAGATTGAAGTTAGTCATCTAGAGAAATATTCTCATGTTCTACAACAGGCTTTTGATTTGAAGATGAGAATGACAGCTTATTGGAAGATTGTGTTAAAGAGATTGGTTGACTGCATGGCTCTACATTTACTGCTCAGTATTGGGAACTTGGTGAACAAAGAGTTTGAAGCAGAGATTGTTAATGAGTTGATGGGACCTGGTGGTGGGATTGAAAGGATGCTCGAGGAGTCGCCTGCAGTTGCTTCAAAGCGACAGAAAATAAGCAAGAGTATAGAGCTGCTTAAAAAGTCCAAAGAAGTTGTTGCTAAGATCATGGACAAGATCGGTACATATAATGATTAGGGTGTTTGCTTGTTATTTTAAATAATTGCTATGCTTTCGTGTTAACATAGTATTTTGCTTTATATGTATTTGGTTTTGTTTCCCTTTCTATGTATTTTGGTTTCTTGAAACAGTGAAAGTTTATTATCTTTTTGTGATGGGGAGAACCAATTTTAATTTCTTGAACCTACTTAGTAGTTTTATTTTCTTCATATCTGTGAGTTTTTTGTAATTCAAGATTTCAAAACAACTTATATGCTTAGAATGTGTTTGGATTGGGCTAAAAGCTCCGTCTGCATTTGTTCTTTCTTGAACCTACTTAGTAGTTTTATTTTCTTCATATCTGTGAGTTTTTTGTAATTCAAGATTTCAAAACAACTTATATGCTTAGAATGTGTTTGGATTGGGCTAAAAGCTCCGTCTGCATTTGTTCTTTCGTTTTTTTTTTTTTTTTGTTTGTTCAGCCGCAACATTTATGAACAGTGCACTTATGCACTGTTCACGGATTCTACAAATTCCAACTTTTAGCAATTTTTTCATTAAAAATAGGTCCCACGTCACTATTCATATATTTAAAAATTATTTTATTACAGTGTTTTCAGTTTTCAATTTTAGTAAAATAAGTTCTATCCAAACGAAACCTTAGAGTACTGAAGAAATCCTTGGAATACTGAGAACCATTCCAAGAAAATTAGCTTCTTATAATGCATTCTGTGATTCTTAAAAAGAAAAAGAAAAAAGAAGAATGAATAGATTGGTTATGGTCATTTTCAATAATCAGGTAGATGAAGTGAAGTCTGTGAAATAGAGAATTATTTCCTTGGAAGTGGGAAGTGGCTTATGACTATAACTGTGGGATGTTGAGTAGTTTAAGGCAATCAAGCAAAAAGATTAATTACCTATTGATGGGAACAAACTGAAACTACATTTACATTTAAATCATGCATTAATCTAAATCAATCAAGCTTTAATCTAAATCATAATAACTCATTGATTCGATCTTTTTCCCTTTTTAATCAACCTATGCCATGTTGAAGAAATTCCTTTTGGGTTTGTATGGTTGAAACAATCTTGGATGTTTCTACCCATAAAAATTAAGGAGCAAATTTTTAGAATTAGCAATCTTAATACATTGATTATTGTCACTTTGTTTAGACTCACTTATTAGTATGAAGGTAAAAACAGTGATTTGGTAACCAAATTTAGAGTTTGAGCTTACAAGACCTCAAAATTGAATAGATTTCTGAGATTGGGATTCCAAATGGATCTCATAATCATTTCATATTTTACCTTTTTAGGAAACCAAAAAAAAAAAAAAAACAAGTAGTTCTCAGGTATTTCTATTCTAACAACGTTTATTGGAATAGGGACCTCTAAAGGGGCACGCACTACCATCACTAGCTACTTGTTGACTAAAACTATTGCCGTATGAATGAGCAACCCCCATGCAGCAGAGGACATTTTTCTTTTGCTCAAACTTCTCAGAAGCATACAAAGGAAAACATCCATCAACCCAGAAAGCATGGATGTTATCAAATAACAGTGTCAATTGTACTTCCATAGTTATAAATTCAATGAGGTAGAACCAACGTGATTGGTTGAACGTTGTAATGCCAAACTTTATGTAATTTTGTATGTGACTTCCACTTTGACCTTAGAGTTAGTAACAAGATAGCACTTTTAGATTTTACTTTAAAAAAAAAAAAAGACGACACTTTTAGAAGGATAAGCCACAGAAGCAGTGCATGAACTGCCATATCAAATGTTTTGATCATGTAAATGGACAATTTCACAGCTTATTTTCTTAAATTTTCTTAAGTTGACAAGAATATACAAGAAGCTTTATGAAACACATATATTTTGCAGTATTCTCTTAGGGCCTTAAATCTCAAATCATCACCATAAATACTTGGATCCATGATCAACTAATGAACAGCAGTTTGGCCTTCAAGCATGCTTACCACAGCAGACATGGAAGGCCGAAGTGTTGGTGGTGGATTAGTGCATAATAGAGCTACTTTTATAATTTTTACTGCCTCTTCTTTACTGAAATTAGATTTTAAGTTTGGACCCACCAAGTTGAAAAATGTTAATAAAGGAAAGGAAGTTGGAAGAACTTTTAAAGGGTATTTCGGTCATGTAAAATGTGCGATTTTGTACGCTCTACTAACACTTTAATTGCTGCTTTACCATGCTTTTTTCTACTCCCGAAAAAGTAACATTACTTTATTAATAAAAAAATCAATTTTAACGGGTGCCAAACAGCACCCGTTAACAAAAACCTTTTTTGAAAATGAAAATGAAAATGAAAATGTTAAAACTATTACAACTTCTATCACTAACCCAAATGACTTGTCAAAGAATGTTATAGCTACCCCTAATAATTTTTTTTTCCTTAATTATTGGTGACACATTCTAGAGTGTAAAATTCAGTCTTTCACATGCAAAAGTCAGAAAATCACTCAATATATATTTCTCTTGATAAATCAAAATTGAAATCGGTAGATAAAAACAAAAATTCTCAAACCACATTTTTTTGGGCACATATTGCTAGAAATTTTCCCACTCTTCATTTAAAGCATAAACAGTAATTTTTTTTAAAAAAAGTTTCTTACGTTGGACCTTGTTCTCCGCTCCTTTCAAGTTTGACTGTCTGACTCTGCTTCAAATTTCTGTTAAAAACCTCTCTCTCTCTCTCTCTCTCTCTCTCTCTCTCTCTCTCTCTTTGCCTGCTTGTTTGTATAGGTGAAAACTAACTTTACTCTATGTTTATTTGACCCTTTGTCTTAGTGGTAGGAGACAGAGAAAGTAACCATCGTTTTATCTAGATAAAGGAGTTATTCAGTCACTCTTATCTTAGTTTTAAGCTTTTACACCAGCCATATTCATTATTTTGACTATCATTCACTTTTTTTAATATTCATAAAACAATTATATTATAGGTGGTCACGTCTACAATTCATTTTTTGATTTTTGTTTTTTTTTTTTTGTTTTTTTTTGTTAGATAGAAGATCACATTTTTTATTGATAGTAGTATAGGTGTTGCTTTAATAATAATAATAATAATATTCTAGTTGTTAACTAAATAAAAAAATCAAATTTGTGAAAAAAATCAAATAAATATATATCTAATTACTTGTTAATAAACATAACATCTTAAGAAATATTAAGTGAATTAAAAATATTATCGGTTTAGAAGAGATGTTATATAACTTGAATACAAAAATTTAATTAATAGTTTTGAATCTTAAAAAGCAAGTAGAATATATTTTATAATATAAAACAATTATTATTTAATTGATATCTATATATATAAAAAGTCTAAATTTAATTCTTACCTTAGGTCCCAAAATATATGGAGTGAGCCTTGCGTACCAGTTTGACAAAAGAATTAACACTTGTCTAGGTGGCAAGCTAAAATGTCAATAGTGGGTTAGATGAAATTTAGTAAAATTAGAGAAAATGATTCTTTATCAATTTTTCCTTTGGACCTTCTCATATAAAAATTAATAGGAATAAGAAATGGGAGGCATTCATGGTTTAAAAAATGGAATGGTAAAAGAACCAAAAATGGGTTTAGTTCCTATTTTTACCAGTTGGGGTTTTCGGTTTTCAGTTTTCATGGTTCAATCGCATTTTCCCAATTTTTAATGTATAAGTTCTGTGTCTGGATCCCAGTTCAATCGATTAAACTGGTCAGTTCGGCCCAGTTTTTGAAACAGTGGAGTCATCATGAAAGATGTTGCTTGTCATTATGTTGCAAAATTTCTAAATGTTGCAAACACATTAAAGGAGCATTCTCATTGGTCAACACATGTCTAACTGCCAGCGACCTAATTAGGTTAAACATGGTTCAATTTTAATGTTTCAAACTTCCCTTAAAAGTTATCATAGCTTTTGAGTAGAATTGTGGTGTACTTTTGTGTTAGAACTCATTTTCCTCTCCCTTATGTGTGTGTTTATTTTTAACCCAAAAAAAAAAGTCTCTAACTCATACATAGAGGGCACAATCTCAACGTGCTTTTCTTGTGGTATATATATTCTCAAATATGTTTATACCAAATTACAAATTAATAGACTTCGTGACCACGAACACTAAAGTTATAAATATTGTTCATTCTCAAAAAAGAAAAAGTTATATATATGGTTCACGGGTCGTTCTACCATATCCCCAAAGAAAAGGGGATACGGTACCCCCTAAATCTGAATCCTTTATTTATGGCATGTTTGGAAGACTGTAATAAGTGCTGTAATGTAATAGTTATTCCTATGGTTTAATTATTCTTTAGTTTGGTTATATTTTTATTACAAGGAATAGTCATTCCTTATGAATAGTTATTCTTCAAAATGAGGAATAACTATTCATCTTTAAAATGTTGTATTAGCTATTCCTTAATAAGTGCATAAATTTCAAAACTTAATATATTTCTAAATAAATAAACCTTCCATATACATCTAATAATTATAAAAATAAAAAATTATAAAAAATAACACTTATCTTTCTTAAATTTAAAAATAACAATTTTTAAGGAAATATAATTGTATGAGTAAGATATTTTCTAAAATAAATGTTAAGTTTCATTCTAATATTATAACTTACAACCAAACTAATGAATATGTTTAGTTATTACATTACAACACATTTTATTACTAGTAATAAAAATTACAATTCCTGCTGTAATTCTCATTCAATATACCAAACGTACCCTTAGTACTATTTTAATCTTTACCATTGACCTAATTTTAATAGTTTTGATTACCGGTTAAACAGGTTTTAGATATATACCAAAAACTATAACATTCATCAAAACTCTCTCTCACGTTTGCTTCTCTGACCTCTGCTTGCTCTGTCTCAGTTTGCCTCTCTAAACAAAATCCTCAAACCACACCTAAAACCATACAAGAACCAAACAGCCGTAGCCGCACACCCACAACCTCAAATCGGCGGCGCTTCTTCTCATCCAATCCAACTCGTCGGCACCTCTCTCTTGTTTAGCGCTTCAACTCTTCCCGTACGACTCAGCGGCACTTCTTTTCTGCCATTCTAAATCGGCAGAACCACCCACAATCTTCAGGTTCTCTCTTTACATATGATTAACGCTGATATGGGTTTATATTATTTCTCTAAACTTTGTGGGTTTATGCTATTATTTTTTTGTTTGAGTTTCGGTTCATATATATTTGACAAATTAATCTTTACACCGAAGGGCTTGACAGTCCACCATTGATTGCCTGGATCACTACTACCATGTGAAACGAAATTGTAATAAGGTTGCCGATGCTTTGGCAAAGAAATCTCGGGTTGGGCTAGAACTTTAGGTTTGGGTTGAAGACTTACCTGGGGACATTTTCCCCCTTGCTCTGTTTGATGTTCATAGTTTTCTTATGTTCTAATAAGAAAACTATATAAATTATTGTAGCGATAAATTATTGTAAAATTCTCAACGATATAAATTTATTATGTTCGGTAACTTAATTTTGCAAGTAACTTATTCCTCAAAAAGATGCTCAAATTATTTTGTTTCTTGCAGCTTGATCTAAAAACCTTATCCGTTGCAATCCGTTTCTTACGGGCCAAATCTCCTGAGCAACAGGCAGTTGTTGACTTGGACACCCAGTACTCAGAGGTAAAAGATGCTCTCAGTTCTGTCCAGAGTTTTGCTGTTTTTGTATTTGGATGTTCAACTGGTGAAAAAAACTGTTTTATTTGAACATTTAGTGGAAGATAATCTTGATATTTGTTTACAATTTTTTTTGCACTGGTTTATTTTCACTTATTCTAAACTAGAAATACACTTCCATTCTTTTCGTGGTTAACTTGTACAATTTCGCAGAAGAGCAATCTTATATCAAGTAAGAAATGTTAAAAGCTTATCACTTCTCAATTGCATTCCTTTAACTATTTGTTGTAATTTTTTGAAAACATCACCTAGAAGTATTGAGGTTAAACATAGAATTGGATTTTCTATTAACGGAAAATCATTCTCAATTAATTGTTCATAGACTTTACATTAAGATGTCCCTAACTTGACCTGCAACCTGTGTGCTGCAGGAATATGTAAAAGGTATATCAGCAACTGGAATGCAGTCTAACTATGGTTTTGAGAGTCAACTTAATGCTTGCTGGACCCATAAAATGACACGAACAGAAATTGAATTGATCTGTTCAGCTGGATTTCTTGTTTCAGTCATTCATGGTAGGTGTGCAGGCATATTTTCTGTATTAATTAAACAGTGCTTGGTCACAAAATCTTTTCTCAACTCTATTTCTTATTGCACTTGAGCATAGTTGTTATGTTCTGTGATATGTATCAAGATTATATTCTTTTGTACAATGAGTAATAAGCATATCTTGCAAACTCAATTTTTAAAGCTTCAGAAAGGATAAATTTTAGAACATTTTACCATTTAATTTCATTGATTCAGGATTTCCACTCAAGACTTTGTTTGTGAATGTGTAGGCATGATATAATTGCTCAAATATATTATGCAAGGAGACTTGCAGAGAAGCTGCATCCTGTTGCTAGAATGATAGAACTTCATGGAGGTCATCTAGTGAGCCATGAGAGGACCGAAGAGGTACATTTTTCATCTATAATTGATTTGATTACAATAAAGCAGCTCATTGGATTATGTCATGGTGAAAATCTAAGACGAAAGGATTTAAATTATTGGTGCTTATTAATAATAATAATAATAATAAATATTATTATTATTATTGCTTCTTGAAATCTATGACCGTGACTTGATTGGACCATAGTTTACAAGGATAACAGAACCTAAAAACTTTTCTTTTCCCTTAAATTTCAGGTCAATCAAGCAATTCTTGAATTAATCAAGGCATTAGAAGTCAGCATCAATCCTAATGAATGGACTAATTTGCCAAAGAAAAAGTCTGGTAACTATTCCACATTGAAGACAAAAGCCTCTCTTTCTTCCTTTGATTGGATTGACATCATGACCTTTAGCTATAGCTCAGGAGTCATTATCCAATACTATCAGAGCACCACAATCCCTACTTACATAAAATAGGGCATTGCATGTGAGTTCACAGATAGGAGTAGGACAGATATGCATGTAAATAGGAAGTATAGTGCTGTAGGAGTGCCCAATAATTCCTTATAGCACTTAGAAAGTTAGAAGTACATTCTAGTTTTAGCCCTACAGCCATTGCATATCAATATTGTGGATAAAGTGATCTGGAAATATAACCTAATGTCAGGAAATTCACTGCACCGGAATTTCTTAACTATAACCATAATTCTAGATTTCAGTATGCTGTGATAAAACTAGCTCAACTGCTAACCAGGGTTATTGCTTGGTGTATACCATAATAAGAGCTTATCCATCATAGCTTTAGGGTGTAACCAAGTTGAAATAAGACGAGCTATGTTTTATGATATTGAATGTTGGGCTATTAATAAGTAACATTTTCATAAAATGAGACTTTTTGTTGTTGTATCTCATAAAATTAACCTCAATAGACTAGTTGAACAACTTTTGATAAATCTAACTACTAACCAAAACACTGCTGTTACTTAAATCATAAGTAACAAACTAACAATAACCAAATCACATATGCAGTATAAAATTCTACATTCTATTTTGAAATCATGTGTTGATACATGTTGCCTTTTTTTTTTTTCCCTGCAGGGTGGATAGGGCCAAGGGTGACATTAATCAGAATAAACACAGAGGGAGGAAGCAATATCTCTATCGTGCTTTACATTCTATCAAGACTGAATATTTTCCTGTTATACCTTTTTGGTCTCATTGTTTTGGCAATTGAGTATGGACGACGAGTTCTAAAAAGTTTAAAACCAGTTAAAGTTGGACCTTCCCTTGGATTAGATGATAGTCAATGAACCCATGTTTTTACTGGTGATCCTCCACTCCAAGATTTTTTTTTTTTTTTTTGGCCATTCTCTCTTTTCTTGATTAAGAGCATAAATAAGAGAAGCTAACCATTTCTTTTCCTTTTTTGCAGGGGCTTATTGATATGTCACCCTTCCATTACCTCATATACCATAACAAGTGATGAATACTGAATACACAGGATGAGAGGCTGTGTATTGATATACCATTACCTCATATACCTCATATACCATAAAACGATTTTTTTAACAAAAGATGAGAGGCTGACAATCCGGCCATTCAGGTTTTTTTGGCAGGGAATTATTTATATACCATTACCTCATATACCATAAAACGATTTTTTTAACAAAAGATGAGAGGCTGACAATCCGGCCATTCAGATTTTCAAAGCGATTGGAGGCAAAAAAAGGTGGGAGATTGGGGCAGCCAATATTGAAGCAGATACCTCTCCCCTTGCTATTGGTCATGTTTAATTTTTTATACTTGCAAAAGATGATGTAACAAATCCCTTTGTGCCTAATCTTCAACAAACTCAATACCCTTTTGAGTGGCAATTTATAAGGAAAAAAAAAAGGCTTCTTGACTCCTTTGTTTAAAAATCCCTCTGCTTCTTGACTCTTGAGATACAGAATAATCATGGTTTTGGAATCTCAAAGGCATAGGTGCAACTATAATTTAATTACAAAGAAAGCTTCACAAGGTTGCTGGAACATTTTTTATTTTTATAATTCGATAATCGTGGGAAAAGGGAATTAAACCATGTATGTTTCTGGTGGAAACACCATGAAATGCTAGTTAAACTAATAGTCATGTTGGAACTTCCAATTGGCCGAGTACCAAATCTACATATTGAAATGCAGCTGTCACTTGTCACAGAAAATAATGAAATTTCAAACAGCTCTAAAGTGCCCAGCAGGGGCTGTACTAGATGGAACCCAAACATAAAAAGAAAGATCTTCTAATCAAAATTTAATAACATTTTGGGATTTGACCCCAAAGATTATAAGCTTCCCTTTAAAAAAAAACTTGGGGGAAAAGTTTAGATCACCAACTTTCTCTGGAGTATTATGGAATGTGATATTGATTTATGACCTATTAGATGCACGTATATAACAATAGCTTACCCATATTAATCAAAAAAATTAATAAATAAAAAAATAGCTTACCCATAAATAAAAATAAAAAAAATAAAAAAGTTCAAAATTCAAGAGCTGGAACTTCCAAAGATTGAAAGAAGCAAAAATTATCTCATAATAATAATAAAGTTAGAAGTATATTAGAAACTACACAAATGATCATTTTAGTATATTATTCCTATATCATGATCCATTGTAAACATCTCTGTATCGATTCATGTGGGCCAATATATTATTCCTAAAAAAATTAATACATAACCATAGAAAGTATAGATCAACACTATTTTATACTACTGTACAAAAGGAAACCAACAACAAAATAAAATTAAAAATGATGGTTACCAAACGGCAATACAAAAAAAATCCAGCCAGAAAAAATAAAGAAAAGGAAACCAAATTGAAATAAGTAGTATATAAAAGATTAATAGTTCAAGTATATTAAATTAACATTCTCTCACCAGCTATGAAACCAAAAACAAAAGGAATAGAAACTTTTGGGTTTTGTTCCTAGCAACCCTGCGAAACAAAAGGAAAATAAAAACAAAACAAGATTAATAACAATTCAGCAATACAAAAGCCAAAAGGCGAAAAACCCAGATGGAAAACTAAATAATAAGGATGAGAGATACTGAGATTTTGGTGACGAGAAATGGTGGAGACTTCGAAAAAAAAGGCAAAGAAAGAGAGGAAAATCGGTGGCTATTATCATCGACATTGAAGGAAAGAAGATTTGGGATGATCTAGGGTTTTTCTTGGGTGTAGGATCTTGTGGGCTTTTCAGCTTATGGACCAACAATCTTTGTATTGGATTTTTTGCATAACTTGCTAATTGTATAGTCACCCTATTTCTAACCTTAGACACCACAATAAACACACAACTGTGATTAAGTTGCAGATGTTGCATAAGAACAATTAGAGAGCACATTAGGTTATACATCTTCGGTTTTATAGTATATATTGATGATGCACAGAAAATCAGTAGGCTGAATACTTCGGGCTTCAATGGGCTTGAGATTGCTTGGAAGGCTTCAAAAGAAAGAAGCACAAGATCAAAGGTGACTAGGGTGAACTAGCCAAGAACTTTTTGATGCTTAAGTTAGTTTTCTCTCTTGAACTCAGGAATTCCAACTCTATAAGTGGTGGAAAATTTACTTTGATTTCATATAACTGAGTCCTTTTATAGTGAGCTTTGGAGTGGTTACTTGTTTAGTAATTTCCTCAATGTGGATGGAAGTTAGAAGGTTCAGACTTAACTTCTACAACTGCCATCAGAAGTTAAGAACTTAGTAGGAAGTTAGAGCAATGAATAAGAATTTTTCTCCTACTTTAGAACAGTAGAACGTGGTTCGAATCATAAGCTTTTGGATATAGATTTACTCTGAAAATTTCTAAGTGTTTGGCGGTCATCCAGGTGACTCCATACTAGACGACCTTCTTACACTTGGATGATCTTTCTGGTCTTGGATGACATTATGGATGAATTGGAGATAATCTAATTTTTGGTTCACCGTCATATATAAATAATAAAAATATAAACATCAAGAAAATGACCTCAACTATGTTATTTTATAGGGAGGTATGCCCTTAAATGTGATGGAAGCTACCAAGGGAGATACTAGGCCTGTCCACTGGTCAATCTGGGTCGAGTTTGTACCCAACTTGGAACCAACCTAATAGAATTGGGTTGAGGAAATCCTGACCCATCGCCAACTGGCGAGGGAGTCAGATTAGTGCTGTCGATTTTGTGCTGGAAACATGGTCGGTTCGGTCGGAATCGTCCACAGTGAAAAATTCGGTCAAAATAGTTGATTTTAGGCGAAAAAACGCCAAATCCGGCAAAGATCATACCGAATCTGCTGAGATCTCGCTAGATCCGACGACATTTCACTAGATTTGGATGAAATATCACTAGATCTACTTGATAAGTCACCGAAATATGAAAATTTGTTGCCAGAATTTGAAAATTTGAAGTCGGAATCTAGAAATTTGAGGCTGGAATCAAGAAAATCTTGTCGGATTCTGGAAAATCTCGCTGGAATCTAGAAATTTCTGTCGAAATCAGGAAATTTTTTGCTAGAAATTCTTAGTACATTAGTCGAATTGGGTTTTTTTGGGTTTTGGGGAGGAAAATCGAGACCGACTCGCCGAAGTCAATTTTTGGAACAAATGACCCGCCGCTGACCGGTGACTTGATTGGGTCAGAACCTTCGGGTGGGTCGGGTCGTCGGATTGGATGGACAACCCTACGAGATACGTAGGAAGTTAATTGGTATATTCAAATATTTGTGGAAGAAACCAAGATAATTCCAGCATTCTTTTTTTTTTTTTTTTTTTTGGTTTTCGATTTTAGATCTAAATTTTTTAATAATTTACCTTTATTATTTTACATATAGTTATGATAATGGGTGCTCTTAGAACACTAGCAATAGTAGTGCTAAATAGCTATATAGCTATTTTTAGCACCACAAATATTACTATGTACCTTGCAATAGTGGAGCCAAAATTATATTTTTTGACTTCATAGATACAGTGCACAACAACTTTTGATTGTATATTGTAGTTGAAAAAAAAAATATTACGTTCACATTGCTTTTGTCTCTCTCCTCACTATCTCTCCATGTCTCTCCCAACACCATGCGTTCACACTACTTTTGGTTGTGGTTATGTTTTGGTGATTGAATGGAATATTATTTTATTGTAATGTTTATATTATTTTATTGTGTTAAAAATTAAAATAAAATCATTGTTGTTGAATGTGAGAAGATAAAATAGATAAAGTGTTTTTTTGTGGTGCTAAAAAACTAAAAAATTAGCTCCACTACTATGAATGCTCTTAAGGCAATGGTTAATAATCCATTTTAGAAAAGTTTTTACATCACTTTTATGAAAAAATGGAAAAAATTGTTAAAATATTAATTTTTTTTCTCATAAAAAATTTCTTTAAATAGATTGTTAACTATTACCCGAAAAGTATCTATTAGCATTTTTCTTTTACATAAACTTTTATAGGTTAAAATATGGACATTCCCACGTCAATTGTACCTAGATAATAGCTTTTCAAAAAAATGAAATAAATAATTGTGAGTAGATAATAGACAGAGAAAAACAAATTATCTTTGTTATTAGAATTGGCCCATGTGCAAAAATGTCTGAATTTACACTTGGAGACAACAAGAATTGGTCAAAAATAACTTAATCGGTATTTAATTTGGTATATTTGAAAGGATTAATCAAGGCAACCAATATGGAACAATATTTATAACTTCTTTTGATAATGAAACACCATAAGTAATTCTACGGTACCCCCAAAAAAAGGGAGGTACGGTACCCACTAGTAGGTAACCTGCTATATCAGGTTACTTTTTTCTCACATTTGACTGTTTAATCTTCACATTATGCAGTTTCAACATCACATGTGACAGTTCTTTTCTCACATTTGGTAGTTCTCTTTTTTTTTTTTTCTCACATTTGATAGTTTCATCCTCGCATTGTGCAGTTCCAACATCACATGTGATAATTCTTTTCTCACATTTAGTGATTCTCTTATTTTTTTCTCTCACATTTGATGGTTTCATCCTCACATTGTGCAGTTCCAACATCACATATGACAGTTTTTTTGTCACATTAGTTGGTTCGCTTACTTTTTTCTCACACTTGACGGTTCCTTCCTCATATTGTGCAGTTCTAATATCACATGTGACAGTTCTTTTCTCACATTTGGTGGTTCCATTACTTTTTTCTCACATTTGACGGTTCCATCCTCACATTGTACAATTCCGACATCTCATGTAACAGTTTTTTTCTCACATTTGGTGATTCCTTACTTTTTTTTCTCATATTTGAAGGTTTTATCTTCACATTGTGCAATTCCAATATCATATATGACAGTTCTTTTGTTCACAANCAAAGATAATTTGTTTTTCTCTGTCTATTATCTACTCACAATTATTTATTTCATTTTTTTGAAAAGCTATTATCTAGGTACAATTGACGTGGGAATGTCCATATTTTAACCTATAAAAGTTTATGTAAAAGAAAAATGCTAATAGATACTTTTCGGGTAATAGTTAACAATCTATTTAAAGAAATTTTTTATGAGAAAAAAAAATTAATATTTTAACAATTTTTTCCATTTTTTCATAAAAGTGATGTAAAAACTTTTCTAAAATGGATTATTAACCATTGCCTTAAGAGCATTCATAGTAGTGGAGCTAATTTTTTAGTTTTTTAGCACCACAAAAAAACACTTTATCTATTTTATCTTCTCACATTCAACAACAATGATTTTATTTTAATTTTTAACACAATAAAATAATATAAACATTACAATAAAATAATATTCCATTCAATCACCAAAACATAACCACAACCAAAAGTAGTGTGAACGCATGGTGTTGGGAGAGACATGGAGAGATAGTGAGGAGAGAGACAAAAGCAATGTGAACGTAATATTTTTTTTTTCAACTACAATATACAATCAAAAGTTGTTGTGCACTGTATCTATGAAGTCAAAAAATATAATTTTGGCTCCACTATTGCAAGGTACATAGTAATATTTGTGGTGCTAAAAATAGCTATATAGCTATTTAGCACTACTATTGCTAGTGTTCTAAGAGCACCCATTATCATAACTATATGTAAAATAATAAAGGTCCAGGAATCAAAACCCTAGTAAAAAAACTCTATCAATATTAGACCAATATACAAGTACCCAAAAAAAAAAAAAAAAAAAAACCCCAATGATACTACTAGCATCTTGCATGATAAATGCAGTAGGTAGAATAAGTTTTCTTCTCGGAAAACTTTCCGAGGTAAAATTCCATATTGGAATTCGAAGGGAGCTTTTACGATCATTCGTGTACAACATTGTTTTTTTTTTTCTTTGGAATCAGGTAACCTTTAAAACTTGAGAACTGTAATAGTCACCGCAGTCCACCATACAATGACTACACTCCCGGGAGGGTTGAACCACTGAACCTCAGGCCCTCAGCTCATTTACTGCATCATATTGTATGTATGGCCTCGGAAAAACACCGTTTTACATCTTCTGAATTCTGTATTTTGTATTTTTATTACATCCTTACATTACCAATTACTCCTACCAATTATCAGAGCATTCATGTATGTAACTTCAAATCCGTGGCTTCTCATTCTCATTGGTTTCATTGAAATGCCAAAAGTCAGGTCCCTCTATCTCTCTTTTTCGGATGATCAAGACCCCCCATTTCTTACTTTCCACCTACTTCTTTTATTGAAAGAGATTGAGACCTCTATAAATATACCCCATTCACGTTCACCCTTATGCATTCCATACCATTTTCTTCTCTAGCTTGCTTTTGATTTTACTGTAACTTTTGCCCTTTCAACTGAAACATGGCAGGACTGAAGAGTACTGCTTCTTCTGTTAAAAAGAAATCTAGCACTGTCGTACAAAGTGAAGATGAAAATTCACTTGCACTAGTCCAAGCAGTCCAACAAGACCAAGATGCACCCATCACTTCATCCTACAATGATTGTATTCGTCCACTCCTTGACACAGTTTGAATGTTCAAAAAGTGTATAAAACATTCTGAACGTTTAGACCTTCAAAATACAAATTACCAATTTAAGCTTTATATCAAATAATGTATGTGCGGAAAATGACTATAAGCTTATACTAGAATTGATAAACAATCTAAACCAAATAAAATCACATCCACAACAGAAATTAAATGGCAAAGATTAAGGGAAGAGAGATGCAAACACAAGGACAACATAACGATGTGTTATCGAAGAGGAAACCAAAACTTTCGGCGTAAAACCTCTCCATCGTCCTCCAAGCGGTCAATAATCCACTAAAAAATGAAGTTGCGATACATGAACAACAATAGACCCTTCAAGCCTAATCTACTCAGTATACCTAAGTCCTCAAAGCTTCTTGCTCCCAGCCTTGAGTCTTTGCATCCTTGCACAATCTTGAACATTTCTTCAAACTCTCTCACTCACTACCCTTACATGATTCCCACCTAAATAGAGGGTTACTACTTGCTAAATTACAAACAAATTTGGCACGAAATAAAGCCAACACAATGGTTGATTAATTTCAACTTTACAATCTCCTCATTTGGCTATTCCGTGACAAAACCCTACAACAAACTCTAGACTTAACGTGTGAGTTGGGAACAGTTAAACAAAACTCACTCACACCTAACTCTAGAATCTGTGAAACTCTTGAACTATAAGAACAAGTATCTCCTGGAACACAACAACACAATATGGTCAATGTATACAGAAAACTTGTAATGCATATGGAGCAAGCACCATACGATCAAGCAGAATTGAAACAAGTAATAAACCAAGACTTGACCAAAAATGAACAATCACTATAAAAAGTGATCACAATGCTCATTTATACATGGAATGAACATCCGGACATGCAAGCTAATAAGCTTAATTGCAAAGTATCATCTGCATATCCAACACTCAACCAATGCAACAACACTAGGAAATTGCATTAAGGATATAAAATCCAACAAAAGGCACAAAAGTGATATACTTAAAGAAAATGCATGACATTTAACAACAAGTTCTAAAATTACAAAGCATGGATACATAAACCTTAAAAGCTTACAAAAGCAACAGGTACAAACCTAAACACATACTAAAAAACATCTTAAGTATAAATAAACCAAAGTTTCACATTGTATCAAGCCCATAATGAAAACAGTATTCAATACCAAAACTAACACAATAATCATCAACATAAAATAAAATTGAGCATAAACTAAATAAACACTGTTTTTGGTTGCTCCCCCTCAAAATGGGACTCCCCTTCAAGAGTTGCTTTAAAAAATTCTCCCATTTTTTGACCGGAATGGCCAAAGGGTCACTGTTGGGTGTTAAGGCTGTCAAACTTGGCTGAAAGTATGTCGAGCTATTCCTGAATTGTTGCCATCCTGTCAGTATGCTCATTTTAGACCTCTTTGAGTCCATCAATCCTCTCTAGGATGATCTGAAATGCATCTGGAGGTACAGCTGATAAGGTTGAAGCCTTGCTCCTCTTGCCTTTGCTTTTGGATATGGACGTCTGTCCTGCAGCCTCTACTTCAGTTTCCATAGGATCACTTTCTCCTTGGTTACCCTCCTCTTCATCACCTGGAAGACGAACTTGTATCCTTGTGATAGTTAGTTTGTTTATGGCTGATAGTGGAGTCATGAGACTGATATCTTGAGGGATTGCAACACCTTTTGCTCTAAAAAGTCTCATGAGAAGGCCAGGAAAGATCAGCTTGGGCCTGGAGGTAGTTCTAGTCTCATCCATAATTGTGCCAAATATGTGAGAGCTGATATCAATGAAAGTTTTCTCCTTCAGCTCCATGAGGAAGATAGCTCTGGCAATGGTGAGTGTAGTTAGCTTCCTTATTGGATACAAGTTGAATATCATGATGGTGGTCAGACACTTCATGTCAGCAGGAAAGGCATTAGTGTTGAGACATCTCTCCTCTTTAACACCATAAATCCGAGTCTGGACAATTTCTATAGATAGCATCCTGTCTTTGTAATTAGTGAAATCATGATCCTCTAAACCCTCAAGTCCTAGAACCTCATCGATATCATGTGCATCTATGGTGAACTCATGTCCCCTAATATAGCAATTCAGCTTATCCTCACTTATAAAAACATTTGCATAGAATTCCCTAATTAAAAGCTCATAAACTGCAGGTAGGTCACTCAGCAACTTATTCCATCCTCTGCCCTCAAAACAGTCTGGAATGAAGGTATCCTTCAAGTCTCCTTAGTCCACAAACCTTTCCTGGATAATTGTTCCCTTCATGAAAGAATCTTTGTATCTCTCAAAGTGTTGAACAAACCTAAACAGATTATGGTCCATTTTCAATCTTTTTTCAGCCTTTTTAGTAGGAGTCTTCTTCTTTATAGGTGTGGGAGCCATCTGTAAACAAGCAGAAGATGCCACAACTGGAACATAACACAATAGGTGGAAATTCACATGTATTAGTAACAAATTAGTTACATAGGGAGTAACTGAGAGTCAAGACAGCATATAGACCAAGCACAGTTGAGAACTAGATAAAAATAGTTCAAATCAAAAACCAACAACTCAAATAAGTACAGTCTGTATTGATGTAGACTGCAACAAGCAAAAAATAGCTCTATTTAGATAGTGTAAACCACACTCAGCAAAGGAAGCATATGTCAATGAGACATAACTTAATGAATATGAAATGTTCAGGACAAACCCTTAAGACAGAACCACACACACAATATGGCAACACAAAAACAAAGCATTATAAGCCAAATACTTAAAAACCTCAGTCAAACTAAAACAACCATACTCACATTCAGAGTAAATCACAGAGAACCCCAAACACATGTATCTTATAGGTATGAAATATTTCAAACTGCATTGATCAGAACACAAACTAGCTCAATGAACCTTAATCATAATAACAAGCATATTTAGCAGTCTAATAATAAAACCAACTAACCTCAACCAAACAAACCCAACATTTTAAGCACACCCATGTTCGACCATGGCAAACCACACATATCTCAAGCCAAAACCACAGCACACAGATCCAAGAAAATAAGAAAACCCATACCTTTTTCTTAAAGATTGGTGGTTGAAATGATGCAAAGATGGAGGTTTTTGAGAGAGACACGGCGAGTTTGAGAAAGGGTTGAAATGGGGAAGACAATGAACAGTCATAAAAATTCGAGGGAAAACTGAAATTTTTTAAAAAACTGCTCTTAAAACGCAAAACACACGTTTTTTGCGACTGAGTCAAGCCACATGCAAGTTGCTAGGGCTAGCTACCAGAACACTTAAAACAAAAATTTTGAAAAATTTTTCTAAGTGTTTTTCGCGACTAAAAGGTCTACCCGCGAGAAAGTCGCAAGGTAAGCAGCGAAAATCTCTGCGTACCTTTCGTGATTGAACCTTCCACCCGCAAATAAGTCACCACAATGAGCCGTGAGAAACATAAAAACCCAAATTTTGAAAAAATTTTCTAAGTATTTTTTGTGACTGGGAAATTGACCTACCAGTGAGTCACGAAAAATCTCTGTATGGGCTCGCGATTGGGTCATGCGACTAGACCAACCCGCGACTGAATCGCCAAAACAAGACACCACTGTTTTTGAATTTTTGAAACTTTTTGAGAAAACAAAATACTTTCAAAAAACAAACTTAAAAACTCAAAAATCTTTTTGTGTTTGATCAACAAAGATTGAGCATGTGAAAACACATTTAATCAAGTACAATCACACAAATAAATATGACATTCATTGAACATGGACATGTGTGACGTGAGTGGATATCAGAAATGAGATAGTCCTTAGTTTAATGTGAAGTTTCAATGATCAATTCAATCAAGACATACACAACTAGCACTAAATAATGTGACCCATCTCAATTATAGAAATATGCATATATGACATCCCACATGAACTTGAGTACAATATCTTTGAAACTTTTCATTTGGCTCCATGTTCAACATATCATTTGATCTTTTTGAATTAACACATCTCTTTGTGAAATCGATGCTTGAAATTTTTGATATTTCAATTTGATGAGTTAGCATTTGGCTTTTTTGGCATCATATATTTTATTTTTGGTCGCTTTTCCTTTTTCCTAGTCAAATACTAGTATGTGCAACAGGCTTTTGCAGTTTAATATCTCTTTTCATTTAGAGATTTACATTTGGTGAGCTCTTCAATTAAAAGCAATAAAATAAAATAGTGGGAAGATATATAGGTACAAGTCTATGCATGTCTCAAGATCAACAAAACCATTCACTAATCTTTCATGACAAGGTTGAAGATCTATTTACAACAGTCACATAGATTTCAAAATTTCTCCCATAATGATATGAGTGCATATGAGACAAGTTAAGCTCGTAGATGCACAAATTTATTAGTACAAAGGTACAAGGCAAAATATGTTTTGAGACAAAACTCAACAAAGTCGATCAAGCTTTTTGAATTTTCTACTTTTTATGTGTTTTTGGATTTTTGACATAAAAGAAAGAAAAGATTGATAAAAAAACATCAATGTAAAAACATTTTAAAAGGAAGCAAGTAAACAACCAACCAATTTTCAACACAAACAAGTGTAAAGCACACAACCAAGCATATTTACAAAGCATAGAAAGAATTAATGCATGGACATGTTGTAATGCTTATGCATGAGTACCCCTCTTCACCCACACGTCACATGCATTTGGGGTGATATCCCTATAGGATTGGGTACGAGAGTTAGGAATTTCAAACCTTCTAGTGAAGCTTTCCAAGTAGGTGGTGAATGCACCAATCGTCTTCGTCATGTCCATCACATCGGGATCACCATTTCGACCTCTTGATGACTCAACAGCCCAAGTCCTCTTATCATTTCTTGGTCCTCTTGACCTTTGATCATTTGCATTCTTCAATGCTCTAAGCTTATGAAAATTCGGTTTGGTGTGTCCTTGAAGTCCACAATGATGGCAAAAGTGGTTCGTTCTCGGACCTCTTTGTGATCTTGGAAGAGATTTCCCTTTAGTTTCAGGTTTGATCACTGATTGATTACGGGGCTTGTTCAACACCCTTTGATCAGCCACGTTCTTCCTCTTTTCATCCCTTACTATCTTAGGTGTAGAGGCAGCCACTACAGGTTCTTTGGCTTGCACAAACTTCACTTCTTTTGTGATTTTGACAGCTAAACTATTTTCTCCGGTATATCCCAACTCGAATTTGTCTGAAAATTGTTTTTGAGAAGAAATGACATCATCTAGTTTCTTGGTGGAGACCCTCTTTACCTTGGCATTTGCTTGAACTACCTCAAGCTCAAGAAACTTTATCTTTGAATAGGCTTTTGTCAGCTCTCCATTCAGCGTCTCTATTTCACACTTTGCCTCCTTATGTCGCACCAGGAGACTTCTATAGTTCTCTTCTGCCTTCTTCATCTTTTTCACAACTGCCTTGGTCACACATACATATTCTCCTGATTTCTCAATGAGTGAATTGAAGTTTTCTTGAAGACCCCCTGAATTCTCATCTTCTTCACTATCTGATTCTTCGACAATTCCCATTGATTCCTCATCACTATGCTCCTCAAGCTCTTGTACAAGGAAATTCGAATCCTCCAAAGACTCAACATGAGCAATGGTCATAAAAGCGGAGTAATTCCCTTCTCCGTCACAGTTTTTCTTAAAATCAAAATTTGATGAATCCGAGTCACTAAGAGTTGTGGCATACGCCTGCTCTTTGATTTCAAATAATTAGGATATTCTTTCTTGAAGTGTCCATGCTCGTTGCACTCGAAGCAAGTGATTCCTTGTGTAGATTGGGATTCCTTTCCATCTTTCTTTTTGAATATCTTTTTCTCCCTTCCTGAACTTTGGAATTTCCCTTTATCACCAAATTTTCCATTGTTCTTGAATTTCAAGAATTTCCGAAAATTTTTCACAAGGTATGCAACATCCTTATCAACAACATCTTCATCCAATGAGTCGTGGACCTCCACTCTTTCATTAATGGTCTTAAGAGCAAGTGATTTGCTCTTCCTTTGTGTGGGCAATGAAAGTTCATAGGTCTGAAGTGAGCCAATCAGTTCTTAGACTTTGATATCATTAAGGTCCTTGCTCTCTTCAATCACTGTCACCTTGGCACGGAAGCTCTCCGGCAGCAAACAAAGGATTTTCCTCACAACTTTAGAGTCCTCTGTTTTCTCCTCCAAGTTGAACTTGCCAATGACTATTTCATTCAGCTTGCTATAGAAAGAGTCAAAGGACTCGTCCTCACTCATTTTTAGCTCCTCAAAACGAGTGGTCAGCATCTGTAGCTTGGTATCCTTCACTTTCTTTGTTCTCTCATACGTGGTCTCCAATATCTGCCATGCCTCCTTGGCAATAGAAATGTGAGATATCTTGTGAAATTCTTCTGGAGGCACACTACAAAAAATAGCGTTAAGTGCTTTGCTATTTGCATTAGACACCACGAGAGTTGCCTTATCCCACATGGATTTGGCAGCCTCTAGCTTAGTCCATCCAATATCCACCGCATCCCAAACGGTTTCATCCATAGAACACAAAAATGCCTTCATCCTTACTTTCCAAAAGGCATAGTTGTTACCATCAAAATATGGTAGAACATTTAAAGATTGAGACTAGTCCATCTCAATAAGAGGTTAATGATCACACTAAGGTGTTTAAACCACAGAGAGTGCACCCACTCTAATACCAATTGAATGTTCAAAAAGTGTATAAAACATTATCAACGTTTAGACCCCCAAAATACAAATGACCAATTCAAGCTTTATATCAAACAATGCATGTGCGGAAAATGATTATAAGCTTATACTAGAATTGATAAACAATCTAAACCAAATAAAATCACATCTACAACAGAAATTAAATGGTAAAGATTAGGGGAAGAGAGATGCAAACACAAGGACAACACAACAATGTGTTATCAAAGAGAAAACCGAAACCCTCGGCATAAAACCTCTCCGTTGCACTCCAAGCGGTCAATAATCCACTAGAAAATGAAGTTGGGATATATGAACAGCAATAGACCCTCCAAGCCTAATCTACCCAGTGTACCTAAGCTCTCCAAGCTTCTTGTTCCAACGAGGTTACGCCGAACTTTTGTCTTTTCTAGCTTACCGGATTCCGCTATAACCCATAGGATCAATCAATAATAATTGGTCCCTTCTTAACTGCTTCTCAAAGCACCAAATAGCCTTTTCACAGATATGGGTATGGTGAGAAAATAATTTGGATAAGAACCTCTCAAAGATGTAACAATGGAGAGAATGAGAGTAGAGGAATTTGAAGAGTCTCTATGTGAAGATTGTGGATGAATCAATCTTGTTTTTATCTAGGGTTTCTCTCTCAAAATTCTCTCTGGAAGCTCTCTACATTTTGTGTGTATAAGGGGTATTTATACTTGGGTGAAAAAGGAATGCGAAGATTCAGTTTTTTCCAAACAGGGTGGTCTAGCAGCTTAGCCTCGCGACTTGACTGAGTTGCGAGTTCAAGCCGCGAGATAACAGAACGGCCAGGCTGGACTTTTTATCTTGTAGTACTCCAGCTGGTGCGACTGTTCATCTTCTTGCACACTTCACTCGTGCGCTGCAATTGGCGGCTTGCCAGTCACGAATCATCTGCGAGTCTCTGCATCCTTGCACAATCTTGAACATTTCTTCATATTCTCTCACTCACTACCCTTACATGATTCCTGCCTAAATACAGGGTTACTAATTGCAAAATTACAAGCAAATTTGACACGGAATAAAGTGAACGCAATAGTTGATTAATTTCAACCTTACACAGTTGACAAGCTCCGTCACCTTATGATCACAAGAGAAGGCATACAGCTCCCCACCATTGTGGTTGTTGGCGACCATTCATCGGGAAAACCTAGCGTCCTTGAATCACTTGCCGGTATCCAGCTTCCCCGTGGTCAGGGAATTTGCACTAGGGTACCTCTAATAATGAGGCTTCAGCACCATCCTCTTCCTCAACCTGAACTTTTCTTAGAATTCAATGGAAAAGTTGTTAGAACTGATGAAGAACATGTTTATGAGGCTATCAATCTTGCCACTAATGAGATTGCCAGCCTTGGGAAGGGGATTTCTAACGCTCCTTTGACGTTGGAGGTGAGAAAAAATGGTGTACCTGATTTAACAATGGTTGATCTCCCCGGAATTACTAGGGCGCCTGTGCATGGCTATCCTGAAAATATCTATGACCAGATAAAGGAGATTATCATGGAGTATAGTACTCCTGAAGAAAGTATTACACTCAATGTTGTTTCAGCGACAGTGGAATCGGCTATGTCTGTGTTAGGAATCGGATAGGAGAAGAATCTTATACAGAGGCGCGAGTTGAAGAGGCAAGACTTTTTGAAACTCATCTCCAGCTTTCCAAAATAGATAATTCTATTGTTGGAATTCCTGTTCTGGCACAAAAGCTGGTGCAAATTCAAGCAGCTAGTATAGCGAGAAATTTGCCCGCAATTGTGAAGGGCATTAATGACAAGTTGGCCATTAATGTTGCTGAACGGAAAAGAATGCCCCTGAAGATGTCATCTGTTTCTGAGGCAATGACAGCTTTCATGCAGATCATTGGATTAGCAAAAGAATCATTACGCAAAATCCTTGTGAGAGGAGAATTTGATGAATACCCAGATGAGCAAAACATGCATTGCACTGCTCGGTTGGTAGAAATGCTCAACCAGTATTCTGATGAACTTCACAAGCACGCTGAAACCTAGCCTGCAAAGAACTTTCTGATGGAGGAGATTATGGTTTTGGAGGAAGCCAAAGGTATTGGATTGCCGAATTTTCTTCCCCGCACTGCCTTCCTCACTATCCTACAGAAAAAGGTGAAAGGCATATCGAGTATACCGATTAGTTTTGCTGAGAAGGTCTGGAACTATGTTGAGGAAGTTGTCATTTCTGTCAAAATGCAACACTCTGAAAACTATTACCAACTGCAGTTATCTTTTAGGCGTGCTGGGCATAATCTTATAGCCAAGATGAAAGAGCACTCAGTCAACTGGGTCATGGAGATCGTTGAAATGGAAAAGCTGACAGATTATACTTGTAATCCAGAGTACTTGTCTGCTTGGAAGACTCTAATGTCTCAGCAAGATGCATTCATGAAGGATGTCTTGATCAATGAAGAAAGGCCTGCAAAGATAAAGCTTAATAGTTTTGGTGAGATTGAAGTTGGGAAACTTAGGTAGGGACTATCCACATGTTCTCAACAGGTTTTTGATATGAAGATGAGAATGACTGCATAATGGAAAATTGTGTTAAAAAGATTGGTTGACTGCATGGCTCTACATTTACTTCTGAGTGCTGGAAATTTGGTTAACAGAGAGTTTGAAATTGAGATTGTGAATGAATTGATGGGACCTGGTGGTGGAATTGAAAGGATGCTGGAGGAATCACCTGCAGTTGCTGCAAAGCGACCGAAAATAAACAAGAGTATACAGCTGCTTAAGAAGTCCAAAGAAGTTGCCAAGATCATGGACAAGGTTGGCACCTATGCTGATTAGTGATTAGTGTGTTTTTCTATGTTATTTATGATAAAGTAATTGTTTGCTTTCTATGCATTTTATTTTGTTTTCCTCCTTTCAATGCAATTATGCAACTAATATTCTTATGACTATTTGTATCTAGGCTATTTGCTACAATTACAAAACTTCTAATGAACTAATCTCAACACTGATTATGTCCCAGAAGGTCGTCTAATTTTAGTAGGAAAAAAAATGAATTGTTAGATGAGAGCTTTCTCATTAGTCAGTAAGTGCTAAGAATAATGAAATTGATTAAACTGTTGTACGTATGGACGTGTTGATGGGTATAATCCATAGAACAGCAAGAATGAAACGGCATTCACTTGTGACTGATGAGAAGGAGCCAGTCTTTGCCATTAGGTAGGATAAAGCATATAAATAATAACCGATTTTTTCTTTTTCGAGGAACCAGTAATAAAGATTTTATAAATGAACTAATAGATATAGAAGCATTGTTGTCTGTCAATCGCATAGTGAACGACAAAGGGAAAAGGTTTTTGGCTTAGTGGAAGATGTCCTTGGTAAATTAAATTTATTGAAGGAAATGGATTTATGAAGATGCTCTGCCCTTGTAAAATTTATTAACGGGGAGTGATTTGTAACCACTAGTTTTATGAATAACTATACTAAATTCTATACGTTTAATTATTTGCAGTAACACCACCGCCTACTCTTGACGTGATGGTCATTTCACAAGTATAAGTGTTTGTGGGATGTGGGAGATAAGGGCCGGGAGTTTCACATACATATACACTTAGATTAAGTTATATTAGAATTTATATCTTGTGTAAAAAATATATATATATATATATATATTTTTTTTTCTTTCTAATTTTAAATCTTCCTTTCTTCATCATTATCAAATTTATCAGAAAAATTGTAAAAAATATATATATATATATATATATATTTTTTTTTTTCTTTCTAATTTTAAATCTTCCTTTCTTCATCATTATCAAATTTATCAGAAAAATAAAAATATTGTTCTCTTTTCCAACAAAAAGAGTACCACCAAATGTAGATATTTGTTTCTATACAATTTTTTTTTTGGCTAAATTCGTATGCAAGATAATTGTTTGATAGCAGTAGTGCATGAGCGCCTTCAAAATTAAAGACCTGAAATATTTCAAAAATGAAAGTTAATTTTAAAAATAAACAAGTCGGAAACGTTGGAAAATTTGTTTATCACAGCATTAGTTTGTTACATATATACAAAGGAAATTCTCAGAATCCAAGTAGTTATGAGCCTATTTGTTTGGTGATTCCAAACAACAAGTAGTTATGAGCCTATTTGTTTGAATTACGTTACTCATTTTAGAGTATTTAAACACTGAATTTAGAAAGCATCTCATACCAATTTTCAGATTTCAAACGACGTTGTTGAATGTCACATTTGTAAATATTTGTTTTGTCAATTGAGGGGATCTTTGAACTATATGGAACAAAAGCAATGAGTAACCGTATGAGTATGTAAATATCAAATCTCACAAGTGGTCATCTATTGTTTGTTATTAATTTATAAGCTCCGCTTTTAATTTTTAATTTTTATGTATAGCTTTTTAAAACTTCACATTTTTTTTATAACTTTTTTCTTTATATTTTTTCACTTTTTTCGAAGTACAAGTTTACTTTAACATATTTTTAATAAAAATTTAAATAAGCTATTCTCAAAGGGCATGATATTAATTATGTCTAAAGAGTAAAGTGCATGTAATAATTTGTGTGATACAATATATAATGTATATTCCGTTGAAATTTCACAAAGAGAACCTATTTTAATTGTAAAGGCGAAGCCTTTAATTCTTTACCACGTACAACACTAAAGCATACAGCACTAAAGGCCAAAAATCAAAAGTGAATTGTGGCCTGCAAGTTGCTCCACCTAAGTTATCTTGTAGTTAAGGGTGGCAATTTTTATCCATATCTATGAACCCGTCTATTACCCACCTTATTTAGATAAGTCTTTACACAACCCATTTGAGTATTTGGGTTAAATAGGTAAAGACCCATTTGGTTATTTAATTAGATGAGTCTAAATGGATAAACCTACTAATATCTGCTAAACCCATTTAAAATATAAAATTAAATAAACCCACTAATACCTAAACCCTTCTAAATTCTAAAACTTAAATAACAGTATAACCTCAATCTCATTTTCCCTCAGATTTTCTCACTAACCAAACACTTTTAACCTCTAGATTTCTAAACCCAAACATTTTCCCTTAGATTTTCTTAGTAACCAAAAAAAAAAGGGAAATTCTAGAGAGAGAACTGAGTGTACTTGTCGACGGTGACGGCGACTTTGGAGTAGTTGGACGGCGGCTTCTTCGACGAGGTCTCGGGAGAGTGGTACGGAGGCGTCTTGGGAGGGTCGCCGAGTTTAGATCGGAGCGGTGAGTGGAATCGGAGGGGCGAGTGAGGCGAGTCATTATAGCGAGTTGATGAATCGGAGTTTTTCGACGAAGACTTCTTCATGTTCACCTTGTTCTTCTGGTTTTGCTGCTGCTGTTGTTGCTGTGGTAATGTTTCTTGGCTTTGCTTTTGGTTTTGAGTTTGAGTTTGAGTTTCCACACTTTGCTTTGGTTTTATCTAATTTTAGGGCGAGTGAGAAAGAGAAAGAAAGAGAGAGAAAAAGCAAAAGAAAGTGATTTTTGAACTTTTTTTTTTTTTTTTTGAAGTTGACAACTTTAACTTTTTCTCTTTCTTTCTCTGATGGTCTGTTTGGTTGCTAAGTAAAACAGAGGGAATAGAAATGAAAGAGGAAATGAAAGGAATTTTATGACCTTCGGTGTGCTTGAGACTCTGTTTTGTTGGCAAGAAAAAAAAAACACAAAGAAGAAAAAGGTTTTTTTTTTTTTTTTTTCCTCTCTTTGTGGCTTTGTTTGGTTGTTGAGAAATTAATTTTGTTAAGGGAAAATGAAAGGAAAGACAGGAAAAGTGATTTTTGAACTTTTTAAATTTTTTTTTTTTAAAGTTTTTAACAAGTTATTTATTTATTTGGGTCATATTGGGTTAAATGAGCGGGTTACTAATTAAATGGGTTGGGCGGGTCATGGATAATTAATTTATATATAAATGGGCCATAAATGGATAAATGGATAATTACACACCTAACCCATTTATGACCCAACCCGCCCATTTGCCACTCCTACTTGTAGTACAACACTCCCTATCGAATGACCACACGCTCAAAATATGCCTTGTTAATACCACCTTACTAAGGAAACTTGGTAAAAATGGCCAAATACCACCCTTTCATATAGGGACGGACCTACATTAGGGCAGGGGGCCATAAAAAGCTAGTACCCTAAAAAAAAAAAAAAAGGCTAGTATATTAAATTTTCATCATAATAGCCCCCACCCCCCCCCCAATTAAAAAAAAAAAAAAAAACTGGTATACGAATCAATCTGAAAAAATCATTGACAAACTCTTGTACAAAAAAAAAAAAAAAAAAAAAAAAAAAACACTAACAAACAAAAAATAAATAAATAAATATGGACTGAAATCTGAAAACCTAAATTACAATTCTCAAGTTTTTACCCTAACCTCACTCTTCCTCCACGGCTCCACTCAACCTCATCAAGCATCGACGCCTCTTCCAACCATCACTGCTGCTGCTACTGTTTTTTCCTCGGATCAGATTCGGAGTTCGGACTGTTGCTACTGCTCCTCCTCCTCAGATCCTTGATCACAATCACACACGGTAAATCTAAGAAATTTCTCTCCTCTCACAAGTTCATTTTTTGTTTTTGTTTTTTGTTTTTTGTTTTTTGTTTTTTGTTTTTTGTTTTTTGTTTTGTTTTGTTTGTTTTGTTTTGGTTTTTTGTTTTGTTTTTTGTTTTTTTTTTCCTGTCTTTGTTATATTGCTCTGCCTAGTGCCTAACCATTTGCCCTCTGCCGAATCTGCCCTCTGCGTTTTTTTTTTGGACTGTGGTGACCGTGTGTGTTGACTGTATTTGTGAATTGTGGCTTTTATTGGATTGGTGTGTTCATTGTGCTTGTGTCAATGTGTGGATTGTAGACTTAGTTTGTGTTTGTGGCTTTGTATTGACTATTGAGTATTGACTACTGTGTAAAGTGTAATTGTTTATGGCTTTTTCCTTTTTGTGATTGTGTGGACCGGTTTCAAACTTTCAGTGTTTGTAACTTTTTTTTTTTTTTTTGGTTTTAACTATAAAGAAATAAAGTGGGATTAGGATAGTAGGATGTGAGTACTGCATTGTGATAGTGAATTTGTTATTTGTGAGAGTAGTCTTTGGTAGTCACTGTTTTGTCACTTTTGAGTACTGTTAACTGTGAAGACTAGTCTTTGGTAAGTCTCAAGTGACTATTTTTTGTGACCAATTGACCAAGTCTTTAGTCTGATTGTTTTGGTTTTATCAAAAAATTTGTCTTTGTCACTTTGTGTAATGTGGCTAATATTAGTAATATATATATATATATATAGAACTTGTGAACTTTGTCTTTATCACTTTGTGTGTTATACTTTGTCGACATTTTTATAATATTAAATTTTTAAAAGAAACTTATTTTATATATAGTATTTTGTTGACTGTGAAGTAGGTGTTAGTTTTTATTTTCATATAAAAAAAAAAAAAGTTTTAAGCTTTGCCCCCCCCCCCCCCCCAGGTTCAAATCCTGGTTCCGTCCCTGCTTTCATAAAATTTGTAGCAAAAAAACACTGTTTCGAAACTAAATAGGAATCTACCACTTTTTACGTACTTGAGTTTGATAAACTCGAGTTCTAAATGGTACTCCAGTTTATCAAACTCGAGTTTGTAATTTCTATTCCACCATGGCAATAGCTGAGCTGGCATTTGGGCATTAAAAAAATACCACGTAATACTCGAGTTTAAGAAGCTCGAGTACTATGTTTTATGTACCCGAGTTTCTAAAACTCGAGTATGGCTCGGGTTAATAGTCTCCACGATGCAGACTCATACTTAAGTTCACTGAACTTAGGTATGGCCTAGATACTTAAAGCACTTTTTCAAACTTACTCCCACAGTCTGACTCTCTCAATTGGATCAAAAAAATTCATACTCTCTCATCACTCTCACTTTCTCAATCTCTCTCTCACCCTCTCACTCTTTGAATCTCGCTCTCACTATCCCACTCTCCCACACGCTCTCAATCTCTCTCAGTCACATCCCACACGCTTTTAACTCTCTCAAGGCTCGCCTAGCGGGTTAGTGTTGGTGCTCCAGTTTTTCTCTCCGTTGTGCTCGAATCTGTTGAGGTAACTAAATATTTTGGCTTTTTTTGGTGTTTTATGGGATGGGAATTTTTGATTTTGGGGATTTGGGTTTTTGGTTATTTTGGTATGGTTTTGATTGGTGGAATGAAAAAATTAGGGTTTTTTTTTTTTTTTTTTTTTAATGATAAATTTGGTTAACCCAAAAAATAAAAGATTCATTGACTCATTTTTTGGCACAATATGATGAAACTAATCTCAAGTTTTGCACATCATGAAATTGTATAGGAGGTTAAGAACTACTCAGTGTTATTAACCTTAATAACTCAAAAACAATTCTAATCATGTCACTATTATTGTTCTTTTGACTCTGTTTTATAGATAATATTCTTTAAACTTTAATAATGAGTTATAAACTTGATTTTGCTGGAGAATAAATAAGCTGAGTCATGTTTTGCTTTTCTGTCAGAATTAATTCTACAAGAAAACTAGGAGGATAATATTTCTGAAGAATATGTATGAAGCTTGTAGATGATTGTTGATCACAACAAGCAAAGGTGTAGATTATGTCAGTATATGTGACGCATTAGTGGTGGAGCCAAAGAACAAATCATAACATTTAGTTATGGTACCTTTAGAACAAATGCTATCGAATTTTGACACTTCTTATGTTTTATGTATATATGCCTATGCAGCACATGATATATTCCTAACCTTTTTTTTTTTTTTTCTTTCTTTCTTGTTTTTCTTAATTAATGCTATTGCTTGGGGAAGAACCAATCAAACCAAAGAAAGAAAAGAAAAACATCAATTGCAAAAGGTCCTACCATTGATAGTTGACACTAAAATTAATAGGAAATGCACCTAAATCACTATTATAGCATGTTGAAAGCTTGAAATGGTTTTCACAATTGTCTATTTCAAACGATTTCAAATAACTAAACATGAAACCGTAAAAGTATCAAAGTTTATATGTTCACTGTGACAACCACCCAAATAATCAAAGCTCTTTTTTTTTTTTTTTTTTTGGTGTGTGTGTGTGAAGAGAAATAATCAAAGGAGCTTCAAAACTAAGTATTCAGACTCAAAGAGGCTTATGGTGAGTTGTGAGGATGATTCATGTCCATGGTCAGTCCGTGCGATCTGTTGCAAGGGAGACAATGTCCAAAAGATGGCAAAAAGCAAGGGCCCCACACGTGACAAAATTTAGAATGCTCATAATGGTCGGATGATTGATTCGGCATTCCTTGCATACGTACTTGAGTGTTATATACGAGAAGACCCCCATAAAAGATAAAAAACTTATGCCATGTTGCTTTGGTAGACTTAAAACAGGAAGTATCTCACTACAAGGTATTCTTTAACTTGCATTCTTTTTTCAATACAATGTAGAGACATTAGTCTTCATGGAAGTATAAGCATGATATTTTTTCCCAAAACCCGTGAATACCTTATATTATGAAAAATGAATTGAAAAAAAAATAAAAAGGAATAAAGAGAAAGAAATATTATCTTCATCTTATAGCCTAGTGACTCTTGATTTGTTTTCATGCACTATAATTATTTAACTTGTATTCAATTTTAACGTAATCATTATGGTTCACATACAAGGTATGAGATGCCAAATAAAAGGCTATTGCAGCTATATATGGGGATTTTAAGGAGTCTTATATGGGGAACCTGTACATTCAAAGCCGTATTTTGGGTGTTTCATCCATGTATTGTGGGTTCAAGCACTGTAGGTTCGTGATTAGCATTGATGCAACCCACCTTTATGGAGAATATAAAGGGAAATTGATGATTGTAATGGCGATAGATGCTAATAATAAGATTTATCCACTAGCCTTTGCTGTTGTTGAGAGCGGGAGCGTAAAGACTTAGGGTTGGTTCTTGGCTTGTATAAGAAGGTATGTTATTGACCAGAGCAAGTTGCGTATCATATTTGACAAACCCCATGGGATACAAGCTGTCTTCAAAGACACTAGTTGAGACTTTTGCAGACTCCCATGACTGAACATCGTTACTGCCTTTGTCATACATGCAATAACGTTAACAGTAGATGGAACAATGAAACTTTAAAGAATCTAGTATGGAGGGCAGCAAGTACTGCCCAGGAGCGAAAGTTCAATGCTACCTTCTCATTAATTAAGAATGTCAACCGGGATGCACACCAATATCTAAAGGATGTGCCCAAAGAGAAATGGGCTCTAACTTTTGACGAGGGTTTTAGATATAGGGCGATGACTACAAACGTCTCCAAGCTCTTCAATGGTGTTTTAAAGGGTGCTTGTAGCCTGCTCATTATGGCAATGGTGAAATACGCATGGTTCAAACTAAATACTTATTTCGATGATCGTCGCAATAAAAGCATAGTAATTGAATTCGGGGAAAAAATGGTGTAAATATGCCTTAGATATCTCCATGAGAAATAAGGCGAAGGTGGAGTGTCACAGGGTGATGAGATTGAGCACGCAACAACAATCATATCAAGTAGATACATAGCATAATCTAAGCACTATTAGACATGGGGATCACACATATGGAGTTAATCTGCTACAAAAAACTTGCACATGTCATAAATGGAAATTGTACAAGATACAATATTCACATGTCATTGCAGTTTGTATTAGGTATTGACATGATGCAGAGCAGTACATTGACTAATGCTATAGCATGAAAGCACTGTTCCGCAGCTATGCTCCCATTTTCCTTGCGTTGAAAGATAAATTATCATGGCCGGATCCTAAAGAAACTCAAAAGGGTCGTCCCTAACCCCTAATTGATTTGAGAAAAAGGTTGCCCTGTCTTAACACGAATCAAGAATAAGATGGACGAGGGCGAGAAATGGCCGAGAACTACACCATGGAAGGAGGGGAGGGAGGGGGGGGGGGGGAGGAAGGTGCAATGCGGGTAGTGTGACCAAGAAGGGCATAACCGAAGACCATGCCCTAAGTGGAACGAGATACAGACAAGTGGTGGTCTCGCGGACTAGGTACGCTAAGGTTGAGCCGTGGCATCCTTCTAAATGCAACTTGAAACAAAATGCATGATATATGCCATTAGATCAAAATGCATGCTATATTCAATTATGCATGCTATATGCATGATATATGCCATTAGATTGAAATGCATGATATGTGTGGATAAGGTGAACTTTTATAAATATAAATTCAAGCTTTGCTTGTGTTTTAAGCAGGGATTTAGAAAGATCAAATCCTGAGAAGTGGGGATTGCAAATGAAGAGGTTGTAACAGGAGAAAAACATTTTTTTGAAGAATATTCATCGATGCAGGCTAGCTCATAGTCATTACATGCAGAACCAAGATCATGTTTCAGTCCCATTAACCGAACAGAAAAACAGTATTTTGAGGTGAAAATTAATAGACAAGCACTAGCTTCACTTGGACCTATAGAGTTTTGAACTTTTGACTAAGATTAGGGGGTGATGAGTTATGTAGTCAGACAAAGACTCTGCTATGTGTTATGAACAATAGCTATCCAACTATTTGACTATCATCATAAATATTATGCTATGACTCTGAGTAAATGAATTCCCGACACTCTTGCACTTTACATGACAACTCTATGAACATACAACGATTATTTATTCCCATTTGGTTTGCTTTGCTTACCATGTCATATATTAGGGTTTTCTTTGCTTACCATTGTTGTTTCTATGACTTTCATTGGAAGGAGGACCAACCTTTTGATGTTCTAGCTTCCAAGCGTTTGGTTGTTTGTTAGGTGAAGTACTGTGTTGGTGAATATATTTGGGGACTTTGGATGCTTTGATTATTCTGAAGTTCTCTTTTTTGGGCTTTCCAAAGTGGTAATCATTCATGCTTTTGAAGAATGGTTGTTACATATTTTTTGTTTTATTGTAAAGTATTCAGCCAACTTTGTGTTCTCCTTTGAATTTGTGGGTTTGAAAGCTCAAAAACCCCATTTCTCTTCACTAGATTAGGCTGATTTCTCATAGTAGTGAAGGATTGTTAAGTTGTTTCCTGGGTTCTATTATTGTTTTTTACAGTAAGTGGTGTGGAAATCAGTTGTGCCTGTTTGGGTTTGTGGATTAGAAGCTGAGAAAAGCTTTTCTCTGTGTTCTTCACATTGAAAGGATTAGCATGAAGGTCATTTCTCTTTTAGTGCCATCTTTATTTTTCCTCTCTGCCATGGGGCAGCTTCCTTCACAAGACATTTTGGCATTGCTTGAATTCAAGAAAAGTATCAAGCATGATCCCACTGGTTATGTCCTTAGTTCATGGAATGGCTACCCTTCTTCTTGGAATAGAATTGTTTGCAATTGTGGAAATGTTGCTGGGGCTGTTGGGCTCTCGCTATGTTCTATGTGATCTAAGAGTTCTATTTATGAGTTGCAAATTTATAGTGTGGATCTTTGCAATGGAAACTAAGGTCATAAATGTTGTTTGTGGAATTATTTGGAATCACATTAATATATTTCCATGATGAGTGAGAATTGAGAAATATTTTGAAATCAAGCTTCTTACTAAATTACACTCCTAACTTTAAAATGAATAATAAATTACACTTCTACATCATCCTTTCTCCAAATTAGGCAAAATGAAGATTATTAAAATGTGTGGATTTTAAAAATAAAAATTTGATTGAAACTGATTTGCCATCCTTCTTCTTATCAATATTTTTAATGCAACATAATAACTATTGAGAATTAGCCACATGGAAGTTGATCTATTGAACCACTTAAGCATGGTCTGCCCTTCTTGCTTAAGCAAACTTTTGGACTTCACTCGGATTTTTTCTCATCTATTTGTGTTATTGACCTTTTGAGCTCACCCTCACTATAATCATAAGTTGATTCTACAGCCATAATAACCCATAAAAAAGGGTATAAATTTTCCTTTGTTTTCCAAGAACCAAATGGAAATAAATTGCAAAAAATTGAATGAAATCAAATTAAACCCATACAGCCATAATAACCCATAAATTTTTGCTTTGCACTCATAAATGGGGCCTCGGATATAGATTGATACTCAAGGTTAATGGACTTTGTTAGAGGAGCTTTCCTTTACACAAAACTTAGGGTTTTCAAGGTAGAGATAGTATCAACATCTTGATGATCATCTCGGTTGCTGTCATTGGCGCTTAAAGAATAACAAGCATGGGTGCTTGTAGCTGATTGGAGAATCCAAGAAAGAAGAAGTCCGTGAATTCGGAGCTTGCACGTGGTCGTGTTAGTAAATTCTACTGGTGGGTAGTATTAGGAAGTCAAGCGGAGAGCTTGTAAGTCCTTTTGTATGAACTTCGATTCTTTTGCATAGTGGATTCAGGTTTACCTTGAGGATAGCTAGGTCAAATCCTCCCCAGGTTTTTACCGTGTGGTTTCCTGGGTGATCATATCATTGTGTTATTTATATTTCCGCTGCTTTATGTTTTTTGATATAATTGTATGTTTGTGACCTAGAACTGCATAATTTGACTAAGTTAATCACTTGGTTAATTAACTAGGTTAATCTGGTTGGTTTAAGGGATCTAAAACCGTTCAAGTGGTATCAAAGCGGGTAGCTCTCTTGTTGTAGATCTTTTGATCTTTGAGTTGATCTTTGACCCCTGTTGTCATGGAACATGGACACTTTCTCGTTGTTCCTCCTCATTTTGATGGGAATAATTATGCTTATTGGAAAGTAAGGATGAAAGCATTCCTAAAATCTATTGATGAGAGGGTTTGGAATTCTGTTGAGTACGGATGGGGGAAGCCCACTACTCCTGTGAGTGAGTGGCAAACATCTCAAAAAGAAGCAGCTGAGTTCAATAGCAAAGCTATGAATGCCATTTTTAATGCTGTTTCTATGGAGAAATTTAAGAGAATCTCAAATGTTGAGGTTGCTGTTTCTTGGAAAATCCTCCAGACTGTGCATGAAGGCACAAAGGCAGTTAAGATCAATAAATTGCAACAATTAACTTCTAGATTTGAATGCATTAGAATGTCTGATGATGAATCATTTGATGAATTCTATGCTAAATTAAATGATATTGTTAATTTTGCATTTAATTTGGGTGAAATCTATGATCAACCTAAAATTGTTAGGAAGATTCTTAGATCTTTAACTAAAGACTTTAGACCCAAAGTGACTGCTATTACTGAGAGTAAGGATATGGACTCCATCCTTGTTGATAAGCTTGTAGGATCTTTTCAGTCCTATGAGTCTGACCTACCCAAAGCTACCAAATCCAAATCAATGGCTCTTAAGTCAGTTGATGATGTTAAGGTTGGTGAATTTGATGATGAGCTCTCTGCTACAGAGATTGCGTACCTTGCCAAGAACTTTAGAAACTTTCTTAGGAATAACAATAGAAAGGCAAGAGGTACAAACACTGCTAAACCTAGAAACTTTAGGAAGAATGATTCCACTAAGGTTAATAACTTTGAAAAACCTAGAGAAAAAGTTGGTCAGTCTTCAAAAAATTCTTTGGGTGCTCAGTGTTTTGGCTATCAAGGGTATGGTCATGTTAAATCTGAATGTCCTACATTCTTGAGGTCTAAGAGTAAAGCTATGGCTGTAACTCTTAGTGATAATGAGGTTTCTGATGATGAGTCTGGATGTGACGAGGATGGAAACTTCATTGCTTTCACTGCTACTGTTGTAGTCAATGAAAGTATATCTATTGAAGAGAACCCTTCTGATGGGGAACTCTATGACGATGCAGATCTTCAAGGGGCCTATAATAAACTTTGCAAAGTTGCTGCAAAGGATGCTATGAATGTTGAACTTGGTCTAAAGAAAATTGATTCTCTTAAGCTTGATAAGAAAAATTTGCTTGTTAAATTGTTTGATGCTAATGATCTTTTGAACAATGTGAAATCTGAGAATATACTCTTGCTTGATAAAGTTAAAACTTTGGAACATGATTTATCTGTTGCTAGAGCTGCTAGTTCTAAACTTGATCAAATGTTTAATGTTCAAAAGTATCATTCTGACAAATCTGGTTTAGGTTATGTTGAAAGCATCTCTGTTTCTGCATCACATTCCACGAACTTTGTTCCTTTATCTTCTTTTGAACCTTTTGCGAGTGAGGTTGTGAGTGAAACTGTCAAACCCCCTGTGAGTGAGGTTGTCAAACATGTGGAAGTTTCACCCCCTAGGAAGATTAGGGTTGATCTGAAAGAGTCTAAACTAAGGAGTCTACCCTTTTTAAAGATAAGATGCATGGTAAACCTGCTTGGGTTTGTCATTATTGTGGAAAGTCTGGACACATTCATCCTAACTGTTACAAGCTTCAAGCTGCTAAAAGAGCAAACAAATCAAAAGTGTCTGTGCCTCAAGCACAAAATCCTATGACACTCATTGGTGAATTGGTAAAGGCGTTGAACCTTTATTCCAATCTTGGAGTTGGAAATCACTCGAATGTGAATAAGAACTCCAATGCTCATGGTGCATCTAAACGGTTTTGGATGCAAAAGACTCGATCTAATTGAGTCTTTCTGACATAGTCCTTGTGCTTCATTGCTCATTCCTCTGTAGGCATTATTCTTTGGTGTTTATGTTTCTGTGTTTTTTTTTTCTAGGACTTGCATTGCATTACATTCATGCATTTCATTCTAGGATTTATTTGTTTTCTCTTTTGATAATAATAATAAATAAATAAAAAGGAGAAAGCAAAAATATGTTTGGCACTATTTTTCTTGGTTTTTGAAAATAAGGTTGGTAAATTTATTTACACATAACATGTCTTGTGTACCTTGTTTAGTTTTGATGAGCTTATTTATTGCACTTGACTAGTTGAAATTTTGTAGTGCATATTGTGTGGGAAAGATGTTTATAGTGTTTATCACTTTGTCTTAATCTTGAAGTCACATGTTATTTGACTGTCGGACTTGATCCTTTTGAAAAAGGCATAAATAACCATCCCACCACTGTTCACTAGCTAATCATGAACACCTTAGTGCATATCATAAGATTTTGTGCTCAAGAAAGTGTAGCACATGCATAAAAAGAATATAAGGTGTAACCTCGGTTAATTGCTTAATACTTAAAATTACTGTGTATTATTAGGCTTGATGCCATTTCACATAATTAAAATCGGTGTGTACTATTAGGCTTGATGCCAATTCACATAATAATGAGGCAAAATTCAAGAAACTTACATGATTGCAAGCTTATGTTCTAAAAGATGTGAGAGTTATATGATGTAACTCTTTTAGTGATAGTTTCTTTTAAATTCTTTGTGATGAATTTTGTAGACTTTGTGATTGATTTCTATTCACATATCACGTCACATGTATCTTAAGTTTTGCTAGTTGCACATATTACACAAGTTACTCTTTGCTAAATACTGTATATGTTATTGTGTGTGTTTTTTGGTCTGACCAACCAAGTTTGAAAATACCTTGAGTACTATGCAAAACATTTATTTGCTTGAGAATTTAAAGGGAGAATGGTTGAAATTTTCTTCAGAGAAACTGGGATTAAAACTTGGGTTTTTGAAAAGGCATTCCATCTCATACTCATGCATTTTGTTCATCAATTCTAATGCTTTGAGGAGTTTGTGTCAAAAAGTGTTTGTTCTTTCAAAAACTGTGTTTTTCTCAAAAATATTTGTGAGCCTCTGCCTGTTTCGATCGATCCATTCTGTTTTTTGATCGATCAAAAATGTGCTTAAATTCTTTTTAAAAGTCTCGGATTGTTCCGATCGATTGAATGTAATTTTCGATTAATCGAATATCGTGAATCAGGTTTTTTAAAATACTGTTCTTGACTTTTTCAAAGTCACTTTTTCAAAACTTCTCAAACCTTTTTTCTCTCTCTCTGACTCGGCAAGGCTCCACAGCGATTTTTTTGTTGTTTCCTTCAAAATATTTTGTAAGGTTTCTCTCTCCTAAAGCTGATATGTCCATATTACCCTTCCTTTTGATGTTATTTTCTCATTTCATGCATTTTTATTTGGGATTTTCGGACTATACATAATTTGGGGTTTTTGATGAATCAAGCCTTATTTTATGAAATTGATCAATGGGTTTTGTTGGTATATGGGTATATTCATGATCTATAATGGTTAATTTGATCAATTTTGTGATTTGTGAAAAGTTGAAAATTCTAGGGCTTAAAATTGATCCGATTTGGGGATTTTATTTAATTGGGTTCAATTGATAAAATTGGCTTGTTGTTTTGATAAAATTGGTAATTCTAATATGTTTTCAACACTGTGTGATGATCAATTTGTTTCAAAACATTCAAGTGGTTTTTCAAATTTTTTAAGGTTTTTGTTAGAAATCCTATGCTCAAGCCGATTTTGTAAAATTGAACTTAATTTAAACTTTTTTTACTGCATTAGAACATGCATCATGACATTATGATTGTTCATGCAACATATATATTTTTGTTCTATATCTTTTTGTGCTAACTTGTAGTCTGCCCTTAATTTTTATGTTATTTTGGTTTTCTCTTTGTGTCTTTGTCCTTTCTTTAGCACTATGCCTAAGAAGACTAGGGCTCGTAGGTCTATTCCCTCACCTACTCCTTCCCTTCCCTCTTTTGGCCGAGAGAAGTTTCCGAGTGAGAAAAACCAAGAGATGTTTGAGAAGCTGAACCTTAGGAGAAAGATTTGGGCTAAGCGTTCTGTTCCTTTAGATGAGCTTGATCCTACCATTAGGGCAAATTTTGAGTATCGGGGCTGGTTACCTTTACTGGATGTTTCTGATCCTCCTCCTCCAGCTACCTTGATTAGAGAGTTCTTTTCGAACATCTCTATCCGTATCTATGATTCCAACACTTTAGTAAAGAGTTGGATACGAGGCGTAGAGTACACTATTACTCCTACGGTAGTGGCTGATGCTCTAGGGGTACCCTTGGTCCGGCACCCAGTCTACCCTTATGATGAGTCTCTTCTGTTGAGTGATGTCATGTCTTACATCACTGGGTCTTCTATCTAGTGGGGTTTTGATCCTAGGATCACATCTACTGAGTTATCTGAGTTGCATTATATTTTCTTTAGGATAGCCTGTCACTCTATCTGGCCCATTTCTCATCTCCACACCATTCCTCTCGAGCGGTATGTCTTTTTTTATGCTTTTGTCACTAATGCTCCTATCAGTTTTTCCCATTTGTTTCTTCGTTTTTTGAACAAAGTTTATAGGAGTTCATCTTCTTCTCATGCCCTTGTTCATCCTATTTTTATTCATAGGATTTTTCTTTATCTTGATCTTGGTGGTTTCCCTTCCTCTGAGCTCGTTCATGTGATTGCTCCCATAGGTGCGTCTTTTCTTAGACAGAGGGCTGCTCATCTGCTCATTGGCTCTAAACACCCTAGGTCTGAGCTTTCTGGTAGCACATCTCCTCCTTCTTCTTCTATAGGTTCTACTGGTGAGGATGTTCCTGATCTTGTTGGTGATGCTACTGCTGCTGATGTTCCTCCACCTCCTTCGGATGACTTTGATATTTGTCGTACCTTGGAGACTGTTATGACCGTTCAGGTGGCTCATAGTCAGATTTTGGTGGACTTGCTTGATGAGATTCGTGCTCTGCGAGCTGACGTAGCACATCTTCGTTCACCCTCACCACCTCCTTTTGATGATGGCGTGTAATTGTCCTTTGGCATTCTGTCACAAAAAGTTGGAGTAGAGTTTTGACACTGTAGAGGAGTTTTTGTAGTTAGAGGGAGTTTCTTTTTGAGCTAGTGGAGATATTAGATTGTATCTAGGTGCTTCACTTTATATATCATTGTTTTGGGGCTATTCATGTTAGGGGGAATAACTATTGTTGGGTGTTACATTGTTATTGATATACATGATTCTTGTTTATTGTGATTCACTGCTTATTGATTTATATTTATGAGTTATTCATTGATATTTGTCTTTATTATGTGTTGTGTGAATCATACAAGAATGTTATACCTGTTTATTTACTGTTTTCTGTCACACGTGCATTTATGCGTTTGTTGAGTGTTTCAAGAATATACAGGTTGATTTAATTGAGCTGCTGTTTACACTTGCAACTGATTGATAGTAGTTAGGATTGAATTTTAGTGTTTATGAGCATTATTTTTGTAAAAGGCTTTTTACTTTGTAAACTTTGAGTTTTTAATTTGTGTTTTGTCACGGATTGCCAAATGAGGAGTTTGTTAGGTTCTAAAGATTTAAGAATTTATGTATTTAGAATTCTAATGTGTAATGTTGGCAAACCATGATCAAAACATTATGTTTAGTCTTGTTTAGGCTTGCTCAAAATAGTGTCTTTCATGTAAAGTTGGAATCGAGAGGTTGCAGATGCATTGGTGCATTTCGGCTTGGCTCGATTGATCGAAAGATAGACTCAATCGATCGAATCTCGGGCAGAATGTTTTTCTGCAGAATTTTCCAACTCAGCCCTAACTCATTAAACGTTTAGAGTTGCTCCTGTTGTATTGTTGCTCATACTTTTCTATTTTGTGTAAATCTCTTGTGAGATCTAGATGAGCTTTCCTTTACACAAAACTTAGGGTTTTCAAGGTAGAGATAGTATCAACATCTTGATGATCAACTCAGTTGTTGCCATTAGAGCTTAAAGAATAATAAACGTGGGTGCTTGTACTTGATTGGAGAATCCAAGAAAGAAGGAGTCCGTGGATTCGGAGCTTGCACGTGGTCGTGTCAGTAAGTTCTATTAGTAGGTAGCATTAGGAAGTCAAGCAGGGAGCTTGTAAGTCCTTTTGTATGAACTTCGATTCTTTCACATAGTGGATTCAGGTTTACCTTGAGGATAGTTAGGTCAAATCCTCCCCAAGTTTTTACCTTGTGGTTTCCTAGATGATCATATCATTGTGTTATTTATATTTCCGCTGCTTTATGTTTTTTAATATGATTGTATGTTTGTGATAACCTAGAACTGCATAATTTGACTAAGTTAATCACTTGGCTAATTAACTAGGTTAATCTGGTTGGTTTAAGGGGTCTAAAACCATTCAGACTTGGGTACTGCTAACACAGTACTCAAGTTTTGTAGACTCGAGTATCAATCTGTATGATTTTGCTATACACACTCTAAGAAATTGGGGACATACAGATTGATACTTGAGTTTAATGGACTTGGGTACCAGACTAGCACAGTACTCGAGTCCAAGAAACTTAAGTACCAAGTGCAATTTTTTAATCCCAAATGCCATGTCAGACGATGCCACGGTGGCAGGACTTCTATGTACTTGAGTTTACTGTGCTCGAGTACCATTTAGAACTCGAGTTTGTAGAGCTCAAGTACTAGAAAAGTCGTAGATCACTATTAAGTTCCGAAACAGTGTTTTTTTGCTACAAATTTCGCAAAATTGTGGTGTTTGGCCATTTTCACCAAGGAAACCTTATTGGAAAAGATCAAATGACGAAGGAAAAACGAAAAAGAGTAAAGCATTCTTATATTTCTCTAACTTTATAATCGCCTTATTAAAAACCTTGCAAAGAAAAATATTGTGCGATCTAAAGCTATCTTTTAGTACAACACTCCCTATCGAATGACCACACGCTCAAAATATGCCTCGTTAATACTACCTTACGCGTGTAGGTGACCTTTTTCCTATGTATACAATTTATAGGACATATTCCGTTTTTTTTTCTTTTTTGCTCAGCACCAAAGATAAAAGAGGACATATTCCCTTTTTTTTTTTTTTTTTTTTTCAGCACCAAAAATAAAGGAGGACATATTCCGTTGAAACTTCACAAAGAAGGCAAGGATGTTCATTGGTTACCACGTACAAGTCAATAAAATAGGGAGACATATGTAAAGGCAAAGCCTTTCATTGGCGAGACCTCGGACAGCACCAAAGTTGCTTTGCCTGAAGCTATCTTTTGCAAAAAAGAATCAATTTCTTCTTGGAAAACTCTCCAAGGTAAAATTCCATGTACTGAAAATTTGAAGGGAGTTCTTACTGGCGCATTATTGTTGTAGACATATTCTTAGTTATTACACAGTAGTACGCATAGCCAATAAAATTGTATTTTTGAAAATAAGATTTAAGTTATAATTGTGAAATTGTGAGATTATGGCTCTGTTTGGATACCACTTATTTTACTAAAAACTGAAAATTATAAAAAAAAAAAATTATTGTCCACTCTTTTTTAACTGTTTGTATGCCTTTGTGCAATGTTCATGTTCCATGAACAGTGCACTAGCGCTGGTCTTAAAAAAAAATAAATAGAAAAAGAAAAAGAAAAGAAAGAAATGTAAACGTAGATGTGGGAAGCGCAAAATGTGCTTCCCAAACGCATAGATGCGGATCAAAAATTAAAATTATTTCACTATTTAACTTATTTTTGCTACTATTTATGAGCCTTACTACACTTTTTAGCACTATTCATGTGTCATACTGTACTATTTCAATTAACTTTTACATTTATCTATAATACTTTCAGTAATAATTTTTTAGTTTCAGCAAAATAAACGGTATCCAAATACGCTCTATGATTTCACAATTTTAACTAAAATTATGTTTCAAAACACAATTTCAGCCATGGGTTTCGTACACTGTACACTCAATATGCTCTTGGAAGGAATTAGGTAATTTAATGTTTAGGGGGATGTTTGGTATTATTGTTTAAACAACAATTTTCAGTGTTTAAACACTACAATATATATTTTTGCAATACTTTTTAACACACACATATTTCCATGACACTTAAATAATTATATTAGAAATCTCTTACCAAATATACCTATCTTTTAATGAATGAGACCAGTCTAAAGAATACTCCATCCTAGTTCACTCTTATGCATCACAAACCATTTTTCTCCATAACGCATACACTATATCTCTCTCTAGCTCTCTTGCATTTTTGCTCTTAAGTTTTGCTCCTTTCTATTAAAACATGGGAGAAAAACATCATCCAAGGCGTGCTGTGGAAAGCCCAGAGCTTCAGGACGTTTGATTTTCTACATATTATAAGGCAGAGAAATGTCCCTGCCCGCTTGTTAGCTCAGCGTGCTCAAATTGATGAGAACTTGGTTGTATGGCTGGAAGAGTGTCCCAGTCAAGTGGCACATGTGTGTGCAAATGATGTATCTTCTTTACAACGTACTGAAAAAAAGTACTGAGTATTTCCTATCAAAAAAAGAAAAAAACATGGGAGAAGAAAGCTCACTTGTAGTAGCTCAAGCAGTCCAAGACCAAGATGCACCCATCATTTCATCCTACAATGATCGTATTCGCCCACTCCTCGACACAGTTGACAGCCTCCGTCACCTTATGATCACAAGAGAAGGCATTCAGCTCCCCACCATTGTCGTGGTTGGGGACCAGTCCTCAGGAAAGTCAAGTGTTCTTGAATCACTTGCCGGTATCAACCTGCCCCGTGGCCAGGGAATTTGCACAAGGGTGCCTCTCATAATGAGGCTCATGCACCAGCCAACTCCTGAACCTGATCTTTCCTTGGAGTTTAATGGTAAAGTTGTTCAAACCGATGAAGAACATGTTTCTGAGGCTATAAATCATGCCACAGAGGAGATTGCCGGGTCCGGGAAGGGGATTTCCAACGCTCCTTTGACATTGGTGGTGAGGAAAAATGGTGTGCCTGATTTAACTATGGTTGATCTTCCTGGAATTACTAGAGTGCCGGTCCATGGTCAGCCTGAAAACATCTATGACCAGATAAAAGATATTATCATGGAGTATATCACTCCTGAAGAGAGTATTATACTCAATGTTCTTTCTGCAACAGTGGATTTCACTACTTGTGAATCTATCAGGATGTCACAGATGGTGGACAAGACTGGTGAACGGACTCTTGCTGTTGTTACTAAGTCTGACAAGTCTCCTGAAGGCCTTCTTGAGAAGGTTACTGCTGATGATGTCAATATTGGGCTTGGCTATGTATGCGTAAGGAATCGGATAGGACAAGAATCTTATGAAGAGGCGCGAGTGGAAGAGGCTAGACTTTTTGAATCACATCCTCTGCTTTCCAAGATTGATAAATCTATTGTGGGGATTCCTGTTCTGGCAGAAAAGCTGGTGCAAATTCAAGCAGCTAGTATAGCTAGAAATTTGCCAGCTATTGTGAAGAGCATTAATGACAAGTTGAACTTGAATGTTGCTGAGGCGAAAAGAATGCCCCAGAAGATGTCATCTCTTACTGAGGCAATGACAACTTTCATGCAGATTATTGGATTAGCCAAAGAATCATTAAGGAAAATTCTTGTGAGAGGAGAATTTGATGAATACCCAGATGAGCAAAACATGCATTGCACTGCTCGGTTGGTTGAAATGTTCAACCAATTCTCCGATGAACTTCACAAGCATGCTGAAAGTGACCCTGCAGAGAAATTTTTGATGGAGGAGATTATGGTTTTGGAGGGAACCAAGGTTATTGGGCTGCCGAATTTTCTTCCCCGCACTGCCTTCCTTACTATCCTACAGAAAAGGGTGAAAGGCATATCTAGCATTCCAACTATTTTTATTGAGGAGGTCTGGAGTTATGTTGAGGAAATTGTTATTTCTGTCATGATGCACCACTCTGAACACTATTACCAGCTTCAGCTATCTTTCAGGCGTGCTGGACATAATCTTATAGCCAAGATGAAAGAGCGCTCTATCAACTGGGTCATGGAGATCGTTGAAATGCAGAAGCAGACGGATTATACTTGTAATCCAGAGTACTTATCTGATTGGAATAAATTAATGGTTCAACAAGATGCGTTCATGAAGTACGTCTTGACTAATGTAGATTGTCCTTCAATAATAAAGCTTGAAGGTTTCGGTGAGATTGAAGTTAGTCATCTAGAGAAATATTCTCATGTTCTGCAACTGGCTTTTGATTTGAAGATGAGAATGACAGCTTATTGGAAGATTGTGTTAAAGAGATTGGTTGACTGCATGGCTCTACATTTACTGCTCAGTATTGGGAACTTGGTGAACAAAGAGTTTGAAGCAGAGATTGTTAATGAGTTGATGGGACCTGGTGGTGGGATTGAAAGGATGCTCGAGGAGTCGCCTGCAGTTGCTTCAAAGCGACAGAAAATAAGCAAGAGTATAGAGCTGCTTAGAAAGTCCAAAGAAGTTGTTGCTAAGATCATGGACAAGATCGGTACCTATAATGATTAGGGTGTTTGCTTGTTATTTTAAATAATTGCTATGGTTTCATGTTAACAAAGTATTTTGCTTTATATGTATTTGGTTTTGTTTCCCTTTCTATGTATTTTGGTTTCTTGAAACAGTGAAAGTTTATTATCTTTTTGTGGTGGGGAGAACCAATTTTAATTTCTTGAACCTACTTAGTAGTTTTATTTTCTTCATATCTGTGAGTTTTCTATAAGTCAAGATTTCAAAACAACTTATATGCTTAGTATGTGTTTGGATTGGGCTAAAAGCTGCGTCTGCATTTGTTCTTTCCTGTTTTTTTTTTTTTTTTTTTTTTTTTTTTTTTTTTTTTTTTTTTTTTTTTTTTTTTTTTTTGTTCAGCCGCAACATTTGACTAAGTCTTTCGTGAACAATGCACGGGTCCCACAAATTCCATTTTTTAGCAATTTTTTCATTAAAAATAGGTCCCACATCACGATTCCTATATTTAAAAATTATTTTATTACAGTGTTTTCAATTTTCAGTTTCAGCAAAATAAGTTCTATCCAAACGGAACCTTAGAGTAGTGAAGAAATCCTTGAAATACTAAGAACCATTCCAAGTTAGCTTCTTATAATGCATTCTGTGATTCTTGAAAAAAAAAAAAAAAAGAAGAATGAATAGATTGGTTATGGTCATTTTCAATAGTCAGGTAGATGAAGTGAAGTCTGTAAAATAGAGAATCATTTCCTTGGAAGTGGGAAGTGGCTTATGACTATAACTGTGGGATGTTGAGCAGTTTAAGGCAACCAAGCAAAAAGATTAATTACCTATTGATGGGAACAAACTGAAACTACATTTACATTTAAATCATGCATTAATCTAAATCAATCAAGCTTTAATCTAAATCATAATAACTCATTGATTCGATCTTTTTCCCTTTTTAATCAACCTACGCCATGTTGAAGAACTTCCTGTTGGGTTTGTATGGTTGAAACAATCTTGGATATTTCTACCCATGGAAATTAAGGAGCAAATTTTTAGAATTAGCAATCTTAATACATTGATTGTCAACTTTGTTTAGGCTCACTTATTGGTATGAAGGTAAAAACAGTGATTTACTAACCAAATTTAGAGTTTGAGCTTACAAGACCTCAAAATTGAATAGATTTCTGAGTTTGGGATTCCAAATGGATCTCATAGTCATTTCATATTTTGCCTTTTTAGGAAACAAAAAAAAAGTAGTTCTCAGGTATTTCTGTTCTAACAATGTTTAATGGAACAGGGACCTCTGAAGGGGCACGCACTACCATCACTAGCTACTTGACTAAAACTGTTGCCGTATGAATGAGCAACCCCCGTGCAGAAGAGGACATTTTTCTTTAGCTCAAACTTCTCAGAAGCATACAAAGGAAAACATCCATCAACCCAGAAAGCATGGATGTTATCAAATAACAGTGTCAATATACTTCCACAATTATAAATTCAATGAGGTAGAGCCAACGTGATTGGTTGAACGTTGTAATGCCAAACTTTATGTAATTTTGTATGTGACTTCCACTTTGACCTTACAGTTAGTACCAAGATAGCACTTCTAGATTTTACTCAAAAAAAAAAAAAAGATGACACTTTTAGAAGGATAAGCCACAGAAGCAGTGCATGAACTGCCATATCAAATGTTTTAATCATGTAAAGGGACAATTTCACAGCTTATTTTCTTAAATTTTCTACTTTTTTCTTTCCTAAGTTGACAAGAATATGGGGATTCAATATATTTTCTTATCATTAGACAAGAATTTTTCGTCATGACGGGCAATGTAATGGTTACCTAACCCAGAATTAAGATCGACTTCATAATGTAGTGGAAGAGCCAATCCATGTCGCATCTGATGAATGAATGAGCCTCTGCGTGTCATCTGAGCCCTGTCCCGTGATCTGATCAAAGTATTCTCTTAGGGCCTTAAATCTCAAATCATCACCATAAATACTTGGATCCATGATCAACTCATGAACAGCAGTTTGGCCTTCAAGCATGCTTACTACAGCAGACATGGTAGGCCGAAGTGTTGGTGATGGATTGGTGCATAATAGAGCTACTTTCATAATTTTTACTGGCTCTTATTTACTGAAATTAGATTTTAAGCTTGGATCCACCAAGTTGAAAAATGTTAATAAAGAAAAGGAAGAGGGAAAAACTTTTAAAGGGTATTTCAGTCATGTTGTAAAATGTGGGATTTTGTATGCTCTACTGACACTTTAACGGCTACTTTACCATGCTTTTTTCTACTCCCGAAATGTAACAATACTTTATTAATAAAAAAAAAAATCAATTTTTGGCAATGAAAATGAAAATGTTAAAACTATTACAACTTCTATCACTACCTCACAAATGATTTGGCAATGAATGTTATAGCTACCCCTAATAATTGTTATTTTTAATGATTGGTGACACATATCACACTTTTTAGAGTGTAAAATTTATAATCTTTCACATGTAAAAGTCAGAAAATCAATCAATATAATTTTTTGTTCTACTTTTCCTGCTCCACTTTATACTCTATCAATAAATACTTGTCACGTGTTTACTTAATTAATTAAATACTATCATTATTGACTTATTAATACTATAGTTATTAATTAATAGTAGTATTTAATTAATTAGGTGAACACATGACAAATATTTATTGGTAAAATATAAAGTGGAGCAAGAAAAGTGAGACAGAAGATTTAAACTCTAATATATATTTCTCTTAATAAAACAAAATTGAAATCGGTAGATAAAAACCAAAATTCTCAAACCACTTTTTTTTGGGCACATACTGCTAGAAAATTTTCCACTCTCTTCATTTAAAGCATAAAAGTTTTATTTATTTATTTATTTTTAAGTTTCTTTGTAGCTGCGTTGGAACAGAAAATACCTTATTTTCCGTTCGTTTCAAGTTTGACTATCTGACTCTACTTCAAATTTCTATTAAAAATCTCTCTCTCTCTCTCTCTCTCTCTCTCTCTCTGTGCTTGCTTGTTTTTATAGGTGAAAACTAACTTTAGTCTCTGTTTATTTGACCCTTGGTAGTGCCTTAGTGCTAGGAGACAAAGAAAGTAACCATTGTTTTATTTAGATAATGGAGTTATCCAGTCACTCTTATTTAGCTTAGTTTTAAGCTTTTACACCAGCCATATTCATTATTTTGACTATCATTCACTTTTATTTAATTTTCAAAGTTTTGGGTGGTGTAGCATGGGTTTTATGGCGAAAAAAAATAATATTATAGGTGGTCATGTCTACAATTCATTTTTTGATTTTTGTTTTTTTGTTTTGTTTTGTTTTGTTAGATAGAAGATCACATTTTTTATTGATAGTAGTATAGGTGTTGCTTTAATAATAATAATAATAATAATAATAATATACCAGTTGTTAACTAAATAAAAAATTCAATTTTGTGAAAAAAATCAAATAAATAAATATCTAATTACTTGTTAATAAACATAACATCTTAAGAAATATTAAGTGAATTAAAAATATAATCGGTTTAGAAGAGATGTTATATAACTTGAATACAAAAATTTAATTATTAGTTTTGAATCTTAACAAGCAAGTAGAATAGATTTTATATTATAAAACAATTATGATTTAATTGATATATATATATATATATATAAAGTCTAAATTTAATTCTTACCTTAGGTCCCAAAATATATGGAGTGAGCCTTGCAAACCTGTTTGACAGAAAAATTAACACTTGTCTAGGTGGCAAGCTAAAATGTCAATAGTGGGTTAGATGAAAATTAGTAAAATTAGAGAAAATCATTCTTTATCAATTTTTCCTTCGGACCTTCTCACATAAAAATTAAGAGTGTGGGGCCCGTGGGCCTGGTAGCCTCGGCCCACTTTACGTCTGGCCCATGGCCCATTCCGAGGACTAAGGTTCGTCCGAGGAGAAGGCGTGGGAGCGTACACTTTAGAAACCCCGCCGAGAATAACCCTATCCTCGGCGGACAAGATTAATTTCAGATGGGGGAGCGGACCCAGGACAGGCTGTCACCTCCGCATTAAATGCGTTCACCTAACCCTCTGGTCGCACTAATGAAGACGTGACTCTTAGACAGGGCGACCTTGATTATTGTGAATCACTTGAGTACTGATAGTGTTGCTGATGGGACGGACATTCAAGGGGGAAACGCATGGATGATCAACAGATGGAGGGGAGAGATTGAAAGATAGGGGTATATAAGAAGGACCGATAAAGCGCCAAAAGGGGGGGGGGGGGGAGAGCTCCTCGGCACAAGGCCGAGGAGCAATTTTGAGAAGAAACTGAGGAGCATTAGCCCTCACAGGAAATGAGTTCATGATTGGGCTCCGTTGGCTTGCAAGGGCCAATTTCTTCAAACCCACTCTCTAAAAATGTATTGTTTGGGGCCTTATAAATTGAGTCCCTACAATTGGCGCCGTCTGTGGAAAGAAATTTGGGCACTAGCAGGCGTAACGGACGATTGTCCCTAGGAAGTTAATCGAAGGAAAGTGTGCAAAAAAAAAAAAAAAAAAAAAACATTGCAGAAAAGTAGATAATTCAAAGGAGAAGACAAACATCGATATTTTATTAGATGAAGAAGAGTTACAATATACAAACAAAGGCTCAGACAGGCTTGTTTTAAAGCCAACTCTACAAACAAAGGCCCAGACGGGCCTGTTTTAAAGCTAACTAAAGGGAAGGGGGCTGAGGCAGGCCTGTTTTAAGGCTACCAACAACGCCCAAGCCGGTGCGATGGCGCTGGCATGAAGAGAGGAGCAGATGCAAGGGCGCCGGGCGGCCCTTCCTTGTGTTATTCCCTTGATTCTCTTCCAGCCCCACGGTGGTTGGCCATTGGTGACGGCAACACTCTGGCACCAGACATGACGTATTCTTGCACGCTTCCACTGGCGTGTGGATGCCCCGGGGAAGGGCGTTATGTACTTCAAGGCCCCCCCTCTTGGCCGTTATGCATGGCACCGTGAGGGTGACGCACAAATTTGGCCGCCCCGGAGGTCTGACGCGGGCTAGGGCTACAACGGCTCTCGGTCGTGGAAGGAGGAATTTGGGCCTGAGCACCTTCACTCCCGCCCAAGACCACTCCATTTCTCCAGACTCTTATCACAATTCTGGCAGGATTTTCAGGGGCTCCGAAGGTTGAGAGGACATGTTTCTTGATGTATTAGAAGGTTCGTGGAGTGTAGAAGGACATTTCCCCCAGGTAGCCTTAAATAGGGGGTGAAAAGTAATAGGAACTGATGTACGCAGAATTCGAAAAGAAGGTTATCGGCAACATTAATCCTAACCAAATTCCAAGACGCCTATCAACCGTGTGATCTGCATCAGCCCAGGGGAATGTTAATGAGAGCGCGCCTCGTGTGTTGAAACGTCAAGCGCGGAATGCGAGCAGTCAGGAAGCGCCTCATAACCGATGAGGGCAGAAAGTCGAACTGAAGGTGGTGTTACTGCCACGTGTAATGTCAGAATCCCAAATCAACCTCGTCCGGAACACTGCGGATCAATGGTCCAGTCCACGTAATACCCTATTTCCGACGAGGTAAGGATGAGGTCATCATTGCGCCGAACATGGCTAAAGATAATCTTCTTCACCCAATACCTGGGTACTAGATAGAACCAAGGTATTGCATGGTCCTCAGACTCAAACCTATGGGGAAACTAGCTACTTACAGAAGAACAGAAGTGTTAGACAGAACCAAGGTATTGCATGGTCCTCGGACTTAAACCTCTGGGGAAACTAACCACGTAAATATACCTGGGTACTAGACAGAATCAAGGTATTGCATGGTCCTCGGACTCAAACCTATGGGGAAACTAGCTACTTACAGAAGAACAGAAGTGTTAGACAGAACCAAGGTATTGCATGGTCCTCGGACTCAAACCTCTAGGGAAACTAACCACGTAAATATACCTGGGTACTAGACAGAACCAAGGTACTGCATGGTCCTCAGACTCAATCCTATGGGGAAATTAGCTACTTACAAAAGAACAGAAGTGTTAGACAGAACCAAGGTATTGCATGGTCCTCGGACTCAAACCTCTGGGGAAACTAACCACGTAAATATACCTGGGTATTAGACAGAACCAAGGTACTGCATGGTCCTCGGACTCAAACCTATGGGGAAACTAGCTACTTACAGAAGAACGAAAGTGTTAGACAGAACCAAGGTATTGCATGGTCCTCGGACTCAAACCTTTGGGGAAACTAACCACGTAAATATACCTGAGTACTAGACAGAACCAAGGTATTGCATGGTCCTCAGACTCAAACCTATGGGGAAACTAGCTACTTACAGAAAAACAGAAGTGTTAGACAGAACCAAGGTATTGCATGGTCCTCGGACTTCAACCTCTGGGAAAACTAACCACGTAAATATACCTGGGTACTAGACAGAACCAAGGTATTGCATGGTCCTCGGACTCAAACCTATGGGGAAACTAACTACTTACAGAAGAACAGAAGTGTTAGACAGAACCAAGGTATTGCATGGTCCTTAGACTCAAACCTCTGGGGAAACTAACCACGTAAATATACCTGGGTACTAGACAGAACCAAGGTACTGCATGGTCCTCGGACTCAAACCTATGGGGAAACTAGCTACTTACAGAAGAACAAAAGTGTTAGACAGAACCAAGGTATTGCATGGTCTTCGGACTCAAACCTCTGGGGAAACTAACCACGTAAATATACCTGGGTACTAGACAAAACCAAGGTATTGCATGGTCCTCGGACTCAAACCTATGGGGAAACTAGCTACTTACAGAAGAACAGAAGTGTTAGACAGAACCAAGGTATTGCATGGTCCTCGGACTCAAACCTCTGGGGAAACTAACCACGTAAATATACCTAGGTACTAGACAGAACCAAGGTATTGCATGGTCCTCAGACTCAAACCTATGGGGAAACTAGCTACTTACAGAAGAACAGAAGTGTTAGACAGAACCAAGGTATTTCATGGTTCTCGGACTCAAATATCTGGGGAAACTAACCACGTAAATATACCTGGGTACTAAACAAAACCAAGGTATTGCATGGTCCTCGGACTTAAACCTATGGGGAAATTAGCTACTTACAGAAGAACGGAAGTGTTAGACAGAACCAAGGTATTGCATGGTCCTTGGACTCAAACCTCTGGGGAAATTAACCACGTAAATATACCTGGGTACTAGATAGAACCAAGGTATTGCATGGTCCTCGGACTCAAACCTATGGGGAAACTAGCTACTTACAGAAGAACAGAAGTGTTAGACAGAACCAAGGTATTGCATGGTCCTCGGACTCAAACCTTTGGGGAAACTAACCACGTAAATATACCTGGGTACTAGACAGAACCAAGGTATTGCATGGTCCTCAGACTCAAACCTATGGGGAAACTAGCTACTTACAGAAGAACAGAAGTGTTAAACAGAACCAAGGTATTGCATGATCCTCGGACTCAAACCTCTGGGGAAACTAACCACGTAAATATACCTGGGTACTAGACAGAACCAAGGTACTGCATGGTCCTCGGACTCAAACCTATGGGAAAACTAGCTACTTACAGAAGAATAGAAGTGTTAAACAGAATCAAGGTATTATATGGTCCTCGGACTCAAACTTCTGGGGAAACTAACCACGTAAATATACCTGGGTACTAGACAAAACCAAGCTATTGCATGGTCCTCGGACTCAAACTTATGGAAAATTAGATATTGGCTGAAGAATAAAGGCATTAGATGGGACCGCGTTGTGATATGGTCCTCGGATACAGGCTCGAAAGACAATTGATTATCTCATGAGACAAAATCCAGAACAGAATGAAAGTATTCAGCAAAACATTAAAGTGTAATAAGTAAAAGAAAGCATCAACTAGCGAGATAAAAGCAAAATCATTGAATATATCTTTCAAATATAAGACATACAATTTCGTTACAATGTCGCCAAGGCGAAAAGCAAAGTAAAATGAAAAAGAAAACAAATAAGAAGGCTCCGTGATGTTACAACGGGGTAGTCCAGCGAAACGATTTACTCCTCCAACTTATTGGGGAGTTTGTCTTAAGGATCCTGTTGAAAGATTTTGATTAACTACAAGGGACTCTGACTCGGAACAGTTCCTCTAAGGGATTCCCCCCAACGCTCTATGGGGCTCAGCCTCCTCAAGAGGTCTGCCAACTGAAGGCGTGTCCTCGGCAGTGTTGGTCCGACTCTCATCGGCCGAGGGTAATACAGAGCTTTCCCCGGAGGCAGTGGGAACACCCTCACGTATTGCGGGGGGGGTAATATACCCTCTCTGCCCTCCGAAGGTCTTACGAAACATCAACCCCCGCTTGGTTAAGAGCTTCGTTCCAGGTCTGGGAACAAAAACGCCTGCATACTTCAGGGACTTAGGTCTTGAAGGTAGCTTTAGTCTTGGCCACCCCCTCAGCAAATGCCTCTTCCTCTGCCTGTTCTAAGGAACGCTCCGCATCTATCCTCGCGAACTCAGCCAGATCTTTGGCCCTCACTGCCTCGTCCCTGGCGTATTCGACGACACCCTTTGTCCATATTGCCTCGGCTAGTTTTTTCTTCAGCTCGGCAATGTCTTCCTGGGCAGACCGCAGCTGGCCTTCGACGTCATGCAAGCGCTTGGTCTGATCCTCGGCCTGCTTCATGGCCGCGACTAGATCAGAGGCCGCAATGTCCCTAGCCTTTGTCATCTCCTCGAGACTCTCAGTAGCCTTCTTCAGATCTTCCTCGGATCTCTTAAAGGTACTCGCAGCCCGCAGGAACTTATCACGCTCCTTTGCCAGAGCGCTACCTTGGTCGTCAACCTCCTCGTCCAGCCTAAAAACAGCCTGGATAACCTGCCAACCGCGGTAAATACGCTGTAAAGGGGAGAGGAGGTGCCGGGTAATAAAATTCAAACGGAATAAACTAGTATCAGACGTCTTACCATGCCCAGGTATCTCTTGAGGTTATCAGCAACCTTTGGCCCCTTCATGCTCCCAAGCTCAACCATGTCGGCGGGAAGAAGAAGGGACCTTTCCAGGGCGTCGGCTACCCGAGCCCCTTCGCCTCCTCGGAAGTCCCGTATAGTAGCGTCATCCCTTAGAGGTTCTCCATGGAGCATGGCGGCGGGCAGCCAAGCCTAGGGCACGGATGTTTGAATAATTTCTTTTCCTTTTCGCTTGCCATCCAGCCTTAGTTGTTGAGAGGGTCGTCGGGCTTCATCCTCCTCTAGAGATGGATGGGATCTGCCCCATCCACCGGGTCTTTGCCCTTGGAAGATTTCTTCCTTTTTGGTTCGGGGGAATCAGGCCGAGACTCTGAGATTGGAGGGGTGCGTAAAGACCTGGTCCGTGCAGGAAAAGGCTGGGAGCTAGATAGTAGAGGCTCAGGTTGTGACTCCATCGGCACTCCCTCCCCAGACTTGCCTTCGAGCAGGTCAAGAAGGCTGGTCGGGGGCTGTCTCCTAGGACCCATCTTAGTCGGATACCAACCCTCAGGCTAATCCGCTCGGTCAAATACACTGAATTCGTCCTCACGCGAGCTTGGTTCGATCACTTCCTTTCTTTCCTCCAAGCTCCTTTCTTTGGCCTTCGCCGCTTTATGGGACAATGAAGAGCCTACCAACAGAATGCCTTCCGAGATAGAAGATCCTTCGGAATGTGCAAAACCGTCTTCTACCACAGTGATTCACCTAAGCTGAGGATCTTTTGGGTGACTCCAATCTGGTTATCGGCCTTGTTCAAAAGAAGTTCCTCACTAATGGCGGTTTCCAAGTCCTCCTTGTTGATAAAAAAAAAAAAAAAGGGGGGGGCACACGAAGGCGGGCGGATCTGCAGAAAAACAACCAAACCTCCTATGGTCAATCAATCAAGGAGAATCCTGTGTTACAGAAAGTAGAAGACTCGCAGAAATGGTGGGATTCTCTTTTGGCATGCTTTCTATGATTGGAAAGGGGTGCTCACTAAGACGGAAATTGGACCAATTTCAGAATATGTGTATCGAATTTCGTAAGCGTACAAATGAAGAAACCAAGCGGTTCAAACGAGTATTTATATCTTCAATTAAGATTATCCAAATGTAACTTCCCGCCCATAAAAGCAGGAGGTCCCTGCCGGAGGATTACCATCACACCATCGAAGGAGGGAAACCTGGAGCCGCCAAAATTTAATGCAAACGCGCTCTGAATCTCGAAGCGCCAAAAATTTACCTGTGGCAGATAAAAGGGCCCCAACGCTGACGTGGACCGAGGTTTAGCGAATCTTATGGGGGCCCGGGAATGTCAAAATCCTCCTCCCCGTCTGAGAACACGGATAATAGGATTTTGAGGGGCTATTGTGGGGCCCATGGGCCTGGTAGCCTCGGCCTACTTTACGTCTGGCCTATAGCCCATTCCGAGGACTAAGGTTCGTCCGAGGAGAAGGCGTGGGAGCGTACACTTTAGAAACCCTGCCGAGAATAACCCTGTCCTCGGCGGACCAAGATTAATTTCAGATGGGGGAGCGGACCCAGGACAGGCTGTCACCTCCGCATTAAATGCGTTCACCTAACCCTCTGGTCGCACTAATGAAGATGTGACTCTTAGACAAGGCGACCTTGGTTATTGTGAATCACTTGAGTACTGATAGTGTTGCTGATGGGACGGACATTCAAGGGGGAAACGCATGGATGATCAACAGATGGAGGGGAGAGATTGAAAGATAGGGGTATATAAGAAGGACCGATAAAGCGCCAAAAGGGAGGGGGGGGAGAGCTCCTCGGCACAAGGCCGGGGAGAGCTCCTCGGCACAAGGCCGGGGAGCAATTTTGAGAAGAAACTGAGGAGCATTGGCCTTCACAAGTGATGAGTTCATGATTGGGCTCCGTTGGCTTGTAAGGGCCAATTTCTTCAAACCCACTCTCTAAAAATGTATTGTTTGGGGCCTTACAAATTGAGTCCCTACAAAGAGGAATAAGAAATGGGAGGCATTCATGGTTTAAAAAATGGAATGATTAAAGAACCAAAAATGGGTTTAGTTCCTATTTTTACCAGTTGGGGTTTTCTGTGTTTGGATCCCAGTTCAATCGATTAAACCGGTCAGTTTAGCCCAGTTTTTGAAACAGTGGAGTCATCATGAAAGATGTTGCTTGTCATTGTTCGGGGGCCTTTTTTAGTTGCTCGGCCAGGTGTGGTTCGTTGGATTAGTGACCTTGCTAGGCTCGGGTTCTTTTTGGGGAGTTGCATCCGGAACTCAACATTGGGCCACGTGGTCCAACGGCTATCAGTGTATTTTTAAGCCTACAAAACCATTAATGCCAAAACCTAAGAATCATGATAATGGTCGAATAAATTTACAATATGCGTTTGATATAATAGCTTTGATTAGCGGTTGTAATAACAATTGAAATAAGGTAGTATTTATTCAGAGGTAAAGTAATCATGTACTCATTGATGTAAATTTAAAGATATGGAAGCAGAGTCACTTATCTTTGTATGGTTTATAGCTCCAGCTATGTAGCATCAGCGAGCTAATGGGATTCCAGCAGAATGCCAGCGGTAAAGGCTAGTTAAGCTTTCCCCTCTTATCATGCATTTAAATGAGTTTAAGCCTTGGTTAATAGTTGTAATAGTAGTTGGAATAAAGTAATATGTATTTAAATGTGAAGTAATCATATACTCAATGATGTAAATTTAAGAATAAGGAAGCAAAGTCACTTATCTTTATATGGTTTATAGCCCAGTTGTACAGCTTCGGTGAGTTGATAATATCCCAGCAGAATGACCTCAGCGGTAGAGAGGTAGTTTGCCATGATAACTTCAAGATTAAGGGGGGAAAATGGGTGCAATTGGAGGGAGAGAGAGTATGTCCAGCTGTGTGTAGGGGCTGGTTAAGCTTGCCCCTCTTATCATGCACTTAAATGAGTTTTCCCCTTAACAATGCTCTTTTAGTTGTTGTGAAGTTATGAATAGTGTTGCCTTCCATGAGAAGGGCTTTTGTATGGAGTACTTGTGCCTTTTAAGAGAAGGGCATTATGTAAGATTAATTTGTGCCTTCCATGAGAAGGGCTTTGATATGAGATCTTGGTGCCTTCTAGGAGAAGGTCTTTAGTATTAGAAGTTCATGTCTTCCATGAGAAGGGCTTTTATAAGATAGGTGGAGAAGAGTATTGAGATGTGTTTATAGGTAGCAAAACAGTAGAATTTTAGAGTGAGAGAGTGTGAGAGTGGAGCTTAGAAGAGTTGTGGTGTGTTATATGTAATGGTATAGTAAGTGTGTATGAGATTGTGTAAGAGAAGTGAAGAAAGAAATGTTTAGAGGTATGGGCAGCAAGATATATGTATTTTTCGAATATGGAAAGTGAGATAATGAGTATAAGAGAGTAATAGTATTGTAGTGTGTTTAGCAAAGTTGCTGGGATTTACTACTGGGATTTTTTGCTGGAGGATGGATGAGGGCTTATGAAGGGCATTTATGAGCTAAGGGCTGAAGAGTTTAGTTCCTAATTTGGAAACTAAAAACCTAGAAGCTCAGTACTTCATTGAGAGCTTCAGAAGATCATTAGAGGGAGAGAGAATAGATAAGTTCATGAGAGAGTCCTCCTCTATTGGTGTCCCCCTTGAGGTATTGATGAAGGGTTCCCCTTTAAAGCTGAGTTTAAGGGGGTATTTTAGCAAATAATCTTAGCCAAAATCTATCCCAACTAGCAATGAATCTTCAGAGAATCCATCCTAAAATTTGGCAAAAAAATGGTATGTTTAGCTTTAAGTTATTCTTGCTGTTTCGGGTAAGAGCTGCTGGGGAAAAAGTAGCAGAAAAGGAAATTATTTTGGCAAAAAAAAGATAGTTACTTTAGTTGGTCTTGGTTTTAGCCAAATGAGGAAAAATCAGTAATGTCCAGGCCGCTGGGTTAGCTGTCATAGCTGTTCTGAAAAGGTTGTCCCAGCTGTTAGGAAAACCTGTCACAACTGTCATGAGACAGCTATCACAGCTATCTCATACAGCTGTTTGCTTTGGGTAGAAGCCAATGAGGTCAAATGGGTGATTTTAGACTGCTAGAGAGGTTATTTCATGGATTTGGCTGAAAAATGGTAAGATCTCTTTCAAGGGTATCTTGTTATTTTGGGTATAGTAGTTGGTTATTGGGATTTCAGTATTAAATGGTTGATGATATCACTTCTAGCCAGGTGTTAAGTGCTGAATACACTGCTGGGGTTCAGTTAAAAATGTTTCATTTTTTGGGTGTTTGTGTTTTTGGTGATAGGTTCCATTACAACACATTCCTAGTAAATAATAGAAGGATTGGTTGATAGTCAAAGAAGCTTTAGAGATTTAGTCAATGTCTCATTGTGTTGTGACATAAACTTGGTGAGCAAGAAGAGTATTTAATGCTTTGCTCTGGCAGCTGGTAGAGAAATATATGGTCTAATTGTGGTAGACAGCAGATGGATATTAGAGATATCATAAATATTTTGTATATAGTTGAAGATTAAAGATAGCCAATCAGATTAGGTCATGTGTTTGAGTTGGATTTTAGCTGAAAGTAGTAATGCAGTGTATGTAGAATAATGTAATAAAGTTTCTAAATTTGTATAGTAATAGTTGGGAATTGAATGAACAGTTATTTTGTTAGCATTCAGATGGCTAGGGATATTGAGCATTTGTCATATGATGAATATCAAGTTTTAGGAAAAGAGCAATGAGAAAATTTATCATCTAAAGTGTTATATGATAAGAGATGCTTACCATATGTTACCTGCTACACACGAACTCGTCAGAGTTCAGGAAGTTAGAGAAGACATGCCAAGCAAAATGTCTCTTTTATCAACTTTAAACCATTGAAGTTTTACTGAACATACCTCTTGGCCCTTCAAACCATGACTCCCAAAGTTTCCCCAAAGAGACTTATGAGCTTGGGTCATAAGTAGAATATGAGATGATGTACCTTGGGTTTTGTTGTCATTTTGTGTAAATATGGGCTCTTGTTGAAGAAGCCGCTTGCCTTGAGTGTAAGAGAGGTAATATGGGCCGTAAGCTTTAATTCATTGCTTAAGCCCGATTCATATGTTGATGTTGATGATATCATGGGTTATGATCCTAATTGATGAAAAGGAAATATGGACCATGAATCTGCCTCTTGAAGTAAGGATCTCACAGGCCATGTGAGCCCAATCCATGTAGTTGAATGAGATATGAGCTTATTTGGGCTTTAAAGAGATTTACCCAAAAAATCAGTAATATGTTTATGTGGCATAAGTTACCAATGAAGTAATGCCATGTGGGCCGAAAAAAGAGTCCTCAACATTTAGCCCCCCGATTGCATGGGCCTATATTGCAAGGGCATGCACAAGTAATGGGTTTGCTTGAAGACTTTTTGAGATGAGGCAGTCTGAAATTGTTGACTGCTGGAGATGATAATGCTGGATTAAAGGCAGCAAGGCAATGTTGTAGCTAGATTTGGTACTACTAGGTCGAGGGTAGTAAGGTGATGTTGTAGCTGGTCAGGATTGTAGCTAGATGTGGTGCTGCTGGATTAAGGGCAGCAAGGTAATGTTACAACTGGTCAGGATTGCAGCTGGATGTGGTGCTGCTGGATTGAGTTTGTTGAAGTCAATGCATTTAGAGCTGACTTCATTCGTGTAGTTGTGATCGCAGTTGGTCCATTTAGAAATAATATGAGCGCAACTTTCAATGCTACGGCTAGAGAGGATACCATTCTTGATTTAGCGGTTTGAAGTCGTTGTTGCTGAAAGTTTGAATACTGAGTTTACAGCTGGGCAGTCTAGAATGTATTTTGACATCATAGCAGATGAATATTTTACAAATATTGCTGATTCAAGTAGTTCTTGAAGAAATTTGATAGAGATGTTCAAGATAATATGAGCTTTCCTTTGAGATTCTGTCCTTGTTGGGAGAGTTGCTTTAGGAGGCATAGAGATTGCGTGGCCACTTGTAGGATTGGCTACATGATTATGATTGTATTGATAGTTGTAAGTGATGATCATATTACTGGATCTAATAGTATTGCTGGTGCGCGCGCCTTAAGCGAGACCACTGGGCTGGGGCTCACTTGGGCTCACAACTTATTTGTGTGGTGGGCTTGAGTTTCCTACTCTGGGTCGTTCTCGACACAGAGACTCAATGAGATCACTTTTCTCTTCTCCACTGCCTAAACCACCTTCTTCTCTTTATCCACTCTTCCTATCTCCCTCTTTTTTCCTTTCTCTCTATTTTCGGTGAACCTTTTTCCAACCCCCTTTTTTGCTCCAACTCCTCATATTTATAGCTCAAGGTTAGTGGAGAGATCATGATTACTCCCATGGTTAGTGCAAGGGGAGGTCCAACACTTTTGATTATAAGTGGGTGGTTAGGTGGGAGTGGAACGCAATAAGAATGGCCTTGGAACTTGGTTCCCACTCCCGCAGAAATGCTCGGCGGAAGCGTTCGCTGAGAGATTGCCAGGTATGCAAGGGATGGGATGTTCGGACAACATTAATTCTCTATTGCTCGATAAAGGTTTGCTGAGCAATGGTCAGGTGGCAAGACTTGGGCTTGCAGTTTGTGTGGGCTTGGGCTGCGCTCTTGGGTATAGAGAGGTTGGATTCATGGGCCGTACCTTCACATTAGAGTCCTGGGCCCAAGTGGGTAAGGGTAGGATCACCATACATTAGCCCCCCCTTGATTCGTGCCCGGAACTCGGCACGAATCAAGGAATCCTAAAAGGCGCTCATTACCTGAGGAGATCAACGAGGGGATGTCTAGGGTACTTCAGAAACTCATTAATGCGCCCTGAAAAGGCGTGTTGGATTTGGCCATTCGGTTCATTCATTATTACCTGACGGTTCACGAACTGAGGCGGCGCAGGCGTCAGTTGGCATTGGTACTTGTAAGGTCTGCTCCATTATTGTTAATTAATCTTCATTATTACTGACCAACCGTTGCTCGCATCCCTTTGGTTCCTATAAATAGTCCATTCCAAATCATTCTTTTACCTTTTGCTTACTCTCTACTGTCTGAGTTCTCTCTCTACCGTGCATTCATCCGTGTATTTGTCCTTCAGCCCAAAGTAAGTTTTCTACCCTTTCCCCTTATTTCAATCTCTTCCTTCAGTTTTAGAGTTTAGGATGGGATTCGCTTTTCTTCTAAACACTGAGGCATCCTTGGCCACTTTTAGGCAAGATTTCAACATCCCTAATGATGTGGAGGTGGCGTACTGCCACGAGAGTGAATTCGCTCTCCACAGAGGGGGAAACACCGCCTTTTTTCCTCTAATGGCCATTCTGGAAGGTGGGGTCAGATTTCCTGTGGACCCCCTTCTACTCAATACCCTTAGGTATTACAGGCTGAGCCCCGACCAACTTCCACCCAACTTTTACCTGGTAGTCAGTTGTGTCATCAAGCTGAATCAGATGTTCGGCTTGCAACTAGACCATCACGACATAAACCACATGTACAGTTTGTGTGGTAGCAAGAAAACTAACTATTATCTAAAAGTTAGAAATATGAGGGTATGACTGATCTTCTGCCTACCCGATTCCAATAGGAATTCCGCCGGGGAGTTTGTCCGGGTGTGCGGCAACTGCTATGCCGGTGACTTCCTATGCCCCCTCACAAGGCGCGAAGTGGGTCTGTACTAATCACTAACTTGCTCTAGTTTTATATTTGTTATTACATGATACTAATCCACAGAATTTCTTCTGTTGCAGACGGTAGAGTGTTCACCCCAGACATTAAGGTAGTGCATGGACGGGATCTGAACTTTGTGCTCAGGTTCGAAATTTTTTTTCATTCAGATGGGCAGCTCTGAGCGTCTCATCTTATTCTTGGGGTTGATCCTGTGTATTCTACTTGGTAAGCTTTCAGTCAGGCTTTATTGGTTAATAGTCCTCTTTTATCCTACATCGATGTCTGGCACGCAAATTTTCTTCCTCCGAAGTTTATAGTAAGTGAGGCCCGTGAACAAGGTCCTCGGCATATCTGCTCCAACGAGCGTCACCCTGTGTGGGATGAGTCAACCGAGCGTGTGTCCCGAGCCCGCCGAGAATGAGCTCACGAGCAGATTCAACAGAAAGCACCCGTCCAACCTGAAGCTCTTGTCAACCTTGAGGCTCCTGCCCCGATACCGAAGAAGTAGCCGCCCAATCCTCATTTCTCCCCGAAACCGAATATGATCCAGGTGAAGAGATGGTGACCCGAAAAACGATGAAGATCAGCTATTTCATCCTCGGAGCTAGGCCTTTCACACAGCAACAGCCACCCCAGGGTCACAGCCAGACTCCTCTTCCCCCTCCTCTTGCCCTCAGTCGGCAACGGAAAAGGCAGCGTACAACCAAACAGACTCCTTTCGGCCCGAGGGACGCGCCCTCGAGGACTCCTCCCCGACCATCAAATGGCATCATGATCCGTGAGCCCACAGCTCAGACGGAGGCGCACGTGGCGTCCTCTTCCCGAACCGCATCTGCATGGAAGCCTGCCTTCGAGTTGGACAACAAACCTTTTCCTTCCGACGTGTGCATGTGGGTGTGGGAGAAGGGGGTCGGGGGTTGTGTTACTCAGTCCCTGGCGGACGTGCACGCCTTTGAGAAGGGAACGGATGAGTCCATAGGGAGGAGGCTGCAGTGGCACACCATCGCGGTAATCCCTTCGTTGTTTGTTTTATTTCCCTGGCTTCTCTTTCCTTTTCTTTTCGTACTTTATCATTGTGGATTCAATTTCCTATTTTTACACCAGCCCTTGTTACTTTGTCAGGCTGCTCAATTGGCGTGTATACTTGATGGTCGGTTGAGGGATGAACGGGAAAGGGCCCTCAAGGACGTATCGGAGGTGAATGCTAAGGAGAAGGCTGTTGCGGCCGCGAACGCGGAGGAGAAGGCCTCCACGGATGAAGAAGCTAAGGCTACCGTGGAGAAGAAGTATTCAGAACTGCAGACCCAGCTGGGGGAGACGGAACTAAAGTTGGCTAAGGCTGAAAGCGTGAACATTGTGCGTGCCGAGGAGTTGTCCAACCTAAGGGTGGCCTTGGAAGCGTCTGAGAATAAGTGGTACAACGAAGGGTTTGTTGACGCAGAGAACTCAGCCGAGCCTGTTATAAGGGATGCTCGGAAACTTGGCTTTGAGGAGGGATGGCTGGCGGCCCTGCAAGTCTTGGGGGTCCCCAAAGACTCCTCCTTGAGAGATCTCGTTCAGATTCCTTTCTTGAGTCCCGCTCCCACCGTCCACAACCCTCAGCGGCCCGTTGATGAAGAAGAGACGACCAGCCTGAGGGAGCTGGTGGAGCAAATTGATTCGCACGTGGTGTTGGACGTAAACGAAGCCAACAGAAATCCCCATGATGGTGACCAACTCGGTCAAGATTCCCCGCAGCCCCCAGTAGGTCAGCAGTTGCCCGAGACCGATGATCGAGTACGCCAGGCCGACCGTTCAATGTAGTTGCCGAACGAGACTACCGTTGTTTACTTTAGCTTTCCTTTATTTTAGCAAAAATTTCTTCCTTTTTCTTTTCCTCAGATAATTTGCCTAGGCCACCGAGTTGTGGTGGTTGAACAATTATTTCTTTTCCGAGTAGAACACTTACATGGTCACCAAGTTTTGGTGGCCAGACATTGGTTTGTTTGCTTGAAGTTTATTTTGCCGGTCATTTATCTTGATCGTTTTTTTTTAATGTTTAATGTCATGTGGCTGTACGTTTCTTGATATCGGGTTTCTCGCATGAGACACATAACAAAGAGAGAACAGGCCGAGGTGCGGGTCCTTGTTCTTGGCCAATTCCAGTGAGATGATAGCATCAGGTTTGTTGGGTTTGGACATGTTTGGTTAATTGGCCCGCCCGAGTAGCATGTTATTTCTTTTTTAAGTGTTGTCCAAGGCTTCGACTTATTTGGCAGAGTCGATTGAGCTGGGGATCAGGACTTTGTCTGTTTAGCAATTTTTAAGTATTTTGCCTGCTCGATACTTCTGGGTAGAACCGAGAGTCAGGTTACTATCCTTAGACTAATTTTTAAGGTTTCCACTTGCTCGGTGATAGGGATCGAACTGAGGAGCATGTTTATGTCCTTACGCCCATTTTTAAGGATTCCACTTGCTCGGTGATAGGGATCGAACCGAGAAGTAGGTTTCTGTCCTTAGAATAATTTATAAGGATTCTACCTACTCGGTGATAGGGATCGAATCGAGAAGAATGTTTCTGTCCTTAGACTAATTTTTAAGGTTTCCACCTGCTCGGTGATAGGGATCGAATCGAGAAGTAGGTTTCTGTAATTAGAATAATTTTTAAGGTTTCCACCTGCTCAGTGATAGGAATCGAACCGAGAAGCAGGTTTCTGTCCTTAGAATAATTTTTAAGGTTTCCACCTGCTCGGTGATAGGGATCGAACCGAGAAGAAGGTTTTTGTCCTTAGTCTAATTTTTAAGGTTTCCACCTGCTCGTTGATAGGGATCGAACTAAGAAGCAGGTTTCTGTCCTTAGAATAATTTATAAGGATTCTACCTGCTCGATGATAGGGATCAAACCGAGAAGAAGGTTTCTGTCCTTAGAATAAATTTGAATGTTTCCACCTGCTGGGTGATAGTGATTGAACTGAGAGTCAGGTTTCTGTCCTTAGAATAAATTTCAAGGTTTTGACTTGCTCTGTGATATAGATTGAGCCGAGGGTCGGTAGTAGAACAATACAAATCTGCACGAGTAAACATCATTATTCTTATTATCAAAACACATACAAGATATCACATTTAATTTAACACTCGGTGTAATGCCGATTAGTGATAGAACTTCTTCAGATTATGGACGTTCCATGGTCGAGGCAACTGTCTCTCGTCTAGGTCTTTCAAGTAATACGCCCCCATGTCGCCCACAACTGTGACCCTGTAAGGCCCTTCCCATGTTTTCGCCAATTTTTCGGCACTCATATCTCGCATATTCCCCACGGCCTTTCTCAGGACCAAATCTCCAGTGCCAAACTCCCTCACTTTTACGTCTCGGCTATGCTGATACTCCGCTAGCCATATCGTCGCCGCTTCACGGCACTCTTCCAACATATCTAAGCGTCTAACCATCATCTCGTCGTTCTGGGCAGAATTGAATCCCATGACTCGTGCACTACATATACTCACCTTGGTTGGTATCACAGCTTCAACTCCGTATGTGAGAGAGAATGGGGTTTCTCCCGTGGACCTCTTGGGGGTTGTCCGGTATGACCACAATACATTGGGCAGCTCCTCGGCCCAGTTTCCCTTTGCACCCTCCAACCTCTTCTTCAATCCATTCACAATTACCTTATTTACAGCTTCGGCCTGGCCATTACTCTGGGGATATGCGGGAGTAGAATACCTATTTTTGATGCCGAGGTCTCCGCAAAATTCACGGAAGGCCCGACTGTCAAACTGTAGCCCATTGTCTGATATAAGGGAGTTCGGCACCCCAAACCTTGTGATTATATTCTTCCACACGAACTTATTTACATCCACGTCCCTGATATTGGCCAGAGCTTCCACCTCCACCCATTTGGTAAAGTAGTCGACAGCCACCAAAACGAATCTTCGGTTACCTGTTGCCCAGGGAAATGGGCCGAGTATATCTAGCCCCCACTGCGCAAAAGGCCAGGGACTACTGATTGGGTTCAAATGGCCTGCCGGCTGATGGATTAGGGGGGCATGTTTCTGACACTACTCACATTTACGCACATCCTCGGCGGCATCTTTTTGCATTTGAGGCCACTAAAATCCTTGAGTCATTGCTTGGTGAGCTAATGAACGTCCTCCTATATGACTGTCGCACACTCCGTCATGAAGCTCGGCCAATAGTTCGCCCACTTTCATTGGGTGTAGGCACAAAAGATACGGCCCCCCAAAGGATCTCCGATACAGCTTTCAATCTCCCAATAACCAATACTGATGAGCCATTCTGCGGATCTTACTGCCTTCCTTCTCATCAAGCGGGACTCGATTTTCAGCTAGGAAGTCAACGATGGGGTCCATCCAGCATGGTCCAAGTGTTATAATAGTTGCGACATTGATCCCTGCAGCTCTCGGATCACTTGCTACCCTGATGCTCGGCTCTAGAATAAGCTTCACTTTAATTAGCCGGGGTATCTCCTCAGTTACTGATGACACCAGCGTGGCGAGGGAGTCGGCGTGCCTATTTTGTGACTGAGTAACTTGGATCACTTTCACCATTCTAAAGCTGCTTATAGCCTGCCTCACTTGCTCCAAGTATGCTTTCATTCGGGTATCTCGGGCCTCAAAACTGCCCTGCACTTGATTGACCACCAGACACGAATCTGAATACATTTCAACGTCCTGGGCCCCCAAACTTGAAACCTTCCTTAGTCTGGCTAGCAAAGCTTAGTACTCTGCGTCGTTGTTGGAGGCTTTGAAACCCAATCTATACGAGTGCTCTAACTGGATTCCTTCCACGGTGATAATGACAATCCCTGCACCGGCCCCTGTGGAGCTTGATGCTCCGTCCATGAATACCTTCCACGGGCGAGTCTCCACATTGCAAACTATCTCTCCATTGTTCTTTGGCGAAAACTCGGCAACAAAATCTGCAATGACTTGGCCCTTGATCGAACTTTGCGGTTTGTAGCGTATGTTAAAAGAACAGAGCTGAATCCCCCATTTTGCTATTTGGCCCGTGAAGTCTGATCTCTTCAATAGTGACTGTAAGGGATACTCGGTCAAGACGTAAACCGTATGAGCTTGAAAGTAATGCGTTAGCTTTCTCGTAGCATGTATTATGGCCAACACCAACTTCTCCAGTGGTAAGTATTTCCTCTCGACATCAACCAGAGTCTTGCTGATGTAATACACAGGCTGCTGGATCCCTTGGTCCCTTAGTAGCATGGTGCTCACGGCATGCTCAGACACTGCCAGGTACATGAATAAATCCTCACCAGGTTCTAGTGCTATTAGCATGGGCACCTGCACCAGATAATCCTGAAAAGCTTTGTCACATTCTTCGTTCCACTGAAATCCTGTCCACTTCTTCAGAAGTTGGTAGAATGGTTGGTAGCGATCTACGAATTTAGAGATGAATCGATTAAGGGCGGCTAGCATCCCGGTCAGCACTTGCACTTCTTTCGGATTGCTTGGTGGCTTCAGTCTTTTTACAGCCTCAATTTGGTCAGGGTTGACTTCTATTCCCCGACTGGTGATCAGATACCCCATGAATTTTCCAGCCCCCACACCAAACGTGCATTTCTCGGCATTAAGACGCAACTTATATTGCCGAAGAACCTCGAACACCCCCTGAAGATCCTCCATATGCCACGCTACCTACTTGCTTTTCACCACCATGTCATCAATATATACTTCAACTGTACGTCCCATCTTATCCCGGAACATCCTCATCATCATTCGTTGGTAAGTGGCCCCAGCGTTCTTTAATCCAAAAGGCATCATCGTGTAATGGTAATTGGCTTCTGAGGTAATGAATGTCGTCTTCTCTTGGTCTTCAAGTGCTAGAGCAATCTGGTGATATCCCTGAAAAACGTCCAGAAAGCTCATCCTCGAATGCTCGTACGTTGCATCTACCAGCTGGTCAACTTTTGGCACAAGGAATGGGTCTTTTGGGCATGCTCGGTTCAGATCTGTGAAGTCCACGCAAACCCTCCACTTGCTGTTCTTCTTCTTTACTACCACGGTGTTTGCCAACCATTCCGAAAAAAAAGATTTCTCTTATTGCCTCAGCATCCTTCAACTTTTGGACTTCTGCTCTTACTGCCTTGGCATGCTTTCTGGATGATCTCCTCGGCTTCTATTTCTTAGGAGGGAACGAGGGGTAAACTCTAAGTCTGTGGATGATAAACTCGGGATCCACCTCGAGCACCTCGTATGGGCTCCATGCAAACACATCCACATTCTGAATCAGGAGTAATAACATATCTACCTTATCCTGTTCGTCCATGCTTTTCCCTATATGGAAACACTTGTCAACATCTAGAAGTATCTTTACTTTCATCATTTCCTCTGCATAGCCACTCCCTTTCTCCCCTTGGAGGTCCTGTAATTGCTATAACGAGACGCCTGATGGCGGGTACTTCTGCTTGGCATGCTCCCCCTGCTCGGCTATCTCCTTCTTCTAGTTAATTATGGCGACTAAACACTGTCTCGCCATCTACTGGCTTCCTCTTACCACAGTAATACCATGCTCGGTAGGAAACTTCACTTTTACATGCAAAGTAGACGGGACGACTCCCATTGCATGGATCCACGGTCTTCCTAGTATCGCAGTGTACGGGGAGAAAGAGGCCACCACAATAAATGTTATCACCACCTCCTTACCCTCCATATTCACAGGTAGAGAGATTTACTCCTCAGGTATTACGACTTTGCCATCGAACCCGACCAAGGGTGTATTGTATTTAGAGAGGTCTCCACTCCTCAATCCGAGCCCCCGGAACAGGTCCGAATACATCATGTCGGCCCCGCTTTCCTGGTTTACCATCACCCTCTTTACCAAGAAGCCGCCTATCTGGGCAGTAACTACCAATGCGTCGTCGTGCAGTTGGACCATTCCCTCTAAATCGTTATCACTGAAAGCGATAGGTTCCCGGGTAAGTTTCACCTTCTTCCCTGACAGTTGTGCACCTGAACTACCTTCTATTGGGACTACAGTTAACACCCCTTTCTTCTTTGCCACGACAATGCTCTTCGGAGGTACGTGGATGACCTCAATTATACCAAGTGGGCGGAAGAGGGTTACCCCTCTGCGGAGTGCCTTGCCCCGTTCCTTGGTCCCCCGTGCCTACCATAAACTCCTTTAGATACCCAGCTTTTGCTAGCTACCTGAGATGGTCTTTCAACACTTGGCACTGCCCGGCGGTATGACCCTTATCTTTATGATAAATGCAGAACAAGTTCTGATTCCTCCTAGAGGGGTCACCACCCATCCTGTTCGGCCATCTGAAATATGGCTCGTACTTAATCTTGTCTACAATCCTATGTACCGGCTCCTTGAATGTTACGTTTACCTCCCCTGTTGGCATTTCTGGCTCCTGAATCCTCAAATTCCCTCGATTTCTCGGCTGGAATACACCCTGCCGAGGGCGATTTATCGTTGGCGCCTTACCTTTGCTTTGTAGCCGGTCATCTTCCAGCTGTTTATATTCTTCAATGTGCCTTATTAGCTGCCTCATGTCCTCGGGAGGCTTCTTCGTCAATGACTCCCTCAGCCCCGAATCCTCGGGCAACCCCATCCTAAAAGTGCTCGCTGCGATCTTCTCGTTCCCTCTGTCGATCTCATTGTAAAGCTCGTAGTACCAGCCAGCATAACTATGAAGGGTTTCCTCTACCCTCATTTTCATGGATAGCAGTGCGTCTATCGGTTGTGGCACTCGGCTGCAAGTTACAAACCAAATTTTGAACTCCTGTATCAGCTCTGTGAAATTGTGGATGGAGCCCTTGCGCAACCCATTGAACCATCTTAAAGTTGTGGGACCAAGGCTTGAGGGAAAAACCTTGCACATCAGCGCGTCATTGCGGGTATATAGAGACATCATTTGGATATAATGGCTGACGTGCTCCACTAGGTCCGTTTTCCCATCATATGAATTGAAATGTGGGCGCGTAAATCTATCCAACATTGGTGCCCACTTAATATCTGCTGAGAACGGGGACCGAGCTGCTCTGTGCAGTGCACGGCTCATCGCATCCATGGCTGCATTGTGGGGCCGTCTCTCTTCTGGAGAGTCCTAGCCCCAATCTACATACTCCCGCAAACATGAACGGTCTCATCGTCGGCAAGATTCCCTTGAATACGAACGGTCTCGGTGCCGACGGGACTCTCTCGAATGCGAACATTCTCGGCGGTGGTGGGATCCAGACTGATTGGACCCCGTTCCCTGTCATTCTTCCCCGGTACTAGGCCTTCTCTCTTGGTTGTCTTGATCCATTCTGTGGCGCCTATTTCTTACTTCCAACTCCAAATCTCTTACCAACCTGTGCAGTCGTTCAAGCTCCTCATCCCGTTCGTCAAATTGCCTGTGCCCTGAAGCATTGGATACTGTTCTTTGTGTTTGATATGACCCTTCTCCAAGGCCAGACTGTTCTTCCTCTTGCTCGTGATCCCTATCTTCGTGCCTCTTTTGCCTCCGTTCTCACTAGGAGGATCCCCGAGAAGATCCTACTAAGCCACTTTCAGCGTCACTTCCAAAACGTCTCCCAGAAATCTTCTCGTGCACGAGTCTCAATGGAACCACTACCTTGTAGGAGATTCCCACAAACGACGCCAATTGTGCGCGCCTTAAGCGAGACCACTGGGCTAGGGCTCACAACTTATTTGTGTGGTGGGCTTAAGTTTCCTACTCTGAGTCATTCTCGGCACAGAGACTCAATGAGATCACTTTTCTCTTTTCCACTGCTTAAACCACCTTCTTCTCTTTATCCACTCTTCCTATCTCCCTCTTTTTTCCTTTCTCTCTATTTCTGGTGAACCTTTTTCCAACCCCCTTTTTTGCTCCAACTCCTCATATTTATAGCTCAAGGTCAGTGGAAAGATCATGATTACTCCCATGGTTAGTGCAAGGGGAGGTCCAACACCTTTGATTATAAGTGGGTGGTTAGGTGGGAGTGGAACGCAGTAAGAATGGCCTTGGAACTTGGTTCCTACTCCCGCAGAAATGCTTGGCAGAAGCGTTTGCTGAGAGACTGCCGGGTATGCAAGGGATAGGATGTTCGGACAACATTAATTCTCTATTGCTCGGTAAAGGTTTGCCGAGCAATGGTCAGGTGGCAAGACTTGGGCCCGCAGTTTGTGCGGGCATGGGCTGCGCTCTTGGGTATAGAGAGGTTGGATTCATGAGCCGCACCTTCACATTAGAGTCCTGGGCCTAAGTGGGTAAGGGTATGGATCGTCGTACAGCTGGAGTAAGAAAATAGGTGTTGCTGGACATGTAAAGATTCAATATAGCAAAAAGTTCCATAGTTGGAGTAGTAGCTTTGATTTAATTGGTGGAGTGACTGGTCTTCATGTAGATCTATATGTAGTCTTCTCAAATAGATAGTGAGAGACCAAACCCTTAAGTGTAACATCACTACAACTTTAATGATGATGTTACAAAGATCCCAGCAGTGTTATACATAAAACTGCTATGATTCTAATAGCGTAGTGCGTAGGACTACCACGGCTTTGAAGAGAGTGCGTGGGACTTCCACGTCTTTGAAGAGGGTGTGTGGGATTGCCATGGCTTGATATAATAGTACTCCAATGGGTAAAGCTTCACTTGTTGCTTGTAATTTTGTGAGAGTGCCAAATTGATAAGTAATGTGTTCTTGAAAGAAGTTGGCCATCGTTGGACCAATAGACTTGTATAGTGGTGATGCCTTTAGTGATATTGTTGTACTTTGTTGTGATAAATATCCAATTGTAGCCCCCCGAAGATGGAACCTTAGGATTAATAAGACTAAGCCCCCAAGTGTAGAGAGGCTTTGGATAAGTGTTGGGTTCTAAGAAATTAGGAACTAATGTATTAAAACTTCAATTTGTATTTTGTTGGCAAACCATGATCAATACATTTAGTCTAGGTTTAGGCTTGCTCAAAGTGTATATATATATATGTATATTTTTTTTTTTTTTGTAAAATTGGAATCGAGTGATTGCAGAATTTATTGGACTAAATCTGCAAGGCTCGATCGATCGAACCACATGCAGATTTATTTTTCTGCAGAGTTCTAGTTCAGCCCAAACTCTACTTAAACGTCTTGGGGTTCAAGTAAAACACTCCTATATATAAGGGAAACCCTAAAACGTTTTTGAGGGCCTTTAAAGAGATTAAAGTGCTGTGTGTGCCTCTTTTTATTTTTAGGGTTTTGTACCCAAAGGCTCTCTAAAGGTTGTTGCTCATATTGCTGTTTGTGTGAATCTCTTGTGAGATCTGTGAGGAGCTTTCTTTCACATAAGCTTAGGATTATCAAGAAGGAGATTCATTCAAGAACTTAATGATCATTCAATTGCTGCCATAAGAGCTTAAAGAGACACAAGCGAGAATGCTTGTACTTACTGAAGAATCCAAGAAAGAAGGAGTCCGTGGTCTCGGAGCTTGCATGTGGTCATGTCAGTAAGTTTCTATTGGTGGGTAGCAATAAGATGTTAATGGTCTAAGTCTTATTGTGAAATTTCAATTCTTTCTATAGTGGATTCAAGTTTACCTTGAGGATAGCTAGGTTAAATACTCCCCAGGTTTTTTACTGGTTTGGTTTTCCTGGGTGATCATATCTTTGTGTTATTTATTTTTTCGCTGCTATGCTTGATATGATTATATGATTGTGTTAACCTAGAATTGCATAATTTGACTAAGTAATCATTTAGTTAATTAACTAGGTTAATCCTGTTGTGTTTTAAGGGGTCTAAAAACAGAAAATAAGCATATATTAGCAAGTGAGGAGTACCTTGACAAATTCACCAGTGAAATTGGCACTTTGCTGCTTGAAATAGTGTAGGTACTTATGGTAATGATCTTGTGTGATAACTACTTGATCGAGCATGCTAGATCAGTAAGTCTGCCTGCTGGGGGCATCTGTATAGACTGATGGATCTGCTGGAGTTCTGAACATAGCTGGGTTTTGTTCTGTCTGCCCAGGCTAGCTGCTGGGTGTGTGTCAGTTTACTGCCGGAGTAATATTTTCTTGATTTGAATAGGCGATTCATCATTCTGGATGACTTTTTGATTTGCTGAATGTAATGACTATTGAGTAGATGATAATGATTGAAAATATTTGATCTTTGTGTCATTGTCTATGAAGGAAATAACATTGGTAGCTTCTAGGAAAGTATGGCTGGCATGAGTTCCAGCGGTAAGATAGAAAATACCAGATTGATGGCGATGGTCTAGATCCAGCAATAGAATAGTATGGTAGCAGCTTTCCTTTTGTTTTTAGGAAGTAAGTTCAACTGAACCTCTTGTTGCCCTTAAGTAAGAATTAAGGGTGCCACTTGACAATGTTGGTAGATGATTCTTTGTTGGACTTAGATAGTTTGGAAACTACTTCATCTTTTCCAACAGTAGGTGGATTCTTGTCAAGTTTCTAGCCATTGACTTCTTGCATTTTTCACCATTCGCTGGATCATGATTAGAAGTAACAAGGACTGTGGAGTACTCATTTTGCTTCCCAGCGGTGCAAGGCTTTTACTGATGCATTAACTTTTTAGACCTTTGCAGCAGCTGGGTAGATTGTGTAATGTGAAGATACAGCAGTAGGTGGTTTGGAATAGTGCCATGAGATTGCTAAATGGACTCAAGTAAGACTTGTATATGATTTTTGCTTGTGGAGGGCAGCAAGAGCGATCCTTAATTCTTCATGAGAACATTTTTTAGCAAAGATTCCCCATGTAGCGATGGAAGTAGGTTGAATAGTAGTGTAGCAAAATGTTGGCATGATCCGAGATGGATTAAGAAAGTTCTCCACTTCTTGAATGTAGGCCTCGAATGATAACTTGTATGTTAGTGAAATAGAGATAATTGCCATGAGATTTTAATGAAATGGAGATAATTGCCATGAGATTTACCATGGGCTTTGATAAGTAATTGCCATGGGCTTGAACCATGGGCTTTTAACATGGGATTGAATTCTATTGATAAAATAGTTTTGCCATGGACTTGAATCATGGGCTTTTGAAATATGTTGTTGCCAAATTATTAACTTTAGGCTTTGAGTATAACATAATATTATTTGCCAAATAATATTTGGGCTTTTACGAAATAATCATTTGTTAAAAAAATAGTAGTTTTGGGTTGTTGATAAGATGTTGCAAAAATAGTATTGGACTTTTGTAAAATATTGCCAATGATAGTATTTGAGCTTTCGATAAAATATTGCCAAGGATAGTACTTGGGCTTTTGAGTCTTTATAAAATTTTGTCAAATTAGTATTTGAGCTTTTAATAAAATATTGCCAAGGATAATACTTGGGCTTTTGAGTAATTGTAAAATTTTACCAAACTAGTATTTGGGCTTTTATAAATAGTTGCCAAAATAATATTGGGCTTTTAGAAATAGTTGCCAAAATAGTATTTGGGTTTTGTAAAATAGGTGCCAAATTAGTATTTGGGCTTTGTAAAATAGGTGCCAAAGTAGTATTGGGTTTCATGAGTAGTTGCCAAAAATAATATTTGGGCTTTTGTTAATAGGTGCCAAATTAGTATTTGGACTTTGTAAAATATGTGCCAAATTAGTATTTGGGCTTTATGAATAGTTGCCAAAAATAATATTTGGGCTTTTAGAAATAGTTGCCAAAATAATATTGGGCTTTTAAAAATATTTGCCAAAATAGTATTTGGACTTTGTAAAATAGGTGCCAAATTAGTATTTGGGCTTTATGAGTAGTTGTCAAAAATAATATTTGGGCTTTTAGAAATAGTTGCCAAAATAATATTGGACTTTTAGAAATAGTTTCCAAAATAGTATTTAGGCTTTGTAAAATAAGTGTCAAATTAGTATTTGGGCTTTATGAGTAGTTGTCAAAAATAATATTTGGGCTTTTGTAAATATGTGCCAAATTAGCATTTGGGCTTTGTATGATTTTGTAAAAATATTGCAGTGTAGCAACAGACTTAGTAGAAGTGTCGTATCGTAACGGGTTTTAAAGGTGCCGCATCGTAGTGGGCTTTAGTGATGCCGTATTGTAACGGGTTTTAGAGGTGCCGCATCGTAGCAGGCTTTAGAGATGTCACATCATAGCGGGCTTCAGAGATACCGTATCGTAACGGGCTTTAGAGGTGCCGCATAGTAGCGGGCTTTAGAGATGCCATGTAGCAACGGGCTTTGTAAGGGTGCCATGTAGCAACGGGCTTTAGAGATGCCGTGTAGCAATGGGCTTTAGAGGTGCCGTGTAGCAACGGGCTTTGTAGAGGGTTTTGTTGGGCTTTTTGGGTTTTGCCCACAAGGTAAATGAGTTTGGGCTTTTTATAGAGATGGTATAATTTTGTGGCTCAATATGGTAATGGTATGGTAAGTATTTGTGTGGGCCCAAAATAATTTATGGGGCTTGTATAGAGAGTATTTGTGAGAGCTCAAGTTGGGTAATAATGTGGAGAATATTTGGGTAATATGTGGAAAGTATTTGTGGGGTTTATTTGAGTATTTTGTATTTGGTGAGAGGGTAAATAGGGATTTAAGATGTAATAATTCATGCAGCTGAAGAAGTGTTTTCTGCTAGGGGCTTTTTTGATTGAATTGTTGGGGAAGAAAATAGATTGTTCAGCAAAATGAGGGCTTTCTGCTTGATGAGGCCTGTTGCTGCGAAAGTGATGGATAACAATGACTATGTCTAGCAGCATGAGGGTTTGCTGTTGATTAGGCCTTTTGTTGTTGGACTGCTGGATAATAATGGATCTGCCCAGCTGTATGAGGGTTTGTTGATAAAGCCCTCTGATGTTGAACTGCTAGGTAATAGTGTAGTCAAACAAGGGTAATCTGTTATTGAGGCCCTTTGCTGCTGGAGAGATGAACATGTCCAGCGGTAAAAAGGGTTACTGTCGATTAGACCCTTTCTTATTGGACTGTTGGATAATGATAGATCTGCCCAGCTATATGAGGGTTTGCTGATAAAGCCCTCTGATGTTGAACTGATGGGTAATAGTGCAGTCAAAGAAGTAATTTGTTGCTAAGGCCCTTTACTTCTAGAGAGATGAACATATCCAATGGTGAAAAGGGTTGCTGTCGATTAGACCCTTTCTTATTGGACTGCTGGATAATAATAGATCTACCTAGCTGTATCTCTTTTGCTGAAGAGACGAATATGCCCAACGGTAAGAGAAATTTCTACTGCTGAGTCCATTTGTCACTGGAATCATAGAAAATAAAGGAGACCCCCAGTGGTAAGAGAGGTTTCTGTTGTCGGGGCCTTCTGTGGCTAGAATGACTTATAGCAGTGAATATCCCCACCGGTAAGAGGGTTTTCTGCTACTGAGGCCCTCTGTGGTTGTAAGAGGGTTTTCTGCTGTTGAGACCCTCTATGGCTGGGATGACTGATAATAGCGAATATCTCCAGTGGGAAGAGGGGTTTCTCCTGTTGAGGCCCTGTGTGGTTGGAATGATGGATAATAGTGAATATCCCCACCGGTAAGAAGGTTCTCTGCTACTGGGGCCCTCTATAGCTGGGAGGATAGATCATAGTAAATTATTCTAGCAATAGGAGGAGTTTCTTCTGATGAAGATAAGCTTGCTCATGGGGAAGAGATCATCTTTTATGGGGCTAATAAGCTTGTAATAAGTATGTTGCAAGCCTTAGTGCATCTCGAATGATAGAGAGACAAGTGGAATAGCGTTTCCGTGAATAAATATGAGATAATATTGTTGTGACTCAGCGTCATGAGCATTTTAAGTATTGGGAGTCAAGTTCTCCTGTATGACATGTGATTTTAGACTTTGGAGGCATGACATGGCAATACATGTAACTCCCCAGTGAAGTCGCCAAATGTTCGGGGACCATTTTCAGTTGCTCGGCCACATGTGGTCTGTTGGATTAGTGACGTTGCTAGGCTCAGGTTCTTTTTGGGGAGTTGCGTCCAGAACTCAACATTGGGCCACGTGGTCCAACGACTACCGGCATATTTTTAAACCAACAAAACCATTAAAGCCAAAGTCTAAGAATCATGATAATGGTCGAATAAATATACAATATGCGTTTGATATAATAGCTTTGATTAGTGGTTGTAATAACAATTGAAATAAGGTAGTATTTATTTAGAGGTAAAGTAATCATGTACTCAATGATGTACATTTAAAGATATGGAAGCAAAGTCATTTATCTTTGTATGGTTTATAGCTCTAGCTGTGTAGCATCATTGAGCTAATGGGATTCCAACAGAATGCCAACAGTAGAGGCTAGTTAAGCTTGCCTCTCTTATCATGCATTTAAATGAGTTTTTGCCTTGGTTAATAGTTGTAATAGTAGTTGGACTAAAGTAATATGTATTTAAATGTGAAGTAATCATATACTCAATGATTTAAATTTAAGGATAAGGAAGCAAAGTCATTTATCTTTGTATGGTTTGTAGCCCAGCTGTACAGCTTCTGTGAGTTGATAATATCCCAGCAGAATGACCCCAGCAGTAGAGATGCAGTTTGCCATGATAAATTCAAGATTGAAGGGGAAAAATGGGTGCAACTGGAGGGAGAAAGAGTATGTCCAATTGTGTGTAGGGACTGGTTAAGCTTGCCCCTCTTATCATGCACTTAAATAAGTTTTCCCCTTGACAATGCTCTTTTAGTTGTTGTGAAGTTATGAATAGTGTTGCCTTCCATGAGAAAGGATTTTGTATGTAGTACTTGTGCCTTTTAAGAGAAGGGCTTTATGTAAGATGGATTTGTGCCTTCCATGAGAAGGGCTTTGATATAAGATCTTGGTGCCTTCTAGGAGAAGGGTTTTCGTATTAGAAGTTCATGCCTTCCATGAGAAGAGCTTTTATAAGATAAGTGGAGAAGAGTATTGAAATGTGTTTATGGGCAGCAAAACAGTAGAATTTCAGAGTGAGAGAGTATGAGAGTGGAGCTTAGAAGAGTTGTGGTGTGTTATATGTAATGGTGTAGTAAGTGTGTATGAGATTGTGTAAGAGAAGTGGAGAAAGAGATGTTTAGAGATATGGGCAGTAAGATGTATGTATTTTCCGAATGTGGAGAGTGAGATAATGAGTGTAAGAGAGTAATGTATTGTAGTGTGTTTAGCAAAGTTGTTGGAATTTACTGCTGGGATTTTCTACTGGAGGACGGATGAGGGCTTATGAAGGGCATTTATGAGCTAAGGGTTGAAGAGTTTAGTTCCTAATTTGGGAGCTAAAAACCTAAAAGCTCAGTACTTCATTGAGAGCTTTAGAAGATCATTAGATGGAGGGAGAATAGATAAGTTCATGAGAGAGTCCTCCTCTATTGGTGTCCCCCTTGAGGTGTTGATGAAGGGTTCCCCTTTAGAGCTAAGTTTAAGGGGGGTATATTAGCAAATAATCTTAGCCAAAATCTATCCCAACTGGCAATGAATTTTTAGAGAATCCCTTCTAAGATTTGGCCAAAAATGGTATGTTTAACTTTAAGGTATTCTTGCTGTTTCGGGTAAGAGCTGCTGGAGAAAAAGTAGCAAAAAATGAAAGTATTTTGGCAAGAAAAAGATAGTTACTTTAGTTGGTTTTGGTTTTAGCCAAATAAGGAAAATCAGTAATGCTTAGGCTGTTGGGTCAGCTGTCACAGCTGTTATGAAAAGGATGTTTCAACTGTCAGGAAAAGTTGTGACAGCTATCATGAAAAAGCTATCCTAGCTGTTAGGAAAACCTGTGACAACTATCATGAGACAGCTGTCATAAGACAGCTGTTTGCTTTGGGCAGAAACCAATGAGGTCAAATGGGTGATTTTAGACTGCTAGAGAGGTCATTTCATGGATTTGGCTGAAAAATGGTAAGATATCTTTCAAGGGTATCTTACTATTTTGGGTATAATAGCTGGTTGCAAAGATTTCAGCATTAAATGGCTGATGATATCACTTCCAGCTAGGTGTCAAGTGCTAAATACACTTCTGGGGTTCAGTTGGAAATGTTTCATTTTTCGGGTATTTGTGTTTTTGGTGCAAGGTTCCATTACAACACAATTCTAGTAAATAATAGAAGGATTGGTTGATAGTCAAAGAAGCTTTAGAGATTTAGTCAAGGTCTCATTGTGTTGTGACATAAACTTGGTGAGCAAGAAGAGTATTTAATGCTCTGCTCTGGCAGCTGACAGAGAAATATATGGTCTAATTGTGGCAGACAGCAGCTGGATATTAGAGATATCATGAATATTTTGTATATAGTTAGAGATTAAAGATAGCCAATCAGATTAGGCTATGTGTTTGAGTTGGATTTTAGCTGAAAGTAGTAATATAGTTTATGTAGAATAATGTAATGAAGTTTCTAAATTTGTATAGCAACAGTTGGGAATTGAGTGAACAGTTATTTTCTCAGCATTCAGATGGCTGGGGATATTGAGCATTTGTCATATGATGAATATCAAGTTTTAGGAAAAGAGCAATGAGGAATTTTATCATCTAAAGTGCTATATGATGAGAGATGCTTACCATATGTTACCTGCTACACACAGACTCGTCAGAGTTTAGGGAGTTAGAGAAGACACACCAAGCAACATGTCTCTTTTATCAACTCTAAACCGCTGGAGCTTCATTGAACATAACTCTTGGCCTTCCAAACCACGACTCCCAAAGTTTCCCCAAAGAGACTTATGAGCTTGGGTCATAAGCCGAAGATGAGATGACGTACCTCGGGTTTTGTTGTCATTTTGTGTAAATATGGACTCTTATTAAAGAAGCCACTTGCCATGAGTGTAAGAGAGGTAATGTGGGCCGTGAGTTTTGATTCATTGCTTAAGCCTGATCCATATGTTGATGTTGATGATATCATGGGTTATGATCCCAATTGATGAAAAGGAAATGTGGACCATGAATCTGCCTCTTGAAGTAAGGATCTCATGGGCCATGTGAGCCTAATCCATGTAGTTGAATGAGATATGAGCTTATTTTGGGCTTTAAAGAGATTTATCCAAAAAATCAATAATATGTTGATGTGGCATGAGTTGCCAATAAAGCAATGCCCTGTAGGCCAAAAAAAGAGTCCTCAACAGTCGTTATGTTGCAAAATTTCTAAACGTTACAAACACGTTAAAGGAGCATTCTCATTGGTCAACACGTGTCTAATTGTCGGCGACCTAATTAGGTTAAACATGGTCCAATTCTAATGTTTTAAACTTCCCTTAAAAGGTTTCATAACTTTTGAGTAAAATTGTGGTGTGCTTTTGTGTTAGAACTCATTTCCCTCTCCCTTATGTGTGTGTTTATTTCTAATAAAAAAAAAAGTCTCCAACTCATACATAGAGGGCACAATCTCAACATGCTTTTCTTGTGGTATATATATTCTCAAATATGTTTATACCAAATTACCAATTAATAGACTTTGTGACCACGAACACTAAAGTTATAAATATTGTTCATTCTCAAAAAAAAAAAAAAAAAAAAAGTTATATATATGGGTCATTATCAAAAGAAGTTATAAATATTGTTCCATATTGGTTGCCTTGATTAATCCTTTCAAATATACCAAATTAAATACCGATTAAGTTATTTTTGACCAATTCTTGTTGTCTCCAAGTGTAAATTCAGACATTTTTGCACATGGGGCAATTCTAATAACAAAGATAATTTGTTTTTCTCTCTCTATTATCTACTCACAATTATTTATTTCATTTTTTTGAAAAGCTATTATCTAGGTACAATTGATGTGGGAATGTCCATATTTTAACCTATAAAAATTTATGTAAAAGAGAAATACAAACGAATACCCTTAGGGTAATAGTTAACAATCTATTTAAAGAAATTTTTTATGGGAAAGAAAAAGTTATTAATATTTTGACAGTTTTTTCTATTTTCCATAAAATTGATATCAAAACTTTCCTAAAATGGATTGTTAACTATTGCCCTAAGAGTATTCACAGCAGTGGAGCCAAATTTTTAGCTTTTTAGCACCACAAATAGTCAATTTATCTATTTTAGCTTCTCACATCCAACAACAATGATTTTATTTTAGTTTTTAATACAATAAAATAATATAAACACTACAATAAAATAATATTCTATTCAACCACCAAAACACAACCACAAACAAAAGTAGTGTGAATGCATGGTGGACATTGGGAGAGACACGGAGAGGTGAGGAGAGAGACAAAAGCAGCGTGAACGCAATTTCTTTTTTTTACCTTTCAGCTACAGTGCACAGTCAAAAGTAGTTATGCATTATAGCTGTGGAGCCAAAAAACATAGTTTTGGCTCCACTATTGTTGGGTACATAATAATATTTAGTGGTGCTAAAAATAGCTATATAACTATTTAGCACCACTATTGCTAGTGTTCTAAGAGTACCCGTTAACATAACCATATGTAAAATAATAAAAGTCTAAGAATCAAAACCCTAGTAAAAAAAACTCTATCGATTTTGGAAAGCTGGGGATGAAGATGAGAATGACTACTGAAAGCTCGAAAACGTGTTGAAAAACACAAGAGCTGTTTAGACCCCCGATTAAAATTACGGCTCGATAGATTTTACACAACTTTAATATAAAGTGCGGAATAGTATAAAAGCGAGCGGATGAACAATATAGCTACTCTAATCCATAAACTAAACAACACAGCAGTGTAATGGAATATAAAAGAGTAGGGAAGAGAGATGCAAACACAGAAAACACCAAGACGTGTTTTCGAAGAGGAAACCGAAGAACTCAGCGAAAAACCTCTTCGCCGCCCTCCAAGCGGAAATCGATCCACTAGACAATTAGTTGGGATACATGAGTAAGCAAGAGACCCTCCAAGCCTAATCTACCCGATGTACCTAAGCCCTCCAAGCTCCTACTCCAACAAGGCTTCTCGGAACCGTGTCTTGTCTTAGTTATCCGGATCCCGCAACAAGCTCCATGTTGCATCTGCCATTCCAGGCTTCTTCCAATGCTTCCCAGCAGCACCAAAACGTCACTCAACACTCTCAAAGGGTGTGGTAAGTGTTTGGGCTATCAACCTCTCAATGGTGTGGAAATGGAGAGGGAAGGGTTGAGGAGATACCAGAAGCAATTGTATAGAGAAAGGTGGGGATGACAATCTCTAATTCCAAATGTGTTTGGCTAGGGTTTTCTCTCTGAAGCATTCCTCAACATTTGTGGGTAATGAGGGTTTATATAGGATAGGTGCAAAATGTGTGAGTCAGTCAGTATAGGCTGGCAGAACAGCATGTCTCGCGGGTGTCTCGCGGGAAGGCCTTACCCGCGAGATACTCGTGAGAGACAGCTGTCTCCACCTGTTCTGACTCTTCGCATTCCAGCATGTGCAAGGCATATGCTTCACTTCGCGGGAAGCTAAGTCGCGACATACTCGCGAGATTCCTTCAGCTTCCAAATTGCTTGAGTCTTCACACACTCTCTATCACACACCTCTTACATCAATTCCCACAACAAATACAGGGTATAAACAATTGATAGTAATTACAATCAAATTTGGCATGGAATAAAAGCCAACAAAACACATAGTTGTAAATCACAACTTTACACATAGTATGGCAAAAGCAATCCAGCCCAAGACACAAAAAATGCCCACCACGTTTAAATTGGCGACGTCATTGAAGAGTTGGGAAAAAGACAGGGAAAGCAAATAAAACCCACGTGAGTTACGCCCTCGAGGTCAAAAACGACACGAAACATGAGTGTCGTGCCCTCATAGGCGAAATCAAAGCCAGCCACGCCCCACCAACACAGCCCAATCAAGCAAAAGGTGTTAACAGAGTAGGGGCTGGGCCGCAGTAGCAACAAAGAACTCCTGCTAACAATACCAACTTTTTTTATTGAAGTGTTGCAATCCGTGTAGCATTCTCAGCAATAACCGATGGAAGAGATTCACCAGATGAAAGCGAACAAGATGAAAGAGAACAAGATGAAAGAGAAAGGAAGCCAACATAACCTAAAGCATGCAGCAAACAAGGAAGAAACCCCCATAGGGGGTGGCCCATAGAATGCAGAATAGCGTTTCATTACCATGGTCGAAGTTGTAACGCTTTTAAAGCAGGAAAGGGCCAAGGTGCCCAAGGAGAGATTCTATGCACGAAGGCCTCCTTATCCACTGAGGATACTCAACAAGCCATATCCTGAAAGATATGAACCATGAACTTTTTCATAATACGATGGCAGAAGGGGAAGTATTGTCGAGCATGTGAGTAATTATTGACACCTTTGGTCCCTACATAACAAACGAGGATTTACATCTTTGAAAGTTTTCCAAATCCCTATGTGACTGAGCATACACCTGGTACACTGATTTGAAACCAGGATCAATCCTGACGTGGGATGATATGGTGAATGTATTTTGCACCTAGTATTTTCATGGAGAAGAAACAATAACACTTACAACTTTCCAAGCAACTAAGCAAAGGAGTGGCGAAGACCTGATGGAGTACATTAAGAGGTTCAGGGGCATAGCCCTTGACTGTTATGATCACTGCAAAGAAAAGACATTGGTGGAAATGTGTATGGGCAGCATGATCATGGAGTATAGAGTTGTCTTGGAGAACCTGGAAATTTTCCAGTTCGTGCAGCTATTGCAAAAAGCCAAGAAGACCGCCTAATCAATAAGGCCAATTTCTGATAGGCCCAAAGAGTGAAAATCTACATTACAGGCTATGGCGGTATCTACCGGCGAAAAGAAGAGGAAATCAGATGGGAGGGGGTACAAGACTCTCCCACCACTACTGTGTACACCACTTCAAGCCCAATCAAGTTTCCAAGGAACCCACTGAAGACGAGCGAAGGCACCCACATTTCTACCGTTTGCACAGTTATGTGAAACACCCTACCACAAAATGTTGGGCACTCTGTAGATTAGTGCACCGCAGAATCAGAGAGGGAACTCTTGAATTTTCCAAGCAAGAAGTTCAAAGAAACCCACTCCCAAACCACAAGGAAAATAGGGTAGCAACAGTTGTTATTTGCACAGATTCAGGAGAAGATAAAGAAGAAAGGCTAGTGCTGCCTGCTGCAACCATTACCACCTTACAAAGAAGTTCTAGGTTTAAGAACCTGTTTGATAAGCTGGAACTCACAACCAATGAACGAAGAATTGCCACAGAGGCTCTGGTAAGCATTGCCTCAAGGGTAGGAGTGGAATGCTTGGTGGTAGAAATCAGAGCTGATAAAGCCTTCCTACAGGACACTAATGAGATTACTTTCAATAATGAAGACATGCAGGTAGGCTATTCAGACCACAGGAGACCTCTCTACTTGGCAGCCTCCATAAACCAAATCCTCAATAAGAGAGCCTTAGTAAATACAGGCGCCGCAGTGAATCTCACCCCACTTAGCACACTATAAGCAGCAAGAATTTTAGAAGGCAAGATCCAGGGATGTCCAATGGAAGTAACGGGATTCGGAGGAAGAGGTGAGTATATTGTGGGCCATATTTAGTTATGGTTGAAAGTGGGGCCAATAGCCTCCTTGGCACACTTTCACGTAGTGAAAACAGAAGTTTCATACCACATATTATTAGGAAGACTGTTGTTGCACAAACACCGGCTAGTCCCATCTACCTATCATTAATGCCCGAAAGGAAGGTTAAATGGTAGGATGATACGGATAACGACAAACCCATTGCCCTTTGAGCAAGTAAAAGCTCATTTAGTAGAAATCATGTTCTATAATGAATAGGTTGTTGGGGTTTTATGCCCTAAAATCCAATTTATTAGCATGTAATAAATAATTAAATTGTTTAATTATATGAGATTATCTATAAATGAACTAATGGGGCATTATCATAGTCCATGAGATGCATTGTATGTGATTTATGTGATTTAGTCACAGAAGATATAAATCACAAGTTCCTTGTAAACTCAAAACATAGTTCATAGTTAGTGATGAAATTGGGCATTTCATCTGCGAAAACTATAATATACCAACTAAGATGATTTGTCTTAATCATAGAAGTAGAGACTTCTAGTTGGTATGTTGATATGTTTTAAGAGTTAAGACATATTAAACTAGACCGCTGTGAGATTTATTATTCTCCTAATGACTGTCAAATGAATAATAAATCTCACGATTTCTATTTACATAAACTCTTAATCTTGAGAGAATAATGGACCTAATCATGAGGTGTAGGTTGCTTTGATATATCAGAAGTGAGATCTAAAGTCACGATCAAAACCTCAATATGTTGGGCAACCACATTTAGTGTTAATGAAACATATATTCTCAAAATGGAATTCATAGTCTCTTAACGGAGATACAAAATATTCCTTTGAGATAAGTTTAATGGGTTTGGTTATTTAGAGAGTTTGGCCCAACCACTTTAGTAAGGAATTATTAAACTATATATTTATGGAATTGGATTTCATAAATATATAATGAATAACTTAGGATTAAACCAGGTACTCAATATCTTGTACATTGGGTCTTGTGACCATTAGTGACATACATTTTACTTATTTTCTTTATATGTTGATGTATGTTTTTTTCACCTACCCTTACATGTGTTGTTTCTTTACTCTCTTTATGCACATGCTTCTTATTACGTGTATGCAATCTATTATTTCTATTTCACACTAAGATGCCTTGATCAATTTTGTTTAAAAGTGTTTTAGAAATATAGGTTGTCAAAGTCTACTTGCCATAAACTCTCTTCTTGCAAAGTTTTTCAAGAGTTTAAAGAACTTTGCAGCCAACAACCTTCTCTAGTTAGTGATTGAAGTCGCGTACTGCGATTCGTGCAATTGGTTAGTCACATACTGGGAGCCATGCATCAAAAGGAGAAATTGTCACTACAAAACAAGTCCAATTGGGTATTGGGGTAAGGGTTCAACTGTAGGTTGGTATAAGGTACTGGAATTCCTTTACTTGTAACTACTTGTTATGATAATAGTGGAATTTCAAGAGTGGTGACCTTAAAATCACCCGGTGGGGTTTTTGCCGTATTGGTTTTCCCTATTCATAAAAAAATCACCGTGTCAATTTATTTTCCATTGCATACTTAGTTTAATTGGTGATTTATTGTGCTACCACGCATTTGCATGTTAATTTGATTAATTAATTAAACTTGGCTAATTAATCAATTAATTCATCATAAGGGGTCAATTCATTTTTGGCCTATCAGTAGGCAAGACACTTTTGCCCCCAATTGGCCTCCTAACCTTCCCCAAAGTCGCAAAAGAAGGCTAACCACCTTAGAGACACCGTCTACCCTTCATTGGCCAAGAGATATGCCCCTAGAAGGTACAGTAAGAAGGCCTTAGCCATCTTGGCATAGTCTTCAGCCATCACCTGTGAGAGAGGCCTGTAATCCGCCTCGATGTCAAAATAGTGGATTGTCTCGGTAATGTACCTCCTCTCGAGCAAGTCAATGCCCAACCAAATGCCCGATTCACCCTCTAAGTTTATGAAAGCCCCATTGTAGATATCGTATTTTGTACCCCATATAACTTGGGCACCTGTTCCCCAATGATGCTCAAACTCTAAGGGCCAAGGCCAATTTAGAGCCCAATCATATATTAAGTTGACTTGAGTAGTGTTAAAATGAAAAATATAACCTTTTAAATGAGCAAAAAATTATTTTTAGAAAATTAAATGACCAAAGTCGCCTTCGGCCTACGTACGCACGCTAAAGCATGCATACACAAGCACATTCTTGCTTACACATCTAGGGTTTTAGAAGCATAAGAAAGACAAGTTTTTTGCAATAATGGCTGAGGTTTGGAATGAATCCCACATCGTCTAGGAGCTGTTCCAAAACCCATTTTTTCCACTATAAAAAGCCTTACATGATACGTTTTTAAAACACACAAAAATCCCACGGGAAAAACCTAAGATTTTCTAGGAAATAGCGAATTAAAAGGGATTTTTTTCACAAAACACCCTCAAGTATCTTTTCATTTGATTGGGACCTTATTTGGTCTCAATCCTTGGAGTTTAAGATTACTAATCACTATTTCATTGAATTATGATAGATTTGACTGAGGTGAATGGTCAAAAATCAAGTCTAGGAGCTTTTGCTTTAAGGTATGTTTTAAAAACTTTTCTTTTTCTTTTCCGCCTTAAGCTTTGTTTTAATCTATTTCTTTTGCTTAGTTTATGTTTACATTTGTTTGTTTAGGTTAGTTTTAGGTTTTCTTTCTGTCTTCAAGCATGATAGGTTGCTAGATTTCATGTTTTTCATTTTTGCTTTGTTTCTGTGTTGATTAAGGTTTCTGGGTAAGGATCTACGTACCCATGATCTAGCTTGTGCACGCAGGCTGAACTTATGCGTACACAAACCTATTCCAGTGTGTGTGATGCTGTTACCCAGAAAACCATAATTCTTTGTTTGTTTTGTTCTGCCTTCACATGTTTGTCTGCATAGCCTCTTTTTCACATGTTTTTAACCCCCATAAAAATGTTTTCTTACCTTTTTAACATGTTGGTTGTTATCACATGATTGGATTAGGGTTTAAGTTAAGGTTTTCTTAGATTTAATGCTATGCCATTCACTCACATGTTCATGCATTGATGCCATAGGTGCTACATCGCTGAAAGGTAAGTAAAGGGTAAGTCATGCATTAGCAATGTTCATGCATTTGTGTTAGGGTTTCTAGATGTATGATTAGGGTTTCTAATATGTTAACATTTTGTTTTTGATATATATATATTTGGATGATATGCTTGCTGCCATGTTTAAGTTGCTGTTTTGTTTTAGATGAATGCTAGGGTTTTCTTTTACATGTTTGGATCTCTTTTGTTTGGATAGATTGATAAGTATGTGTTTAGGGTTAAAGATGCCATCTTGTTTGCTAGATGCATGTTAGTGTGTGTATGTGTGTGTGTGAGTCTAGAATACAAGTATTTGATAAGTCAAGAATGTATTAACCCTTTGTGATGAATTAACAAATTAATTAGCCAAGTTAATTAATTAATTCAATTAGCATGCAATACGTGTGGTAGCACAAACAAATCACCAACTAAGTTAAAGTGCAGTGGAAAATTAATTGACACGGTGATTTGTTTACGAATGGAAAAATCCTACATGGCAAAAACCCCACCAAGTGATTTTAAGGTCACCACTCCCGAGAATTCACTATTATCACAACAAACGGTTACAAGTAAAGGAATCTAAGTACCTTATACCAACCTACAGTTGAACCCTTACCCCAATACCCAATTGGACTTGTTCTGTAATGACAATCTCTCATTTTCAATGCACGACTCCTAGTACGTGACCAACCAATTCGATGCGCGGATCCTAGTACGCGGCTTACTCACTAACTTGAGAAAGATGTTAGCTGTAAAGTTCTTCAATTCATCACACGATGAAGATCACGAAACTCCTTAGTTACAAAACCCTACGGTGTACAAACACAACAGCTTCTTATATAGGAAGATGAACTAAGGCATATATCTCCGGTTCACAATATGCTTATGAAAAACTTTTGCATTGAGTTTCATCTGTTGTGACGGCCCCTAAAACAATCCTTATATATGTTTAGGGTTGTGAGAAAAGAAAGCCCAAACGTCTATTCATGGATTGGATTGAAATCAACTCTGAAAAAATGATTTTCATAAACCTCAATAGATAGCTTATCTGTCAAGTTAACTATTGAGAATCGGGCTTTAGCAGCCTTTTAAACCTTTATAGATACTAGCTGTTGAGCTTTAAAATCCAGCACTTTTCCACTTGTTTCTTGGATAGACTTTCATGACTTTAACACTTTTACTTGAAATCTTGTTCCTTGAAGCATTAAACACATCCTAGATCTACCCAATTACAAGTAAAGTGCATTTTGTCAAAAGATTAGCCAATTCTATATTGATATATGTTCCTAACAATGATTCACATATGTCCTAACAGTATTTAAATGGTTTTTAATAGGGTTAGGATATATGTCACAATGAAGGGAGGCCAACCTTAAGATTGGGCGATCTTGGGTGCCTAACACCTTTCTAAGAGCGTACCTAGACTCCGAACCCAAACTCTAGTAGTAAGATCAAATTTCCTTCCTCGAAAGGACACTATATTCATGGTTTCTAGACCATATAACTAAGTGGTGATCCATTTTTATTTCCCTTCCCTTACACCCACACCCATCGCATCTAAGATTGGTCATGCGGTGGAAGTCATAGGAAGCCATAGTCATCTCCCTATCAACAATGTGGAAGGTGTGGGTAGTGTCCCACCACCTTTCAACCAAAGTTTGCACCAGAATGGGGCTGGCGGATCTCACCAGTTATAGGCGGATGATCGACTCAAAGCCTACTGCACGAATATGGGCCCTTATTTTTGTAGTAAGGACCCTATACCATGTTGCCACACAATTTTTTCTTCCGCTACCTAAAAATGGGGGCAAAGTCTGCACAATGATGAACAAAAGGTGTTAGATTTGCATCTGGATAATAAACAGATGAAACAGAAGTTAAAATAGGCATGCAAGTCCGTGTTTGTGTACGTAGGCACTAGGTACACGTACGCAAGTTGGAAACCACATACGTGTGAACTCAAGAACAAATACACATACGCATGAACAGTCCCACATATGCATGAAGACTGGCCACACACATATAAACGAAAGCTATGTATGTAGGCTTGAGTCTAAGTATGCATGAGCACAAATAGTGGGTCATTCTTCAATATTTTCAATCATACTTCGATCAAAACTCATCCTAAACATGCTCCTACCCCTCCTAAGATATCAGGTTTTCATCTAAACCCATCCCACAGCTATAGACGCCATATTTTTTCCACCCTCGATTTGCGTGTTGGACCTCGAAAATTCCAGAAATTTAATCTTTTCTCTACGGGCCACGGAAACATCTAGATTGACCTCGAAGTGTCATTTCAGGTCAAATTAACCAAAATGCCCCTAGTCAACCCTAGGTTGATCAATAGTCAAAGTCGGTCAAAATCATCCCAAAATAACATTTTTCATATTTCTACATCAAACTTAAGCTACTTGGTGATTTTTGTCAGCTTTAACCAAGTTTGACCAAGTTTAACCAGAGGTTGACTCCCAAGGGCACTAGATACTCTGATTGATTTGACAATCAGAACAGGTTGGAACTAGCGCCATTACAAATATTATCAAATTCCCTTTCCAACAACTATTCATGGGTCGAAATCTGAGTTAAAACGGTTGAGATATCTAGAAAATCGTGCAAAGCACCTCAACACATTTCCCAAGGCCATAACTTTTGATTTAATAGTTGGATTTTCAATTTCTTTAGTGTTTTAGAAACTAAACATCTAGAGCTTTCCAAGGACACGAAGATCAACTCAATCCGAGTCAAGAAAGACCTTCAAATACACATCAAAATCTAGATCAAGAAAAAGCCAAAACTGCTAATGTCAACACACTTCCTGATGCCATAACTTTTGATCCGAACGTCAGATTTTCAATTTCTTTAGTATTCTAGAAACTAGACATCTAAAGCTTTCCAAGGACACCAAGATCAACTCAATCCGATCCTGAGAAGACTCTAAAAATTTCAAAAATATAATTTTTTCTACACAAAGCCACAAAAACATATAGATTGACATGGCGTAACCCATACGAGCAACAGAGCACTTGAAGTGCCATTTCAAGTCAAATTGACCAAAATGGCCCTAGTCAACCCTGGGTTGACTGAAAGTCAAAGTTGGTCAAAATCGTCCCAAAATAACATTTTTCATGTTTCTACATCAAACTCGAGCTACTTGATGATTTTTGTCAACTTTGACCAAGTTTGACCCAAGGTTGACACTCAGGAGCACCAAAAACTCTAATTTTGATCTGACCATCATAACGGGTTAGGACCAATGTCATTACGAAGATTATTAAATTCCCTTTCCAAGAACTATTCATGGGTCGAAATCAGAGTTAAAACGGTTGAGATATCCAAAAAACTGTGCAAAGCACGATAATACGCTTCCTATGGCCATAACTTTTGATTTGACAATCAGAATTTCAATTTCTTTAGTGGTCTAGAAACTAGACATCTAGAACGTTCCAAGGACACCAAGATCAGCTCAATCTGAGTCTAGAAAGACCTTCAAATACACATCAGAACCTAGACCAAGAAAAAGCTAAAACTACTAATGTCAATAAGGTGGCCAGTGGCCCTACAAGGTGCGCTAGAAGCCCAGGGTCATTTTTCCAATATAAATACCCCCAGACCCCTCATTTTGAAAAAATTAAAAAAAAAAAAAAATCCAAACACATTCTCTCTCTCCTCTCTCTAATTTATTTCCCAAACACATCCAAACACATTCAAACACCTTTGATTCTACTCTTTTCTCTACAATCATCAAGGTAGTGTTCTTGCACCTAATCCTCCTCTCTTTGGTTCCATACCTTGGATTTGACGTTTAGGGGTGTGGATGTAGCTTTTTAGCTACAATCCACACCCTTTCCTTTTTATAGCAGCCATATCTTGCTTAATAATATGTTTTTATTGCTTTTTCTAACATGTTCTTGCTTCCTAGCATGTTTTTATAGTTTTTCTAGCATGTTTCCTTGCTTATGTCATGATTTATCGCTTTGATGTTGTTGGCCTAGCCTTCTTGGGCTATGATAAGTCTAAATTTAATGTTTGTGCTTAGATCCACATGATTTTAGGCTCCTTGCCATGTTTATGCTTAGATCGACATGCCTGTGTGTTCTTTGCTATGTTTATTCCTAAATCTACATGTTTATGCTTAGATCTACATCCTTATTCTTAGATCTATGTGTTTATGTGCTCCGTTCCATGCTTACATGCTTAGATCTATGTTGGTTGCTATGCTGTGTGCTTCTATAGCCCTTTTGTCCCTTAATGTCTCTCTTTCTTGTGTCTAGGCCTACATCTGCACAACTAGGCATATATCAAAAGGTTTAGATCATTTTCTTTATGCATATCCATGTTTGCTTGTTTGCTTCTATGCTTTATCTCCATGTTAGCCTCTCTAAATCTAGGCTTTGCCATGCTTTGCACCCTCCGTGGGCTTATGCTTGTCGGTCCTTAGGGCCGCTTACTTTGTGTGGTTGCATCTGTCCCTCCTAGGGCTTGTTTGGATATAACCACTTATGAGAGACACCTCTGTGGTGTTGGTGTGCTTGATACACACTTTTTTCCACTCCATGCGATGTTAAAATGCTTGCCTCATTTACTTTGTGCCACCCGTTTGGCTTTCCTTGCTTCTATGCATCTTTGCACGTTTGCCTACATGTTCATACATGAGTCTGTGTGTCATCATCCATACTCCAATCCAATGAAACTATGGACACTCAATCCCAACCTACATTTGTCCTCCTAGGACACCCTCTTTTGTTTGATAACACGTTTGTTTGCTCCTTTCACATGCTTAGCATGCTTTGTTTGCCCCCGTTTGACTCTCTTTTTTAGTGTGCTCTTAGCATGCTCTCCTTTCTCCTTTATTTCTTTCTTTGCTTGTCTGCTGGTTTGTCTCTTTTTTCTTTGCATGTACACACATGGAGCAAGGACACTTGGAGCGAAGGCACGAACTCCTAGGTGTGAGCAAAAGGGCACGCAAGCCCCAAAGAGTCCAATGTTCAGCAGATTAGAGGCCTAGCCTCCCCGAGTGGTTATGTCCTATCTCCCTCCCTAAGCCTCTTCTCTAGAGCATATATTAGGATTCCCCCTTTCCTTGTACCCTTTACTTTTCCTACTTTTTGCTTGGGTCATGTTCCTTAGGTATGGAAATGTCTATTTTACATTTCTTGTACCTTGCTAGGCTATACCCTTGGAACGTTGGCAATGTCTGTTTTACTTTCCTACTCTGTGTGATAGCATTATGCATGATTTATGTATATCTATATCTACTTGTGTATGGGTGATTGTGCACTTTGTATGATGGAGTAACCCTTTCTAATCATAAGAGCTCTTGACCTTATAGTGTGGGTAAGTGCTTGAGGCGATTGTCATAGGTGCATATTCATGTTATATTGTGTGCACAATCATCACGGTGTAATTTTCCCAATCCATGTCACCTAGTGACATTAGTTTCCATGTGTATACAACACGCATCAACATGCTTGATACTTTAAAGAGCTTCAGCTTGTCACAATACAAGCATGTCGATAAGCACCATATACACAGACGCGAAACCCTGCTAGTGCGCCATAGCGCACCAAACACGAAACTCTACCGGATTTTCACCGTGAAAATGGGGCATCCCTATTGCCGTATTCTCACATCGAAAGCTTGGTGAGAATAGTGTTTTGTGTGCTATAATGCATCTGGGGCGAAGCGCTATTGGATTTTCGCCACAAAATAAAGCAAAATGCTACCGGATTTTCACCATAGAAATTAGGCAACAATTCCAAACACACTTGGAAAGCATCGATCAAGACCACACCCATTTCAAAGCCAAACCTTAAAGCCCAATACATTTAAAACCCAGAAAGCTAATGCCAATAGCCTGTTTTCAACTGCTAGTGTCCTTAAATTATGATTTTGTCAAAATAAAGGACTATCTACGAACAAGCATTGTGGGGTACATAACACCTTCCCCACATGTAACCAAATTTTCGAACTCAAGAATCAAGATTTTTTACCCATCTACATTAGATTAGGAAAAAAACGATCTTTTTCTTAGCCTGAGATCAGTAATAAAATCAAATAGAGTCAAGTGACTAATCACACTTTAGAAAAACCCAATGATTGATGGCAACATCACTTACCCTTGGTAATTTCCTTAAAATCGACTCAAATTCCAATCACACACTTGAGGTATAGCACACCTCCATACCATCATACTCTCTCACCAAGACCAAGTAGGCATGCGAACGTCACCGCAATGGGTGGTTAAGGAGCCGCGAGACGTTGACAACAGCAAAACCCAAGCATTTACATGTCCAAAAACATATTAAAATAGAAGATCAAAGGAAAATGAGAAAAGTTTGAAAAACTTACCAATCCAATCCTTGCACCTTTTAAAAGATGATTTTATGGCCTATATGTCAACGGAGGGAACTCATTCAGCCTCACTACTCCATTCCAGCGTGTGAGGTTGAAGGCATCACTAGAGACCACATAGGAAGTTTTCTTGGACTTAGGTGTCATGGACAAATGGTGAGGAAATGAGAGAGAGGTAGGGAGTTTTGTAGAGAGAAAAGATGGAAATTGGAGAGTTGGAGAGAATGTGAAGAGATGAGGGAGATGAAGAGAATGAAAAAAGAAAAAAGGTTGGTAACCATTGGAAAAATTTAAAGAGGCAGGAAGGTACTAGTGGCTAAACTACATGTAGTTTAGGCCCCCTACTAAACTACGTGTAGTTTAGTAAAAAAAACTTTCAAATATCCCCAGTGGATTCTCGGAAGGTAGGAAGTGAAAAAAAAAATTCAAGAATGCACCAAAATGATAGAAATACCCTCAATTGTGTAAAGGACACAAAGACCCTCAAAGCATCCCTAATGGATTAAAAGCATCAAAAGCATCCCTTAGTGGATCAGAAGTCACCACAGAAACTCCCCTGTGAGTTTAGATCATCAGCCATATCCCCAGTAAAGTATAATATCATGGAAGGACTCCCCCGCGGGTCTAAGGCATAAAGGTAACCCCCTCGTGAGTTGTGAAGAAAAAAACTTCCCCTTGAAGCTGACAAAACCCCCCTTGTGGGTAGAATTAACACAAGCTCCCCAATGTGCCGTAAAGAAGAAGAAGAATCTTCACCAGTGGGCCACACACTATCAAGGACTTCCTTGTGGGTCACAATCACCAACACACTTCTCAGCAAGTTACCGTCCCCAATGAATTACATACCAAGAAGACTTCCCCTCAAGTCACCAAAACATTTTTTTGGCATATTATACTCTCCAGTGAATCTTTCATCATCCCTAGTGGATTCTTCACCCAAGACTCCCTCGTGGGTCGGAACACCAAGGCCACTCATGCATATATCCAACGAGAATAAAAAATATGCAAGAATGGGCCACATACTAGTCAAACAAGTCAGAATATAGAATTTGTGCACATATCCTAAGGATATTGAACATGCAAGCACAATAGAAGAGGTAGAGATAGAGATAGAGACCAAGGTCACCTCGAGGCAAGTATTATCTAGAGATGCAAGCCACCCGGAGAAGTTTGAGGCAAATGCCCCAAATGGACACCATAGATATATATATATATATATATCCTTTTAAGTTCGTAAGAGCACCTTGTTTGTTTTTCTTTTTAAGTGACCCTAGGATAGTGCGCCACTCACCGTTTGCTTATGATTAGCAAAACAGGTTCTGGGATAGTGAACTTGTCATTGCTCATTTCTTGAGCAACAAGGGTGGGAATTCAGACATACAAATCCCGTGCGACTTTGCAGAGTTACACCCCATCCCATGTATACATGTAGTGCCGTGTGCATGGGTTGGGCCCGAGACGTACGTCGAAACAAAATGTTTCGTCTCTTATTCTTTCGATTCTGTTAGCAAAGCTCACAAATCAAAAGAAGGGTATCTGTAGACATCGCATTTTGTAGCCCTTACAACTCGGGCCCCCGTTCCCCAATGATGCCGAAATTCTAAGGCCCAAGATTGGTTTAGGATCCAATCAGATTACAAATTGACTTAAGAGATGTTAAAATGAAAAATATAACTTTTTATGAGAAAATAAGTCTATTTTAGGAAAATAAAAGCCAAGGAAACCCTCAACTTACATACGCAGGCAAGGACCTGCGTACGCAAGCTTGATTCATGCATACGCAAGCACAGACTTAGGCACGTAACTAAGGTTTCAGAAACCTATGAAAGGCAAGTTTTTTGCATTAAAGACTGAGGTTTGGAATGAATCTCACATTGTCTGGGAGCCGTTCCAAACCCCCATTTTTCAACTATATAAAGCCATACATTGTATATTTCAAAAACACACTAAAAATCCTAAGGGAAAACCTAAGATTTACTAGAAATAGTGAACCAAAGAAGGAGTTTTTCACAAAACACCCTCAAGTCAATTTTATTTTGATAAAGACCTTTTCTGGTCTTGATCCTCGAGTTTTGAAGTTTACTAATCATTTTTGTTCGGTTGTGAATAGATTCGACTGAAGGGAATAATCAAAATCAAGCTAAAGAGCTCTTTGTTTCGAGGTATATGTTCTAACCCTCTTTCCTTTCATTTCTACTTTAATCTTGTTTTCAATCTTGTTTCTTTGCTTTATTTGTGTTTAGATATGTTTTTTTAGCCTAGGGTTTAGTAGTTTTTGTGTTTAAAAGCATGTTAGGTTGCTAGATTTGTAGTTTTAAGGTTCTACTCTGTTTGTGTCCTTGTTTTCTAGATTAGGGTTCTTCAGGGTGTGTCTGTGTGCACATGCTTTCTTCATGTGTACACAGGCTCGAAGTATGTGTGTGCATGCTTCCTGTATGCTTACATACAGCTGGCCTGCATACGCAAGCCTATGTATGCGCACACTTACTTGTGCCCAGAAACCCTAATCTAAGTTTTCTGCTTCTATTTCTTCTTTTCTTTTACATCATATGCCTCTGTTTTGTTCCTTTTTATGCTTTTTAAGTCTCTATTCCTCTGTTTAATTGTTAGTTTGCCTTTAACATGCTAGATCAGGGTTTTCCTTATATTTCTTGCTTTGATACCATGAACATGCATTCACATGTCCATTCATTAATGCATAGGTACTAAGATGCAATAAGGTAAGTAAGGTAAGTCATGAATTCACATGAACATGCATTTGTTTGTTATAAGAGCTTTATCTTCCTTTGATGAACATCTATATGTAAGTCTATATGCCATGCTATGAATGATAACATGATTTGTTTACTGCCAATGTTTCTACCTTGATATATACTCGCTCTTGCCTTGGATGTAATGTGATGAGAAGCATGATAGAAGTATGTTAGGGTTATGGGATGTTTGATGCCATGTTGATTGTTAGATGCATGTTACTCTATGTGTGTGTGTGTGTGTGTGTGTGTGTGTGTGTGTGTGTAGGATATAATGTTGAGCATGCCTTTAATGAGAGTAAGATGTAAGACACAATAACTGGAAGCCGACCCACAGAACGGGTGGGGTTAGGTGCCTAACACCTTCCCATCCCCATACCTAAACTTCAAACCCATACTCTAGTAGTAAGATCGGTCTTTCCACGTAAGGGTGCTATATTCATGGTTCCTAGACCATAAAACTAGGTAGTGACCCCTTTGTTTCTTTGCCCGGGTGCACTCGGCTGAGGCGCACTCCCCAACACCGCACATTGCACCCACACTTACTAGTCACTTATTCTGCAAATTGGGTCACCAATCGCAAGACCAAGTCCCCTTGACCACTTTCAAGGCCTCTTGAAAATTTTGGAATTGCTTCAATGGTTCCCAACACCAAACATCAATAAAGAACATTCAAGGTTTCTGTGTGTGTATGGTTTAAATCACTTCACAAAAGATCTGGAAATTGAGAAGGGAGAAGGTATAGAGAGAACAAATGGGTTTTTGCTCTAGGGTAAAGGGATGGTCTCTAACTCTTCAATATGGGAATTCTTATGGTATTTTAGCGGGTAATGTGACATATATGAGGGGCAATTGGATAGAAACTATAGGAAGGAAAGCAAAAACTTTCTCTTAAGTTAGGAAATTCAGTTGACCACCCAAATTACTCAAGAATTTATTTCTAGCAAATCTCCAAATATGTCTAATCACACACTGGCTTTCGATTTCGAATTCCTAAAGAAACGCATAAAGTAAGATAAAGTATTCTTCCGTTAAGCTAGTTTCATACAAAAAGAAAACCAATTAAAAACCTCAAAAGTGCCAGTCATGTAGGAACTAAAATGCCAAGAGTAGAAATTTCTATCGAAAAAAATAATAATAAATAAACATATTACGGTTGACCAAACTGCTTGAGTTCTAAACTATGGGAAAAATTTACCTTTGCCCTTTTTAAAAAAATAATCCAGCATTTTGCCCTCTTTCTCGAACTAATTAGGGAAATGGCCCTCTTTTGAAAATTGATTTTTTCAAAATCGAGTTAAGCCCTATAGTGACGTTTTTAAGGAGCCTATAGCAACGTTTTAAGGACCTATAGTGGTGTTTTGTAACTTGATCACCATGAAATCGAGTTATAGGTAAAAAAAAAAAAAAAAAAAAAAAAAATCTGGAGGCCGACCCACAGAACGGGTGGGGTTAGGTGCCTAACACCTTCCCATCCCCATACCTAAACTTCAAACCCATACTCTAGTAGTAAGATCGGTCCTTCCACGTAAGGGCGCTATATTCATGGTTCCTAGACCATAAAACTAGGTAGTGACCCCTTTGTTTCTTTGCCCGGGTGCACTCGGCTGAGGCGCACTCCCCAACACCGCACATTGCACCCACACTTACTAGTCACTTATTCTGCAAATTGAGTCACCAATCGCAAGACCAAGTCCCCTTGACCACTTTCAAGGCCTCTTGAAAATTTTGGAATTGCTTCAATGGTTCCCAACACCAAACATCAATAAAGAACATTCAAGGTTTCTGTGTGTGTATGGTTTAAATCACTTCACAAAAGATCTGGAAATTGAGAAGGGAGAAGGTATAAAGAGAACAAATGGGTTTTTGCTCTAGGGTAAAGGGATGGTCTCTAACTCTTCAATATGGGAATTCTTATGGTATTTTAGTGGGTAATGTGACATATATGAGGGGCAATTGGATAGAAACTATAGGAAGGAAAGCAAAAACTTTCTCTTAAGTTAGGAAATTCAGTCGACCACCCAAATTACTCAAGAATTTATTTCTAGCAAATCTCCAAATATGTCTAATCACACACTGGCTTTCGATTTTGAATTCCTAAAGAAACGCATAAAGTAAGATAAAGTATTCTTCCGTTAAGCTAGTTTCATACAAAAAGAAAACCAATTAAGAACCTCAAAAGTGCCAGTCATGTAGGAACTAAAATGCCAAGAGTAGAAATTTCTATCGAAAAAAAAAATAATAAATAAACATATTACAGTTGACCAAACTGCTTGAGTTCTAAACTATGGGAAAAATTTACCTTTGCCCTTTTTTAAAAAGTAATCCAGCATTTTGCCCTCTTTCTCGAACTAATTAGGGAAATGGCCCTCCTTTGAAAATTGATTTTTTCAAAATCGAGTTAAACCCTATAGTGACGTTTTTAAGGAGCCTATAGCAACGTTTTAAGGACTTATAGTGGTGTTTTGTAACTCGATCACCATGAAATCGAGTTATAGGTAAAAAAAAAAAAAAAAAAAAATTGCATGTAACTCGACTTCATGGAAATCAAGTTAAAAAACGCCATTATAGGTCCTTAAAATGTTACTATAGACTTCTTAAAAACGCCGCTATAGGGCTTCAGAATTTTTATTTTTTATTTTTTATAGCTCAATTTTAAGAAAATCGAGTTTCAAAAGAGAGGCATTTCCCTAATTAGTTTGGAAAATTGGGCAAAATGTTGGATTTTTTTTTTTTTTTTGAAGAGAGCATTTGCCCATTTTCTCCTCTAAATTATATTACAAATTTTGACTAGTATGGCCATAGTTGTCTTGATCTTTGTTTTTTGTGGTATAGTTTGACCATAATCTTAAATAGCGAATATAATTCCAAAAGAATGTTGGATGCAATCAGACAGATATTATCGTTGTTGCCACATTCAACTGGCAGACACCCCATGGCATTTTTATTATTAAGTCTTTTTGCGTCTTTTGCTGGACACCCGCTTAACTTCAACTTTATATCTGCGGCCTTTCCTTGATTAACACATGTTTCTTCTTCCATACTAGCTGGAGAATAGTGGTGCCTAACACATATATGTCATTGATTGGAGCGCCACACTGGTCAAAATAATCACAAAATTTTCAACAAAAATAAAAATAAAATAAACAATCTTCTAAAAGTGGCTGATAAGTCTAAACAGATGATATAAAATGTTAGAACATATGTGAAACTTGTTAGAACGTATATTATGTAAATTGGCTAATCTTTTGACAAAATGCACTTTACTTATAATTTGGTAGATCTAGAATGGTTTTAGTACTTCAAGAAACATGTTGTTCAAGCTAAGTATTAAAGCCATGAAGATTAGACCAAGAAACAAATGAAGAAAAGATATTCATTAAAACTCGACGGAAGCTCGACATAAACAGTATCTATCGAGGTTTAATGAAGAAAGCTTGACAAATAGCTCAACAGAATCTCGACAAAAAATCTGTTGAGATCTACAAAATTAGAATTTCTAGATCTGATTTTTGGCCCAATCTAATGTGTATATGTAGGGTTTCTTTTCTAACAACTCTAGACACATATAAGGCTTATTTTAAAAGCCATCACATATGTATTGAGTGACTATACATGGAGAACACATGCAAAAAGTGACATAGTGCCTTATTCTCTCTGAAAGAAGCTACTACATCTTTGCGCCTTAGTATTTTGTAACCAAGTGCTTCTTGATTTTCATTTTTGATGAAATGAAGAACTTTACAGCCAACAACATCTTGAAGTTGCTGGAGTTAGTCACGTATTAGGAGCCGTGCATCATTGGTTAGTCACATACTAGGATCCGAGCAAAAAGGGTGGTATTCATATATTGAAGAGTTCAGAAGTTCTAAAACGATAGAAGGTTTCTATTGTAAGTTCATCTACGGGAATTGTAAAGTCTAGGGACAAAGGTTTTGTACTAGATCTGAAACTTCTCTTTATCATAGTGGATTGCTTTTTAGGAAGGTTTCCCCCTAGGTTTTTTACTGTAAAACTGGTTTGTTTCATTGGTTTTCCTAGGTCATCATATCTTGTCTTATTTATTATTCCGCTGTGCATGATATCGACATGATATTGATGTTTGTTTGTTTGTTTTAATAAGGTTTATTCATAATAAATCTAATTAATAACTTAGGTTTAAAATTTGTTAATTCTATCAACTAGGGTCTAAATTTCCCAACATAAAAGTCGAACATAGGATCAATACAACTATCGAGTTATCAATACAATTGTGTTTAAATTTAGTTGGGATGCTTAATGTGCTGCATCTAAAGTATTGTCCTTCATTTTTATCCGGCCAACATCAAATATGAGTTTATATCAAATGTGAATTGAGAACTTGATCCAACTCTTAAGAAAATTCAAACAAAAAGTACACTCATCTATTTAATCATCAAAACTATAGGGTTTGGGGCCATTTTAGCCATATTCAAATTAAGTTTTCAGTAAAGCTATCAAAAGATTAAAAAGTAGCTATTAGCGTGCATGAGTGTGAAATTTTGGGTTAAAGCATCATAACTTTTTTTTGGGGGGTGGTGGGGGTGGTGGGTGGTGGGGATATTAAATACCTTATTCAGTACTTTAAGTAATTTATGAATTTCAAACATTAAGATATATTTGAACTACTAGTAAACTTTTGGCCACTAGGGCAGCTCTTTGGACACCACTATTTAGTGTATTTGGTGCATGCAGCGGAAACACTAGATACGTTTTAATAAATAAATAAATAAATAAAACCTCAATTGAGTGTTGCTACTGTTAGTAGACAGAAGATTATTTAGTATAGAAAGACTATATATAGATAGGCCTCAAATTCTTTCATGATAGAAAGTTTTACTCTTTTGACTATTACTAGTTACATAGACAAAGAAGACCAATTAAGAACCTCAAAAGTTCATAAGGGTGCACCCTGACCAACCAGTCACACCCTCTCTTTTGCCCTTCCAATTTCATTCATAAATACGGCCAAGTTACAGTTGCAAGGAGACCCAAGGTTGGAGCCTAAAAGATAGCCAAGCTTGCCAGTGTTACCAAGGAGGTTGTTGTGACATTTTAGATATTTCATTTTAGATTATGGGTAAAGAGAACAAATAGGATTGTTAGAATGCAATAGAGTTTGTCGAGGAAAATATGTTTTCATGTTTTCCTATTGTTTTTGTAAATAAGTAAAATTGTTCAATGCATTTTGAATAGATTTATTACTCTCACACAGTATAGTTATGGATTAATAAGAACTAGTCGCTAACTCGTGCAATACACGGAAAAATTTTGAATGTATTGTTTTACTAATTTCTTCGCAATGCAAGTACTGAAATAAAGTTGCAGCATTTTCACAGTGATCAAACATCTTCTTTTCTATTTCAACACTTTTTGTTGTATCCAAATAGAGAATAACACTAAAAAATAAATAAACCCGTCCCAAAGCCTATAATTCTCAAAGTTAAAAGAGAGTCCTAAATTTCGTTTAAATCCATTAACTGCTTAAGTCAATAAGCACATTGTTATGAATAAAAAAATGAATGACGTCCGTGTCTATTTAATTATCAACCATATATCTGTTATAACCATATATGTGTTATAGCAATTAAGGTGATTTATAAATTTCATCCAGTTTGTTTTGTAACACCTTTTTTTATTTGAGATAACAAATTGAATGACTTTTATGCAGAAGTAAAAAACCATATACAAAGGTAAAGACCTGGGCACACAGCCCAAGCTAGTTCATTAGCCATACAAATTAGGAAGAAAAAACATACAAGGCTTCCCTCTGAGCCAACAAAACAATGAAGACCCTTCTACGCCATAATCATGTGTTTGCTTGAGTGGCCAAGAGCATCTGATATGTCACCAGCAATGCTAAAGCTACATCCAAAATGACTTTAGGTCGTGTCTAAACTTTCTCAAAGTATGCTTTTGTTTCTTGCATTCCAAATTGCCGAAGTCATTGTGGACCACAGCTCGAGCTCCTTCTTTGACAGATCCAGCTCCTTTGTTTTGTAACACCTAATTTATTGTAATTAGTAAAAATCTTAACTCAAGAAGATTCAATAGAAAGTAGGAACACATTGACATCAATTTGGTTATTTAAAAAAGGTCTTAAATTATGGCAATTATAAAACAACATTCTTCTCAATGAGTTTATAATTAGACTTATCTATAGTAGAAGCAAGCATATATGATGTCTTGGAAATAAAATTGATAACCTTCTTCATGGACATACAAGGCCCCAGATTTTTGGGTTTTACATGTTGCCAAGAAAATAAACATTCTTAAGGAATGTTACAGAGACAAATCATTATGATCTTTTGCAATTCAAAATTACTTTGAAGTGATTTTTTTTACATTAAATTTAAGAATCATAAAATTATACATAGACAGATTGGATATTGTACTTCCATAAGAATCTAACAATTTCACTAATACAAATCTACAAAAAAAAAAAAAAAAAAATTCCATAAGAATCTAACAATTTCACTAATACAAATCTACCAAAAAAAAAAAAAAAAAAAAAAAACAGCAGGACAAAGTGTTATAATACAACCACAATTGAATTGAAGGATAGTCAAATTAGCATGTTGTGTCCCAAGAGTCAAGACATCACATAATCATTTGATATCTAAGAATTGTATAAATATTGGACTAATAGATGCATTCGTATCAATCTGTCAAAAAAATATAAAGTATCTAGAATATGCAGTAGAAAAATGTAGTTATAATACATTTAAATTCACCAACAATTATCATTTGAATAATAGCACTGACTTTATAGTTTTTATTTCTTTATATCATGTACTATATGCATAGATGTCTAAAAATATGGTAGGAGAGTAAATAAAAAACTAAAATGGGATGATGAAGCTCATTTGACAATCCCAACTCTTTTTTACAAATCAAATAGAAGCAGCAAATTAAAAGGAAGCAGACACTTACAAAAGGACCCAAAATCCTTTTTTTTTTGTGTTGTCTATGCTATAAGTCTCATTGCTGAGTCTACACTTGTGTAATTCAAGTCTAGCAACTTTTTAATAGCAATTGCGTGATGCTGATCTTGCCTTCTATATCCAATTTTGGGTGTTCAGAAGTTTTCTCTATACTTACGCATCAATCATTATGAGTAAACTATTACTGATTGTAATTGGTCAAAAATCTAACAGCCTTAGATGATTTAACCATATGCCAAAAGAGTAAATTCAATTCCACCCACGGGCAGCTTTACTTTGTTTAACCCAATTGTAGTGTTTTTTTTCTTTAATATCCTAGAACTTTTTAAAAAACACCGGCTAATCCAATAAGTTTTTCATAGAACTTTAACCCAACATGAGATCAAAACTCTAAAAATGCTTGCAAATCAAGAGACACAAAACCAAAGTCTTTTGAGTTTAATTTATAGAACCAAAATCAGTAAAATTAAATCTCAGTGCAAACCATAACAAAGCAAACAATAACAAAAGTAAATCTCAACACACAATCCATTACATAACCAAAATTAAACATGCATAATGATCCCTTTCAAAGTGCAATTTACATTTCACAATTACAATTTAAAAATTTTAGGAAATTCTCACCCTAAAGTTAGGTACTATGTAATCAAAGGTGATCATTAAAAAATAAAGCTTCATATTTCACACAACCATAAGCTACTACAAACGTATGTGATTGCAACTAATGAATTTTGACAATCGCCTCAAGTAGAAGTGAAATCGTAAAAAGATGCTAATACTAAATACTATAATAGAGCAATTAACTAACAACACAAATATACATCAAAATTGGATCTCACATCAAATATTCAATTTCAAATTGCTACACTTGCCATTTACACAATATTTATTAAAAAAATACTTAAACCTTGAATTAAAACCCAGCCCGAACCGGATAGAAAATTCCTTTTGAAATAACCCTTGATTGAATCCCTTTTTAATGCCTGCGTCTCATGAATTCCCTCCTAAAGACTAGAGTAGATCATCGGATACTGCTCCACCCTTAGCCACTAGACCTCTTCCTTGTTGAACATAGTTCCAGACCTGTGAAGAAGAAGGCTAGAATGATTTGTGAAGAAGATTAAAAACGCACCATTTTATTTAATAGAGTTTGGGCAATCAAACGCACCATTTTACTTATGGATTGGCTTCCTCAGATGCTTTAATGAAACAGTGTGCATCACTCTGGTCAATGGTTAGTTAGTCTTGGCGCAAAGATTAGTTAGTGCTGCTTAACAAAATTCCTAATCTCCAAGAGCTTGAGCCACATAATGTGGGCAATTAACTTAAGTGGTTAGATTAATCTTGTTGTATATAAACAGCTCTGTGAGCATCATTGTAATATATGCAAGAATTCTTAGTAATTGAATAGAAGTCTCATTCATTCTTCTCTCTCTCTCTCTCTCTCTCTCTCTCTCTCTCTCCTTACTTTCTTGCATTTTCTCTCACTTTCTCAGATTTTCTTTTCTCTGTGATTGCTTGTGTAAACTTAGTTTTTTCTATGATCATTACTAAACTCAGTTTTCTTTTTATTGAGCTTTTTCTTCATGGTATTAGAGAGAACTATTGCCATGGATCAGTAAAGCCTAGATGAAGCAAATGAGAGGCAAACCTCTCAAATCATGCCTTGGGTGCCTGTTTGGGACCATAGAGAGACTTATGCAATCTATAGACATAATCTGGACGAGTAGAATCCACATATCCTGGAGGTTGATGCATTATACTTCTTCTTTTAGAAAGCCATAAAGAAATGCATTTGACACATCAAGTTGTCTCAATTCCCTCTACAACTAACAACAATGCCCAAGACAAGTCTCACAGTTGCAGCTTAACCACAGGACTGAAAGTCTTATGAAAATCCACACCAGCCTGTTGATGGAATCCCTTAGCAACCAACCTAGCCTTGTACCTAGAGATTGAACCATCACTATTCAATCTAAGTTTAAAAACCCATTTGCATCCAACCAGGTTAACATGAGGAGGAGCAAGAACCAAGGACCAGGTCTGTGCCTCTAAAGTGCTTGAAATTCAGCATCCATAGCCTCACACCACTTTGGATATTAAGAGGCAATTTTGTAAGAAAGAGGATCAGTGTAGGTATAACCAATTGTGGCTTTATAACACAGTTTGGAATTGGGTTTGGCAATCCCACTTTTGGACCTAGTTTGCATAGGATGTGAGTTGAGAGTAGGGACAGATAAAGGCACAGATGGATTGGAATTAAGGGTAGGGATAGAGACATATTCAAGAGTGGTGTGTGTGGTAGGATATGGTGATGGTACAACACTAGATGGAGAAGATAAAGTAGCAGAAGTGGATGAAGACGTAGGAGCAGGAGGTAAAACAGGTTGGGGTGAGGATTCTATAGCAGATCTTGGTGGTGAAGAAATGAAAGGAGGATTAAGAGGTGGAGATGGACAGGGACCAAGCAATAAGGGCTGATTGGTAGAATAGAGGTAGAGCTGATTGGACAACCAAGTGGGAATAGCAGGATTATGAGAAGGGAAAGACACAGATTGAACAGATTGTAAACCAGGAAATTTAAATTCATTAAAAACCACATGCCTAGAGGTGTAAACATGATTTGTTTGTGGATCAAGACAAAGATACCCTTTAGAGTGAGTAGGATATCCAATGAAAATACATTCTCTAGTCCTAGATTCAAGCTTGTGAGTAATGTAAGGCCTAAGATTGGGATAAAAAGCACAACCAAAGACTTTAAGTTGAGTAAGGTCAGGTGGGGTGGAGTGAAGCTTAGACCAAGGAGATTTCCAATCAAGAACTGAGGAAGGAAGCAAATTTATCAAAGAAACAGTTGTTTGAATTGCAAAAGTCCAAAAGGAATAAGCCAAAGAGGCCTGAGATAAAAGGGTATGAGGACAGGAAATATGATGAGCAATGCCATGGTTTGATAGATAAGATTTGAATTCATTAGAAGTAAATTTAGCCCCTCCATCAGACCTAAAGGTCTTGATTTTCAAGGAAAATTGATTGGCAATCATAGCATTGAAAAGAACAAATTTAGCAAAAGCTTTTGATTTGGACTTTAGCAAATAAAGCCAACTAAATCTAGAGTAATTATCAAAAAGCAAAATATAATACTTAAAACCATTGACAAAAACAACAGGTGCAGGACCCCACAAGTCAGAATGCACAAGTTCAAAGGGAGAAGAAGCTTTAAAATTAGAATGTGGAAATGAAAGTTTGTGCATTTTACCATACAAGCAATGAGTGCAATTTTGATCCACAACATTGGTATTATTCTGTACAGACTTGACTCTAGGAAACAAACTATTGAGAGCTTGATCATTAGGATGACCAAGTCTCATATGCCAGAGAGTCTTATTGAAAACAGATGACCTAGAAACTTTATTACAGGCCTTAGGTGACAAGCAAAGTTGTGAAGCTTGATGAGGATAGATGGGATAAACACCACCTTCACTCTTGTACTGGTAGAGAATTTTTCCTGTGTCCAAGGCTTGAATTGAAAGAATATTTTCATCAAAATAGGACCAGCAGTTATTCTTATGACATAGTTTATGAACAGATGCAATTGATGGAACTCTAAGGACATTGTTAAGTTGAAGAACAGAGGAAGAAGATGGAATAAGAACTGTACCAATATGTGTAATAGGTAAGGTTTGACCATTATTAATAGTAAGATGATCCTAAGTGGTGTATGGCTTGGGGAAGCTGAGTTGATTGAGACTAGTTGTTACATGATTAGTGGTTGCA